>NC_056739.1:844099177-844432927 GCF_019279795.1 Protopterus annectens
AATAACATCTTGGATCTTGTTCTTACTAATATGGGAGCATCTTCTGCCATCCCTTGTGTATTGTCATCATTTGTTAGGTCTAAGCATAAAGCAGTCTCATAGGTTTGAACCATTCATGGTTATAGATGCAAACACTTCTGCCTGCAAATTTTCCCTTGGTACTCTGCTGGTCCTCCATCAGTGAGTTCTTTCGATTGTGCCTCACAGACAGGTGATACATTCAGTGAAGCTCTTGATATACCAACACAGATTCTACCCAGTTGCCCCTTGTATTTTTGTCCACTTCTCCTGTCCTCTACTTTACCTGGTCCTTCCTGTCCTCTTCCTGTTTTCTGAGCACATCAATGTACCTAGCATTATGGACAGACAATTTCCCACAGTTTCTCCAGCAAACCTGGTTCACCTGGGCATCTTCAGACAATGTAGCAATTATCTCATGTACATTGACAACCCACTTCATCTAGTCCACACAAATTTATTATGTGAGAGATGCATCTGTATGAAGAACCTAGAATCCAGCCTCTCTCTCTCACCAGTCAGTCCATCTAATATTAAGCAGGTTGTCAGCATGCACACCTCAGGGGTGTAGCTAGGATTTTCAAATTTGTACTGACAGCTCTCAAACTGCTACCCCCCTCCCCAGCCAAGCTACGGCCATTCTCATAATTCACGGTTCGCTCTTTTAGTGACGATGAAGAGGCATTCGCTGTAATGCCTCTTCAGTAATATAATATAAATTCACTCAAACTCGGTTCCTTGAATTGAAAATTAATCTGAAATGTCAGTTCTTTGAAAAATGCAGCATGGTAGTTGGGGTAGAGACTTTATGCTTTTGTTTTCTGTAACTAAGGTACAGGTTTTGAGCTTGAGTAAATTACTAACCACCTGCTACCACTAACTAGGATGTTTCATTCACACACACACCCCTACCTACCTCTTAGTGCAAGAAATATGGACAAAGCCTAAAATAAACAGGGACAGATATTAAATAATGTTCTCGTGAACTTAGAAAGTTGCTAGAATAACAGGATTTGTGCTAGTATGAATTTTTCTAAAGGACATGAAGTCTGAAGCTCAAATGTCTGTCATTATTTAACAACTTCAGCCTTCAATGATTTTCTAGAAAAATCACAAAATTTATGAGGAGCAGACAAAAAATATGGGGCAAAAATCTGGACATTCTGCAAAATGTGGACAGTTGAGAGGTATGCTACCTACCACACACACACACACACACACACACACACACACACACACACACACACACAACCTCTCAACCTCTTACAGCAACAAACTCATAAATAAAACTGAGGCAAAGGCCCAAAAATAAGGACATTTTTTTTTAATATTGCTCTTATAAACTTAGAAAGATAATAGAATAGTAGTAGGTCTTGCATCAGTACGAATTTTCTGAAAGGTATGAAATCTGAAACTGAAATGTCTGCATTATTTTCTAACTTCAGTCTTTAACAATTTGCCACTAATTTGCCAGAAAACTGCAATTTTATGAAAACGGACCAAAAATGTGATGCAAAATATAAAATTGCCAGACAATACAGCTGGGAACCTGTCAAAGGAGGGACACCATTTTAATATGAGCACAGTTAACTTAGAGCAGCTGACAAAATTAGAGAATCTACATGCATTTCTGAAATAAAAGTAATGTATAACTCTGATCATTACAGTTATTTATAAAAGTAAAGTAAACCCTCTATGTTTTCTTCCAAAATTGCTATTTTGTGGAGGATCATTAGGGGAAGAGCAACATTTTGAGCCAAAATCAGGGACAGTTGAAGTTTGGCTATGCCTAATTCTATAAAGCAATTTATTTGCATGTACCTCTCAACCTGTTAATGCAATAAATCTGGACAAGGCCAAATATATTGAGGGAACATATAAACAGTACTAAAATTGCTCTTGTATAAACTGGGACAGTTGATAGAACAGGTCTTATTTTAGCATGCATTTTTCTGAAGGTTATAAAGTCTGAAACTAGTGTGTCATTATTTAGTGACTTAATTCCTAAATCATTTGCCAGAAAACCACAAATTGAGGAACAAACCAAAAATAAGAAGCAAAAAATCTATTCATTCTTTGAAAATCTGGACAGTTGGGAGGTATAGTTCAGCTGGGGCTGTCTAAGTTTGCCGCCCTTCCCCTCACAAAACCATGGTCGAATGGAGCCTCCCCCTGCAGCCATTCCAATGATCCATTACTTTGCTATTTCACTCCATTTACCATAAACACTAATGTACATACTGATTTACTTCTATGATGATTTGAACTTCATTTGAAAGTTTTATTTTGCATTTTACAGCACAAACACTAAGACATCTGCTAAACAAACTTCGCATTAAAACTTCTCTGCCCTTGAAACTCACATTCATTGAAACAACATTAAAACCCACATTCAAAGAAAAATACGTTTTACCTGTGGCAGATAAAAATTAATTCTGGGCTGCTTTTAAATAATAGGCCCCTTGTATATGAAACATACATGTGCTCTTTGATACACCTTCCTATTGCTTTGAACATTTTTCCAGTAAACAATGAAACAAAACTGCCCAATTCAGAACATTTCCATCATAAAAGTCTAGTCAAACTTTTACAGTCCACCATATCAGTAAATAATATGCACAATCTCTGAAGTAGTAAAAAAAGTCATCTAAATAATTCCACTTTAAATAAATCTAACTAATGAAGAGGTTGCTGCTAGCAATCACCTTTATATTTCATGACTTCACCGAAAAATAAAGTGTCCGATGCCCCTGAGGAATAAATTGCCTAAATTACATTAATAATAAGCTAGTAATATTGCAATAGGAATGGATGGCAAACTGATAACAGGCTCATAGTTAGTGTCTTAACTTTCAGTACAGCAGCATTCACCCCTTATGGGAGTAGAACCAACAACCTTCTGCATTAAAAGCAAGTACACAACATTTTGTGCTACTAGCAATGCGAGCCGACTTAGCATAATCAGCACTAAACTTCTCTTCCCCTGCAGCTCTCAGCTCCTTGCAAAATCTACACAATACTCAACTACATCTCAACTTCGCAGCACAAGCAGTCTGGAAAAAGCCAAATTTATTGGGGTGGGTCAAAAGGGCAAAAAACAGGAACACATTAAACATTGCTTGTATGATTTTGGAAAGCTGCTAGAATAAAATGCTGTGTTACCATCATACATTTTACTGCCAAGGTCACTGTGCAAAATAGTCAGAACAACATACCACTATGCCAAATCACCTGCTTTGTGAAAGAGAGGAAGACTGAAACTTAAATGGCTATCATTTAATGAATTCAGTTCTCACCATAGCTGTCAACCTCTTAGCACAAAACACCTGGACAAACCCAGTAATGAGGGAATACAGCCCTCAAACATATTCAGTGAATTCAGTTCTTGCCATAGCTGTCAACCTTAGCACAAAACCTGGACAAAGCCAATAACAGGGTATTACAGTCCCAAAAATAAGGACAAATTTCAAATACTCATAAACTTAAAAAATTTGCTTTTAAAAGGTTGTGTTAGTATATATTTATTGCTAGAATAAAAAGTTGTTTTACTATGTCACAAACACAGGGATAAGATGCAGACTCCACACAGAAGGCACCCCAGCCAAGAATCAAACCAGAAAACCTATAGCTGTGAGGCAGCAATACTGCCACTGCACCATCAAATATGTAAGGAAGTAAACATTCAGAAACCTGAAGTCTGAAATTTAAATGCCTGTCAATTTGTTAATCAGGACAGTCTGACTTGGAACAAAAAAAAAACAATTTTCAGCAGAGGCCCAGGAAAAAATAATGCAGACATGTCTTTGTAACAGGGAGGACACAAAAGCAAACACACACAAACACAGGGAGAAGATACAGACCCCCCCACACACAAAGAAGGCACCCCAGCCAAGAACCAAACCCAAAAACCTATAGCTGTGAGGCATCAGTGCTACGTTGCTACCACTGCACCATCAAATTTCAAGCATTGCAATATTTAAAAAACACAGATATGATACAGATATTGATCAGATCAAATATGAGGCAAAAATCTGCAATTTTTTTTTACAAATGGTGGTGGGTAGGGAATTCAGGTCTTTAACACCTGCATACAAGGTACAGGGTTCAAGCCTGCGGTATTCCCTACCACACCACCATGAGTAATCACCAGTACATCCCACCTGGGGCATTTACACACACACACACACTGTAGGTCATAAGGGCAAAAGTAAACACAATATCTCTGACCAGTTTTGTGCCACCGGCAAAGTGGTATGATTTTATAGGTGGAAGGAAATGCAATGCCTAGACAAGGTCTATAAAGACATGGGAAGGATATGCAAATGCCACACTAATATTGACTCTAGATCCGGAGGTCTAAATCATGTACTCCTGACCTTTAGAGTAGAGATAGGGTTCTGCACTACACTTCATATAAAGGTATACATTTTCATTCTTTTACCATTGGCATATTTTTTTTTTTTTGTATCTCTCTACAAGAGCCTTTTGAGCTATAGTTTTACTATGTGCTATTCTGACTCTTGCACTATGAATATAAATGCATGTGACTATGAGATTCAATTAAATTTCCCATTTCATGGTAACTCCTGCTAAATACAGTAGAATGCAAAAGCTACCTCAAAAAGTATCCAAAACTGATGTGTGGCAGATTGCAAAACTCTAAGATAACTGGAGGGCAAAAGTTGAATTCTTGAGAGAGTTAGTAAAGGCAAAATCATGAAACTCAAAATAAAATGCTTTGCATTTTCTAAATGAATGTTTCTGAAATGAAAACAGCAAAAGTACACAGGCTGTAAACTCCCATGTGACTAGTAGAATGAAACTCAGAGTAATAAAAGTATGCGAGTGCAATACCATTTATGCCATTAAATGCAATAAAACTCAGAAAAAAGGAAAACACAATCATCTTAGCATAACAGCAAAGTTCAAAGCTCTCTGTTAGACATCAAAAAACACTTTTTTTACAGGAAAGCAAGTCTCCAGGAAAGCCCATGATATAAAGACTGCACTCCCCTACCCTCAGTACATATACACTAAAATTCAAGATTGCTGTACCTCAGCGTAGAGAGATATTTCGTGATACAGCAGTTTTGCAGTTAATATATTTTCTGTACTCTAACTTAAAATTCTTGTAGTACTGAATGCCATACTTACCCTCTTCAAGCAACTAGTGGAAACCCATAAAATGCAAGGATTGAAAGTTTAGAATTAGGTCAATATCCACATATATTCCACACACACACACACACACACACACACACACACACACACACACACACACACACACACACACTCTCTCTCTCATCATATTACTCACCAACCCTCGGTTCTAATTCTAAACAAAGTCCTTGAAGCTGCTTCGACCTCCCGCTCGTGTACATCCAACCCTCGGTTCTAACTAAAGTCCTTGAAGCTGCTTCAACCTCCTGCTCGTGTACATCCAACATAACGCTTGAATCCTCCCGCTTGAAAATGGCCAGAAATACATGCGCGGTGAGCTTCCGACTGGATAAGCTGACGTCATCGTGCAGTAAAGCGCGAAAACGTGAAGCTTTAAAAAAGCTACCCCCCTTCTAAATAAGTTGTACTGAAATCAGTACAGTGCGTATGCCTCCCGACGTCCCTGGCACACCTCACCTCTCGCACGTACCAAACAAACAACACATAAACCTACATATGCAGAGGTCCTTACCAGAAGCTTACCTAAACATCAGAGACCTCCCAAACACAAACACAAGCAAGATTCACATAATACATCCTCTGCAGAACATACTACACATAATATATCACACACCAGTTTCTCATCAGTCAAGCCCCTAAGGCATAACACAAAATCAAACATCTTAGTCATAGGCGACTCAGTTGTGAGACACACAGATGTTCCTCTCACCAAGGTGGATAAGGAAAGGTTTATAGTCAGCTGTCTGTCAGGTGGCAGGATCTGCCACATCACACACACGTGCACACACACACACACACACACACACACACACACACACACACACACACACATACACTCATCTCTCAACAACAGGCACTATTATGACTCTATCATAGTCCATGTGGTGTGAATGACTTGAGATGTACCTCATTGGACTACATGAAGAGATACATGACTGAGCTCTCGGATTATTTGTCTCAGGCAGGTATGTCCCTAGCCTTAAGCAACATTTTACCTTCGTCTAGGATGATACCTCAATACAAACAAAAAATTATTGACTTCAACAATTGGCTACATTTCAGGTGTCATTCAAAGGGGATCCAGTATCTGTCAGCCTGGGATGACATGGTCTACATACCTCGATTTTGTGCCAGAGATGATCTTCATCTGTCACCCCTGGGATTTTGGTTACTGGCTAAGGCTCTTGCCTGTCCCATAGTGCCTTTTTTAGGCAATGTCACAAGAACAAAATTCCTGATGTAAAAATACCCTCTAAAAACAACCCCAGGGTTATGCTACTAAACACTAGGAGTCTAAACCAGAAACTGCACTCACTGGAAGCAGTCCCTACCTTGGAAGATGCTGACATTTGTGCAGTCACTGAGACCCAGTTTAAGACTGTGGAGAGCACCTCAGCTATTCCAGGTTACATTTCCTTCCACACATTCAGACCACAAACTGAAGGCATGAGAACTAAAGGAGGTGGTGTGTCAATATTCATTAAAGATAAATACACCTATAGATTGGTTAAACAGCATGATTCCCTTGAATTACTTCAGGTGCAATTGACTGTAGGGAGGACACCTCTTCAGGTCATTGCCAGCTATAGGACCTCTTCTGTTAATCACCACATCCACTCAGCCTACATAGATCTACTTGAGTCAATCAAGATGCAACCAAACTCCCTGGTTTTAGGTGACTTTAATTACCCATCCATTGTCTAGGTAAATTATACGTGTTCTAACTCACTTTCCCAAAGGTACCTGGACTTCGTTAACTCCAATGCCCTGGACCAGCTGGTTGACATACCCACAAGGGGCTCAAACATCCTGGATCTGGTGCTTACCAACATGGGGGACTGCTGCATCACCCCAGTGTGTGGCCATCCCTGGTGAGATCTGACCACAAATCAGTCTCACTAGAAGTAACTGTAACAGGTTCAGTAAAAACTTCACTACCCTATCCTTGCCACATATACCCAAAGCATCGCTAACACCTGTCCCCCCACCTATTATCTCCAAGGAGCAGGTCTTAAGTGGCCTCTCCAAGGACAAAAACACAACTTCTATGGGACCAGAAAACATCTCAGGATGTGTTCTACATGGGTTAAAACAGGAATTAGAATCACCTTTGGGCACACTTTTCAATCACAGCCTATCCACTGTCTTTGTCCCAGCAGAATTGAAAATAGCTACCATCATCCCATTGCACAGAGGGGGGGTGCATCCATTGACCCTGAGAACTAAAGACCCATTAGCCTGACCAGTCTTATCTTCAAAGCCATGGAATGCATCATCATGGACCTTATTACCAGTTATAGGAAATCTCCAAATGTTCGACCCCACCCAGTTTGGCTTTGTCAAGGGGAGATCATGCCTGTTAAACTTGGTGAACTTCTTCCAGTCACCAAAGCCCTAGATGAGGGCAAATCTGTTAATACAGCCTACCTAGACTTAGCTAAGGCCTTTGACACAGTCCCCCACTCAGGCATCATTAATAAACTCACCCAGTTGGGTATCAACCATATATTGTCAGATGGGTTGCAAGCTGGCTGACTGATAGAACTCATTGGGTAAAAATAGGGGATTCCACCTCCTTCAGCAGACGTGTAACCAGGGGTGTTCCACAAGGATTGGTTCTGGGACCCATACTGTTTGGAATCTACTTCTCTGAAGTACATGCAAAAACTAAAGGACTGTGGTTGACAAAGTTTGCTGATGAATGCAAACTGGGAGCAATCATTGAAACCCCTAGCGTTGTCAACATCCTGCTAGAAGGTCTTACACAGATTAATGACTGATGCCAAAGTCATGGTCTTAAACCTAATGTAAAAAAATTAATTATCATACCCTTTGGCAAGGATGATGTTCCTGCAAGCTATCACATCAGTAGCAATACCCTAAGCGCACAGTCAGTAGTGAGAGATCTGGGCACACAGGTTGACAGCGACCTTAACTTTGATCACCATGTCTCCACAGTGGTAAGAAGGGCATTCAATATTGCTCATCTCATAAGTAAGGGCAATGCCTCCAGAAAAAAAGAGGTTATAACCCACCTGTACTCTTCCCTCATCAGGTCAACAGTACAGCACAATGCTGTCTTTGGTATGTTCCTTTCCAAACACCTGCAACATTTGGAGAGACCACAAACGTTCCTTACAAAGAAAATTCAGGTTCTTCAAGATTTGTTTTATGGGGGCAGACTGAAATCATTGTCACTTTACTCTGTGTCATACAGACTGCTCAGAGGCGATCTGTGCCTTGCATCTAGAGCAATCTCTGACCAAGCTTTAATAGAAATGCTGCACATTCTCAAGTCAAATGGCACACAGATCACTCGCACAAAGGACCTTAACTGGTATGTGACATCAACAGAACTTGATGGAGAGACAGATTTGTCTCACAAATGTTTCCCTACCTTTTCAACAAGCTTCCTAGTCATATTAAACAAATCCCCTCATTCACCCTATTTAAACATTATTTGGATGAATGTATGGGTAACCAGAAATTCAACCAGGGGGTTCCACCTGTGCCTCTCATAGACAGGGACAATAGATCCTGATTTTAGTGTCTGCTTGAACCAGACCCCCTTGGGAACACTGAACTTGGCTAGGCTTGTAAGTGCCCTTGGGCCATTAGCCTAGTAACCTCCTATGATCCTATGTACCAGGTCTTTATAATCCTAGCCATGCAGCCCAACCTAGTTTTGTCCTCGAGTACATTTGACATCTATATGGTGGGGTATGTTAGTAATAAGGTAGCTAAGGGTCATGTGTGTGTGTGTGTGTGTGTGTGTGTGTGTGTGTGTGTGTGTGTGTGTGTGTGTGTGTGTGTGTGTGTGTGTGTGTGTGTGTGTGTGTGTGTGTGTGTGTGTGTGTGTGTGTGTGTGTGTGTGTGTGTGTGTGTGTGTGTGTGTGTGTGTGTGTGTGTGTGTGTGTGTGTGTGTGTGTGTATGTGTATTATCCCTGGGGGTATGTTAGTTTGGGGTTAGTTAACTTACTGTCAGCTTCTGATTGTCAGAGTGCTATTGTAAGGTTTCAGAGTCTCTTTCAAAATAAAACTGAAACATGGGATCCATTCCACCCAAGGTACTTTTAGAAATTTCTTTAAGACAAACTACCTATTCCTAAGTGATACATTGGCAACCATCAAATTCCCACGGAACCCAGTTATCTCCACTAAATATGCAACAATGTTCACCACTACACTATACTAGCATGTAAAGAGCTGCATAGATACAGCTCTACCCCATAGGAACAAGTGCAGAGCTAACACCAGAAACAACCCCACATGGTGGAACCATAATATCAACAAGCTTTACAATAAAAGGAAAAGACTTGTGACCAAACGTAGGAAGAGTAACTCCTAAAACGCTAGAGCCCTTGTCACTGAAATAAACAATGCGGGAGCTTAACACATTCAAGTATAGAATGCCTTTTTTTGTATATTTCCAGTTTACATCCATAGCTCATTCTGGTGTCCAGACCATTTTGGGTCTGGCTTCTTTAACTAAGCAACTTACCATCAAAAATAGGCAGTATTAGAAAGTGCAAAGAGGTATTAACAAAACGACACTAAAGCTATTAACCTAGAATGTGCTGCAGTAGAGAAATTAATCACTATCTGTCACTTATTATTCATTGATGAAAATATGGACACAAATATAAGACCCCTACATGTTATTGAGGGGTATGGTGTGCTATGCCATGGTGGGAGACAGGGAAATTCACTGTCATTATCCGTTTATATCACATTATACCTGAGATATTGCTAGATGTTTGTTAGTAGTTATTACAATAAGCAATATTTCCATATGTACTTAATACTTAAAAAAGTGACTTACAAACTGTTGTATGACATCAGGTGAAATCCTAGATGTTTCTGAAGGAAAACGTCCTTGATATTTGCAGAGATAATCAGTGTTCTTTATATTGCTAATTATACAATTTAGCATATATTTTTATATTCCTGTAAATATGTCAATACACATGCACTCATAGTGCAATTTCTTGCCATGTGAAAGCTTCTGTCATGTTAACAAACGCATTCTAACAGTAGATGTCTAGGTTATACATGTTACAGGAAGTGAGAATTTGTTTATGAAAGTTTAGCAAAAAATATAATTTGGGATCTGAGTGTATTGTAATGTATCATAGTAGTTATGGAAAGTCTATGAATGCACTGCACTGACTGTTATCACTGCAAAGAACACTTCTTACTGAAAACATTGTTATTTGTGCAGTTTTAATAGCTTTTACTGTTTATAAAATATTTACATTTAACTATCTTATGCTTTTAAGCTTATTTTTTAGAAAATGCTCATAATGCAAGCTGTGTGTAGGCTGCTAAAAGTGTGACATTCTACACCACGTAAGTGTTAACGAATTAATAAAATCCACTAAACTTGACACTAAAATAACTGCCCAAGCCAA
Organism: Protopterus annectens; assembly: GCF_019279795.1. Classification (NCBI taxonomy): domain Eukaryota; kingdom Metazoa; phylum Chordata; order Ceratodontiformes; family Protopteridae; genus Protopterus; species Protopterus annectens. The sequence goes on from NC_056739.1 coordinate 844,109,788, forward strand.
AGACAGTCCCAAAGCTTTTTTAGTTATGTTTGTAATCTCAAAAAAAGCACAATGCAGTAATGCACTGAGCTGTTTATGAATGATGTTACCTATACTGAGGCTGAAGATATAGCAAACCTAATGGCAGATGATTTCCCCCTAAGTTTACCCTTCTCTCCCTCAGTCTGTCTCTCAAGATATGCCTGATACTCCCTTTCCTCAAACTATCACACAGGAGCAAGCCCTTAAAGTGTTATCAAAAGCTAAAAATACTGCATTGATGGGTCCTGACAATATTCCTAGATTCATCATAAAAAGCACGATTTAGTCACAGCCCTAACAACCTGTTCAATCTCGGCTTCCATAAAGAATTTGTAACAAGAAAATAGAGAACAGCTACAGTCATTTCCCTGCATAAGGGAGGACCTTCTTCAGACAATCACAGATCTATTTGTCTGACCAGCCGCATATGTAAAGACGTGGAAAGACTTATCATGGAATTAATCAATCAAGGCATAGGCAACCTCCAAATACTGGATGTCTCAGTTTAGATTCATCAAGGGCAGGTCATGCTTACTCTCCTTGGTGGATTTTTTTAAAAGGTCACCAAAGAAATGGATGAAGGTAAAACAGTTCACATTGTGCACCTCATACCTCAACCTGGCCAAAGCTTATGACACAATCCCCCACTCAGGCATATTAGAAAAGCTAAATAAACTGGGAATAATCCCCTATGTCACCTGCTGGATTGTCAGCTGAGCCATAGATAGGACACAGATAATCAAAATAGGGGACGTTACCTCCACAGAGAGACCAGTCACCAGTGGAGTCCCCCAGGGTTCTGTGCTGGGACCTCTCCTGTATGGCATCTACTTTTCTGAAGTAAAAACAATATCAAAGGCCTATAGCTAAGATGGCAAATGACTGCAAGCTAGGGGGAGTCACTGAATCCCCAAATGACTTAGCCATCTTGCAGGAAGGTTTGCCTCAAATAAATAACTGGTCCGAACGTCCTGAAATTAAATGCCAAAAAAATGCATTAGTGTAGCCTTTGGGAAGTCATCTAAACCAGGGAACTAGCACACACACCCTTAAGAGTTGACCCAGTTGTTTGAAATTTGGGAACTTATGTGGACAGTGACCAACATGTATCTATTGTTGTATGAAAGTCCTTCTATATTGCACATCTTATAAACAAAGGGATTGTGTCTAGATGTAGGGATGTCATTGTCCACTTTTACTCAGCCCTTATTAGGCCAGCTATTGAATATAATGCCCCCTTGGCATATATCTGTCCAGACACATGCAACAACTGGAACATCCACAGAGATAACTTACTAAAAGGATACAAAACCTAAGCAATGTGTCCTACATGGACTGACTCAAAGTCCTGTCACTACAGCTGGTATCTTACAGACTGCTAAGAGGTGACCAGTGTCTGGCATACAGAGTATCCTTTGAGCCATTCCAGGTGGATTTACTGCACATATGCAAGTCAGATGGCATCAGAAATACTCAGCCTATAGATCTAAACCTCTTCTGTATACTCAACAGAATAGTTTGGAGGGACAAGTACATCTCGCAGAGGATTTTGCTGCTGTGGAACAGACCCCCATCCACATAAGACAAAGTTCATCCCTGTCAATCTTCAAGTGCAACTTAGGTCTATGGGTGGGAAACAGAAAATTTGCCCCAGGACAGCCCCCTGTAATGGACAGACACAGCTCCTAAATGCTTTATCCCATGTATGGGTCCCCTCAAGTTATCTATGTTATGATCCTAGTTATTCTCATTGGGGTAATATATAATTATCAACCATGGGATGGGTAAAGCCAATCTATAACCACATGGGTTGTTATTTTGAGCACAAAAAGGGAAACTGGCTAGGCTTAAAATTGCCTCCAAGGGCAGTTAGCCTAGCACTTATCTAAGAATCTATGCCAGTCTTAATGTTCTGTGCTAAACTGCTACACTTATTTCATTACAGAGGGCATTTTGTTCCTTATGTTTGTGCTTCTGACAAATCTGACAATGTTTTTCCCTTAGCATACTATTTCTTGGCTTGTCTGTTTCTGCGCTGTGTTATGTATCTAGTTGTTTTTATTAGTTTCCTATGTGGATATGTTATTGTCATCTTGCCCTTGGTGCCCCAGACATGCTTCATTTTTATACCCTATACAATTTGCTTACGTTGACTAAGCCCCCACACTCATCAAATATTACATTAAAGAGTAAACATGTTCTAGTATCAGCCTTGCTTTCACTGTATTGGTACATCATGATAAAATTCTGTCAGTGCATTGGTTAGAGACTCAGTGAATCAGCAGTCATGGGAAAGAGTCAGAACACACGCTTGCTTGATATCAGGATGCCTCTTGCTGAAGTCTCAGTGTGGTATGTAGTTTAAGTGATTTACAGTCACAGGGCTTTTGCACTTACTGCATATCACTCATAGCTGGTTCTGTCCTATAAATCAGTTCTGCAGGCATTCAGACATAACTGGTTGATCACGCATCACAACCAGGATCTATTATTTGTTCCCCTTTCAGTACCAGCTCCCTCTTGCAAATAAATAAGGACTTGAACCATGTGTGGCATGCTTGGTTTCTCAGTGATAGCTGATCCTATATGTGAGAATAGCAGGAAAAAATAAACATGCTTGGTTACTACCTTACTGTCTGCATTGCTAGTTTTTTTGTTGTTTTTACTACCATGACATTAACCAGCACAGTGGTGCCACAGTGGGCAGTTGCTTTTGCGTTTGTGCCTCCCAAACAGAGTCTCTGGTTTTGATTTGTAGGGCAAGAATCAATAAGTATTTTGTTTTAAACCTTAACATCTGTTGACCTAAAGGTCATTCTGACCTTATCCTAATGTTTCTTTCTTAGTATTTTGCATCCAGTAATTTTGCAGATGTCTGCTAGACATTTGTCTTTCTTTTAATAAGTCATTAATTTTCCAGTGAAAGTAGGTGCTACCATCATTTATTGGTAAAACTATCCTTAGCTCAAATGATATTCAGCCTATCATCTGTAGGTTTCTTAATGCATGGTATGCAGATGGGGGAAGTATGGACTGGAATATCATACATGGGTATTAAATAGTTTAAAAAAGGGACTTTTCTGTCATTACTAGACCTAGATGACATAGATTTGATACCATGTGGAAAAAAATCAAATGTAGCTACTAGCTTTTTATATATTCTAGTACTTCCACACAATACAGTATAAATGGAATGCTGAAACCATTTCTGGAGTCTATCAGTTGCTTTTGTTCAAGCTGTTAAACACTATGAAACCTTGTTTGTCTTTTGTAGGACCATCATCACTTATTAGTTTAATTCTGTCTGAAACCAATGTATTTTGATATATCAAGCTTGCTTTCTCAGATAAACATTCCCTGTTTATTTAGAGATCATTGGAAGATACCACACCACATGCCTACAGAAACTTCAACATAAAATATTTATTTTGTAAGAATCACTACTTCCTTATGATGACATTAACTAGGGCACATTTGTACATCTGATGCAGGCTGTGTTTTCTACAAACACTTGCACATTACATGGAAAATATTAAGGGAGTCATAACATGATTTTCAAGTTTCAGATCAGGGTTTTCAGAAACTGTGTATTGACAAATACTCATGATGTGATGACAGATAATGGAGGGGTGAAATGTACAGGGTTAACTATTTCCCATATTTAAGGCCTCATGCTAAACTTTAAAATACTTTCTCTGCTGACTCACAGAATGGGTGGTAGTATCATTGTGTGTTTTAATTGTTCTGAAATCATTTTACAAAGGCTTGCAAAATAAGATATGATATGACCCTTTGGTGGAAAACGTTACAACGTATTATCTGCCTACAGATCACAGCTGCCATTTACTCAGCCAGGCCACATAGAGCTATAACTAGAAACCTACATCCTGGTATTACATAATACTTTAGATAATATAATAAGGTAATTGTTCTTTCATCTGTGACTGAAACATTGGACCTAATATCTCTCCATGCTACCTATTTCTCTCTTTTGAATGTGCTGCTCAGTTTCATCACTGTTATGTACAATACATGAAACTCTAATCTCTATAAAGAGTGTGTAATTTACTACTTTTTAAAGTCCCACTGTTACAAGTTTGAACAAACTGACAATAAGCTTTTAAACAATAAGGAGTGACTGATTAAATATAATTTTATTGTCAGATTGCAAGACCATAACTAAAAAATTGCTGGTAAATCCAATTCTGAAAATCTATGAAATTCATTTTCTATTAAAGAAAAAGGCAAACCATAAGCATAATGGCTAAATAAATAAAGAATATAGAATATATTTATATATAAATATGCTATTGGGAGCACTATATGAAGAAAGAGCTTCTTTTGTAGCAGATATTTGAATGTGAACTGTTGACAGAATAGGGCACATTTTGTTAGGAGTTGTTTTCATTCCACTCTCGGACTATGATCAATGTTATTGGTGAAACTGATGCGGAATTCAGGGATATCCTGGGGTGGGCCAGTCACTGCTTGCCTACCTTTGGTCCTGAGTTTTTCACTTATGGCCTACCCCTGGTTAACCCCCCTTCCCACTGGCCATGTGGTTACATCCAAGGGATGAGCATGCAATGGGAATGTGCATCTCAACCCACCTCCACAGTAGCTCAGCCATGTCCTCAACCTAATCCCCTCTTTGGGCCATACCCCTCCCAAATTACATCTTCAACCTCCAACAGTGATTATCATTGAGAATGCCAACATGACCATCTGCCCTGCCTCCCTGCCCGCACCTCAAGCACCCAAGCCACTTATCAAACTCAGATCATCAGGGCTATAGTCAGTGCTTTATCACTCTCTGCCACAACACCAGCTATTCTAAGAAAATAAAATTAAGGAAATTACTTGATAACAATGAAAAGGTAAAGGAATAAAGACAATTAAGAGAATTCTTATAACCATAAATTAAAATATGAGAGGCTGGAATCCAAATGTGGGAAATGTAAATGTCCAAAATAAATCAGGCAGGAATCCAAAAGTGGTTAATGCAAAATATTGTGCATAAGGCAAGGGTTAGAAGTATCACCCAAATAACAGCAGGTGTGGTCACTCTTCTGTGGTGAATCACGTCAGTCTTTTTTGTGTTGTAAAAGCATTTCAGGTTTTCATTTATGACATGTACACTTTCAGGCCTGCAGGACCCTCAGAATCTTTTCTTTGGTCAACTATGGAGCATTGCTGCTACAAAATATATAAGATAAAGTCAGCTCCATGGCATAAAGGGATGAAGGGCTGATTAAACCCAGGTGATCTGAGTTCAATTAATGGCTAGAACACTGGAGAAGCTGATCACGAATAAGAACAGCATGATGACACATATGCGTGCTCACTTGTCTCAGGAGGAGGGCATGCATGAGCACACATTAGGTTGTGCTCCTCCTGGGGTGGCCAGAGCCTGTGATAGAAAATGTTAGTGAGCTCAGAGGTGGGCAAGGAAATTGAAAACTGCAAGAAGTCAGGTTAAATGCCTCAGTTCTTAGCTTTACTTCACCCATGTACACAGCAACCTGTGGGCATAGTTTAGGAACTCTAATACCCTCCCTGCCTACTTCGCATACAGAGTAACTCACTTTGTATTATGGAGATCTGGTGGCCTTCAGTCTTGGGATGCCAAACACATGTTGGTTGAGGAGCTGCAACAGTCAGCAACTGATGCTTACAAGACAATACCATCATATGGAAGCTTAGGTAGAAATGTATAAGGTCATGCCATCCCATAAGATCCTATAAGGAAATGTACAGGACAATGCTATCACAAAGAACCCTATAAAGAAATGTATAAAACAATGGCATCACACAGAATCCTGTGTAGAAATGTATAGGACAATGCCATCACACAGAAACCTATGTAGAAATGTACAAGACATGGTACCTTATAAAGAAATGTATACACTAATGCAATCACATGCAGCCCTATATAGAAATGAATACAAAAATGACATCACAAAGAACTTTTTGTAGAAATACCAACCCATCTTTTCCAGTTTCTGTCTCTTCTTAATCCAGTCAGTGATACAAGTGCTGGAGACTGTCCTGGCAGGTGAAATGTGCAAAACAGGAACTAGCCAAAAGACGGGATTCCAATCAAGCACATATTATTACTGACAATCACCTCCAGCCTGTGTTCTAGAGTAGAAGGTAAGAAGAGCCCTGGTAGAAATGCGTGTGTGAATGGATAGAACATGAAGCGGTTTATTCAGAAAGGTTACATGAGTCGGACATCTTGCAGTTACCATTTCCAATTCAGAGGCAGCTCTACCATAGTGTTGTCCCATGAAGCACTAATAAGGCATTCTGGTGGAGTGGTCTATGCTAATTAACCATGTACTCCTACCAGAGAAATGCCTGTGATAATAACAGAGTGATTCAGATAATCACTTGGCTGCCTAAATTACCTTGGTACTTTGATTCCAGTGGGTAGGATCGCGTTAGAGTTAAGTGCGGAAAAGATTACTGGACAGTTAGTGTTGGGATGTGTGTGTGTGGGTGTGGGTGTGTGTGTGCATGTGTGTGTGTGTGTGTGTGTGTGTGTGTGTGTGTGTGTGTGTGTGTGTGTGTGTGTGTGTGAGAGAGAGAGAGAGACAGAGAGAGAGCATGGGTGAGTGTGTTTATGAGTGAGATCGTGTGAGGAGTGGCTTGTGTAAATGTGTGTGGGTGTGTATGTATATGCATGAATGTGTTGGGGGGGCTGCCATACCTCCACACTGTCCTTGACTTATGAACAGATCCTGCATTACGCGGGGGGGGGCACTAAACACTATGGATACTATTCATATGCTCTTTATATCTTGCTGTAAAGACACTTAAAAAGATTAAAACAACTTTTTGCAGAACAAAAATGTGGAGTTGAGGAAACATTAAATATCAATGATCCTCTTTATGTTGGCCAAAAAGGAACTTAAAAAGATTAGAACAGCATTTGCAGTATGAAAGACATGAGACAGGGGGGACACTTGATAACAGGGTTACTCTGAATTGTGCCATAAAGGCTCCGAAAAAGATTAAAACCCTGCACCATCAGCACTCATGCCCACCTCTTTAACAGAGAGCTAGCTCTCTGCACTACTACTAGACACCAGGGATCCTCTTGACACACTTGTTTAATTTTTATTGTCAAATACTTAGGGTAAAGGGAGACATTTCAAACCATGGATCCTTGACAGAGAAGGTAGCTTGTCAAGCAGGGACCTTAACACTCAGCATTAACTGAAGAGTTAGCTTAAAATAGTACTTTTTACATAAGAAGTATAAAACACTAATGTCTGGTATTATTTCCTGATTGCAATGGTCAGAGTTATAAGGGACAGTGTGTGTGTGTGTGTGAGTGTGTGTGTGTGTGTGTGTGTGTGTGTGTGTGTGTGTGTGTGTGTGTGTGTGTGTGTGTGTGTGTGTGTGTGTGAGGCAAAAGCAGGAGTGTTCTGCAAAATCAGGGACAGTTGACAGGGATGGGAGTTTATTCGTGTGGAGACAGGTTTCTGGAAATTTCAAAAAGTCAATCTTGTGAAGTAGACCCTCCCCCCCATACATATTTTTGATGTTGGGTTTCTTTTCTCTCATTTAATGTGATGCCTTTGATTTCTTCAGTATTCCCTCAGGGAATCTTCATTAGAATCCCATTACCATTCTGATGACCTTGTTTGAATGCAAATGTCCAAAATAAATCTGACATTAAACTAAAAGTGGGCAACGCAGAATACAAAAACACGTCTGCAATGTAAGTCACCTCCCCACAGACATGTTATTATCTTTCGTCTGCTTATAATGCTTTTTATTAAACCCAGTATCACAACAACTTGTTTACAGGCTTTACACATTGATTGGGTATCTTCAGATTACTGTCATACCACCCTAGTCAAACTTCCCACCTGACACTGTGTCCTGAAAAAGTCACGCTCAAACATCTGTGCACATGGAACCAGTGTCAAGAGCCCCATTGCGGCTTACTCCCTTCCTCATTAGGTAATTGAAGAAAACATTATGTATAAATGCAGTGTGTCATTAAGGTCAATATATACATGAATAGTGCAGCTACTGCAAATAAAATAAATCCACAGGCCTCCAGAGCAGTTCTTTTTAGTGAAGCAGTAATGTAGATGACAGGTAGCAGGCTATGGGAGTTTGAAAACTAAGTGTGAGCCCCTTTCAGGAATACAGTTTCAAACAAGAGGTCATCACTGGATGTCATATATGCTAAGAACACAGTTCTGTTACGTAGCAAGTAAGATACAGAAAACAAGTTTAAGTTTAATCAACATTTTCATATGGGAATTTTGTGTAAGGCTAGAGGCAAGATGTTGCAGTTGGGTCTGCAATGAATGCTGCAAATTTCCATTCACTATCTGAAAAAGCATTATAGGAAAAAATGTGCAATGATAGCAGCATAACTAATGAGATGGGATCCAAAGGGAACTGAAGATCTGTGCACAGGACTTAACATTATGACTATTTATTTCAAAGTCACACAAAATAGTAAAAAAATGCAGTTTCGTCAACAAGTAGCAATAAGCCCAGAAAAAAATAAAGAACTTTTGTTGTCCTGGAAATAGCTTTTGTTGTCTCTTTCATAACATTACCGGGGATACTAAAAGAATGGGTGGATGAAGTGTACGTTTTTTTACATTTTAAATGTTATTTTTATTTTTATGAATGCTGCACATTATTTTAGAAATGCAGCTGCAAGCTTAAGGCACAGTGGCTACACATTATATACAGTTTGGTTGTCCAGAAACTGCACAGTTCATGGCAGAGGAGAGGGCACAATCAGTACTGGTCTTCTTGTCTTGTAAGGATAGCAGGTAACAGTGTTGATCTACAGTGTGTAAGGCAAGAGGATTTTTTAATGGTGAACTCTTTAAAAGCATCTAGTATATTGCTACTACTCGTATATATTCATGCTGCACTTCATTGTACAACCACTGCTGTAGCCGGAGCAACATATGGCATGACAGCATGCATGCATGGTATTACGTGGGTGAAAGAATACAGTAGTTGAATTGTTTACTATTTGAATTACTTTGTTTCACTTCAGTGTTCCACTCTGGATAATAGTTCTATCGGAACCCATTAAGGACGCTAATAGAACTTTCCTGCTGATGAATTTGAGTGCAACTAATCCATATCAAAAAGACTGGCATGAACTGCAGTCATAAAGCAGGTTAACCTTTCTGATGCTTGACTTACAACAGCATGCAGAATGACATCTGTGACACTTGGACAGCAATATGCTTTTTGATTTGCTATATATTAATCAGCAGAGATGAGTGCTGAAATGAACCCACAAGAGGAGAATTGTTAATGTGTATGGTGAGCTTGGTAGAGCTTTAGTGTTGGAAGATGTGTTCATGAGCTCCATCTACTGGCAACCCAATTTTTTGTCAAACACATTTTTATTAGCAGAGTTTTAATTTCAAAAGCATAAAAATAACATACAAATGAAAATATATACAAGTACAATAAATTAAAAGCACAAAAATAAAGGTTGAAATTCATAGTCATTATGCTTAAGCACAGAGTGCAGGGTATTGGAAGGGCAATGCAGCAAAGGCACTTGGCTTGGGATCCAGATCTTACTACTCAAGAGAACAAGCTAGAAATGGTGTGGGAATTGTGGTGACAGAGAGGCTTCAGAAGGCAGTGAGACATGGCATTAGAATTAATGACAGACTCATGGCAATCAGACTCCAATCTAGTGATGGGACACTATTCATAATCTCAGCCTATGCCCCACACCCTTCATAAGGGATGCCAGCAACAACCTGCTCACCAGTCCACAGGACATCAAAGGCAGAAGGAAGGAGCATTTCCAGCAGCTTCTGAATGAAGAAAACTCCACAGAAGCTGTACTACCTCAGACACAGCCTATGATGGGAGAAGAACATGAGCCCATCATAATAGAAGTAATAACAGCACTAAATAAAATGAAGTCAGGGAAAGCCGCAGGCTCAGATGAGGGCACGGAGAGATGATAACGATACTACGTTAGGGTAGAAATGGTTCCTAAGGGTGCGCATATAGTGCCAGTGTCAAGAACAAAGGGGACATCCACAAAGGTATCAAACGCCTGTCACACTGCATGAAAGCTCTGGAGAGAGTGATTGAAACTGATACACAGAGTAGTAGAATGTAAAACGGGAGATGAGCAGTTTGGATTCAGATCAGTAAGCAGCACAACTGACCCGATGTTTGCAGTGAGACAGATAGTTGAGAAGAAGCTAGAGATAGGAAAGGGTCCAATTGGGCATTCCTGGACTTGGAGAAAGCATATGACAAGGTCCCACAAAAGCTGATTTGGGCAATTCTGCAATGGTTAGAAATCCCAGAAACATTGGTATAATTATTGCAGGCTATGTACAATAACCCAATTACTCAAGTATGAACAGTGTTTGGTTTCACAGAGGGGTACCCAGTAAGAGTTGTTGTGCACCTAGGTTCAGCTCTGAGCCACTGATGATGGACTACATTAGCAAAAGGTTGGAGGGGACAGATCAACAAAGTTGCTGTATGCAGACAACGTGGCATTACATGCAGACTCTGAGTAAGAACTTCAGCAATGGATAGGGGAATGGACTGCAATACTAATGTAATATGAGATGAACTGAGTACAGATAAGGCAGTGGTAATGGCAGTAAATTGGGGAAATCGGAAGAAGCTTAGAATTGAGATAGAAGGAAAGATAGTGGAACAGTTAACAGCTTTAAGTATCTGGGAGTGGTGGTTGAGGAGAAAGGAAGTCTGAATGAAGAGGTCAAAGCTTGAATCAGTGGGGCTGCAGCCAAGTGGCATAGAGTGTCAGGGGTAGTGTATGACAGACGAATGCCATAGAAGCTGAAAAGTAAGATGTACAAAAAAGTGGTGTGACCAGTACTACTGTATGGCACAGAAACCTGGGCAGTGAAGGCAGAGCAAATAAGGAAGCTAGAGGTGATAGAAATTAACTGCCTGAGATAGGTGATAGGATGCACACTGTGGGCAGATGAAGAAATGAAGACATAAGACCGGAAGCCAAAGTAGCTCCAATTGCAGAAGAGATCAAAGAGAACAGATCATGGTGGTTCAGGCATATGTGTAGAAAAGCAGAAGACAATCTGGTGAAGATGATTTGGACCAGACAGGAAGAAGGCAAGAGGAAACTAAGACATCCAGAAAAGAGGTGGATGGATTGTGAGAGAGAATATTTGTGACAGTCAGGCATGAGTGTTGAAGAATTTAGGAGTGTGGCATTAAATCGAGAGAGATGGTGACAGTTAACATGACACCCTGACCCCATATAGAAAAATGGGAAAAGGGGTTGATGATGATGATGGCATATCCATATACCTCTCAACTGTCCCTGATTTTGATTCAAATTTTAGGGCTGTCCCTATTAATCCCTTTTAAAATGGATGACTTTTGGAGAAAGGATGATGAATTACATTTTGTTGTCTACACACTTGTGGGAGGAGAGAGTAGCCTCCACCCTTCTGGACTGGGAATTGCTGGTGAAGGCTTATTGTGCTTGTTATTCTAAGTGTCTTGGTTCTTATTTAAGCATGTGGGCTCCAAAACAGTTATTTTAAATTAGGAAGGTTTGTGGTCTACACTCTTGTAGGTGGAGAGGGTAGCATCTGCCCTTCTGAACTGGGAATTGCTGATAAAGGCTTATTTTGCCTATTATTCGAAGCGTCTTTGTTGTGGTTTAAGCACTTGGGCTCAAAAACAGTTATATTACATTAGGAAAGTTTGTGGTCTACACTCTTGTGGCATTACTGTCTAGACAGATTTTTTTTAACTACTAGAATATCTTGTTTGCACTTAGATGAGATTTTCTCATCAAATTCTTTGTCTTATTGGCCTATTCAATATTTACATTTACCTAACTCCTTCCTAGTAGATCAGTAGCCATGGATATGCACTTCCCAACTATCTCTGTGGCAATCTGGTTGAGATAGGTATTCTGAAGTATTGTAGCAGTTGCCTCATGTATACTGTCAACCCACCAATTCTTAATAAAAAATAAAATATGTGAGAGGTGTCAATACACATTAATGCTGGAGGCAAAACTATCTTGCACAACCAAACCTAACCCTATAGAAGTTGTCAGTGACACTTGATTCACACTACTGCACAGGGTAAAGACCCTACACATAAAACTACTTATGCTGAGGCACTTAAGATAACCTTCCTAAAACACTAAGACCTCCTGCACAGAACAATCAAAGAAAGGGTCCTCAGCCATAATGTAAATGCTCCTTTAAAACACCACCCACAGCTACACATAGTAATGCTGTATCCACTGCCTCTATTGCTACGCCCTTAAGGCAAACCAGCGCACAGCCACATTTCCTGGTCATTAGTGATTCTATAGTGAGGAACACAAATGTCCCCTTCACCAGACTTTTTAAGTGACACTATCTTTAAATGAGAACATGTGTTCAAGTCATGTAAATATTCTGCCTGTAGGGACAGGAGACGCACACAGTGAATGCGCTGTTTCCTTTGCTTTTGCTGATACAGATTCTTCGTATACGGCAACCAATCACTCTGCACATTCTGTTACATTGGGACAATCAGAGAATTAATCTTCTCACTTGAGTACTTCTTCCATTAATGAGTTGTTAGGGGCTAAAGTGGTGGGACAAAAGCAGAAAAGGAACAATAGCCAAAACCAGTGGCAGGTTTTAAAAATGAGGCACAAATAGTTTAGCGATCCTTTCATCCTAATTATGTTACTGTGCATACCGATGAATTTCTGTCTTGCAATAGAGTTCATGTCCTTAATAATTCTTTAGAGGTTATACAAATAGTTAACTTAATTTTATTTAACTGATGTTAAGCAACATATCTTAAAGTAAAATGTTTACAGTTTATGCCAACTGTTGTACCTAGATCTTGGTAGATATTCATTGATATGTGTATGTTTGTTAGAAAGATTAAGCTCAGATATCATTTTGGTGTTAAAAATGGTGTGCAACATGTGAAGGTGTCTCATACATCAGATGCAGAAGAAAGTATTACTACTACTTCATCATCTTCATCATCATCTTCATCATCATCATTTCCTTTGGGTTAACTTTCAGATATTTAATTCTATACAGCTTGTGAGGAAATGGAAGTAATAGAAGAATGTATTCCTAGTTTAAATACTTTGCAATACTTATATTGATGTTTTTGAGAAACTAGTGACACAGGATGTTCAAAAATGTCTAAATACAAATGTAATAGATATAATTTGACAAACGTTGAATGGCTATCATTAAGAGAACTTGAAGAACTCTGTCAGGAAAATAAAATTGTTATTAAGGAGGTAGCAAAAAGGGGCAATATTGTGGTAATGGATGTTAGTTTATCAAGATGCTTGTTTATCTGTTCTTTTAATAGACGTATATCTAAGATTAGCAGAGAACCTGACCAAAATGTTTTTTTTTGATGAGTGTAACTCAGTCATATTAAGATGTTATAGTTTAAAATATTGTCATATTATCAATGGAAATGACTGCAAGTAGATTTTTGAAATATACCTGCATTTTATGGTCTCCCCAAGATACATCTGTTCCGTACTAATCCTCCCATTTGACCTATAGTCTATTTGGGATTATATTAGAGAGGCTAGGTTCTTTATTGGACAAATATTTACAGGCATTTGTCAAAAGAGGAAAATATTATATTATGGGCTGTTTTTGATTTTTTTTAAAAACTCAAGTCTCTAGGTATAGAGGATGGCTATTATATGGCCACTGTGGGTGTCCAAGCTTTATTTAGCTGCATAAAACATGAATAGGGGATACAGGCTGCTTCCTATTATTTTGTCTGATGGCCCGGAAATTAATTAATTTTTACAATTATTAGAAATTTGCCTGACAAAAAAAATGGCATTTTTTTCTTACAAAAGTGGGGCACTGCAATGGGAGCATTGAAATATTTTTATGAATTATTTTGAACAAACATATATCTGTTCCTCTGGGTTTTTTTTTTTGTTGTTTTTGTTAAATATGTCAGATTTTATGTGTCTGGTACATTGATGATTTGTTTTTTGTACTTCAAGGTCAAATTAGTGTATTTGATTAATTTCTTGTTTTATTTAAATTATCACGTGTTTTTTTTTCAGGAAATTGTAGTGATCGAGTAACTTCATTTCTGAATGTCAGGATTTTGTTTATGGGGGAAATAATATCCTTCATTGTTTAGAAAAGAAACTCCATCTAATAGCATATTGTGGAGTAGCAGCTGTCATCCTATGCATACTATTTGTACTATCCAAAGGTGACTTTATCGTGGTGGCCTGGACGTGCAATACTTTTGATTCTTTTTTTACAGAAGTATTGTTCAGTTTTGACAGATGTAGGAAATGGAGATATAGCTATACAGATATTTTTGGTTCTTTTTTTGTCATTATGTCCTGCTGCCAAGCAGAAGGGATTTTGCTCTGATAAAAATTGGCATGAGTAAAAAAAATCTGCTGTTCAACAAATCTTTTTATTAGCAAATATAATGACATTGCTGAACAAATATTTGTGGTGATTAGGAGGTAATGGCAAATTTTATTATGTAACAAAATCTTGTTTTTCCTGTCTATTCCACTGTTTCTTATGAAATAGGGTCCAGTTTGAAAACCAGGCTCATTCACAGCAAATTGGATACTTACAATGCCTTTTCTGTGTATAAGTTGAGGTGGGGCCAATGATTCTGGTACTAAACCTTGTGGAAATTGCAAAAATTTTAATCTTGTAGCACAGGATTATTTTGAAGTTATTCTTGAAAGAACATTTTATATATATATATATATATATATATATATATATATATATATATATATATATATATATAGGTGTTTTTCTAGTCGCCGTTCAATGGTAATTTATACCATTGTATGTTCTTGTAAACTGATTTATATAGGCAAGGCCAGTAGAATGGTAAAATTAGGATTATGGAGCAACTTTAAGACTCAAAACAAAAATATGGAAAGGTCGGTGGTGGAACACATATGGAAATTTCATTAGGGGAATGCATCATGTTTAAGATTTTTTTTTTGTCATGTGACAGACTGCATTTATATCAAGTTATATTGATAAGTATAAACCCTTCTTATTAGATAGAATGGAGGTGATGTATATTTTGCAAATTAAAACCTTGAAATCTGATGGCCTAAACTGAGAGCTTTCCTGGAAGGTGTTCTTACTGGATAATTAATTAATGAGGGGAGGTTTTCTTGCATGATATATATGATTCAATTGTTTGTGTTTTTTATCCTGTAAAGAATTGATTAACTTGAAGCATTAGCTTGAATAAAACCTTTTGCTGTCACCTTGTGTTTTTTTTTAATTACAATTAGAGAATATATTTTGTATTAATATTACCCCCATTATATTGGATACTCTAAATTGGCCCTAGGCATGAGTGCGTGCGGTGCTGGGCTGGCAACTCGACACCGCAAAACTCCACTGCCAATCACGAGCAGACAGGTGATCCGCTGTGGTGACCCCTAACCGTGAAAAGTCAAAAGAAGAAGAAGAAGAAGATGTATCACCCATCAGAATGCATCATACTGTGATAAGAATACCCCTTATTATGTGTCAGACTGATATGCATTTTGAGGTGGTGATTATACCCTCATTATGTGTACTCATCAGACCTAATCATTAAATGAAGGTAATACCTTCCATTATGAGTCACCCATTGGACGTTGTCATGTGGAGATGATATTACCCCCCCATTTTGTGCCCCCAATGGACCTAATTATGTGGTGATGATAATTCACCCCCATTATGTGTCACCCTGACATGCCTTTTGATTTGGCGATGATAGTCCTCCACCACTGTGTGTCACACATTGGATCTCATCACATGGTGATGGTTCTTCCCCATTATGCTTCACCCATAAGAACTTATCATGTGACTATGATACTACCTTCTCATTATGTGTCATCCTAACATGCACATTGAAATGTTGATAATACCCACCCATTATTTATCACCCTAACATTTGCTGTGAGGTGGTGCTGATAATACCGTGTCATTGTCGCACTTATTAGACCTAATCATGTTGCAGTGAAAATACAACCCCATAATATGTCACCCACTGAATCTTATCATATGGTAATGATACCCCCAAACTGTATTATGCTGACATGAACTTTGAGGAGGTGATGATAATACACCACATTATGTGTCACCCATCAGACCTCATATGGGGATGATAATACAACCGCATCACATGTCACTTACTGGACCACCTCATGTGGTAGAGATGGTACCACCATTTATGTGTCACCCTCATACCTCTCAACTTCTTATCTCAAGAAATCTGGACAAAGCCTAAAATACTGGGGGGCAAATGCAGAACGCTAATAGCCTCTGTGTCTTGGGACGCAAATTCCACAAAACTCACAGCAAAAATGAACCAAGTGTCCACAAAAGGATAAAATCCACTAGTTTATTGACACAACATAAATACTGGATAAGCGTTTTCACTCGCTAAAGTGTGAGCTTCTTCAGAACACAAACAATAAAACTGTTAGTTTTGTTGTGTCAATAAACTAGTGGATTTTATCCTTTGTAGACACTTGGTTTGTTTTTGTTAGAATAACAGGATTTCTGTTTGCATGCATTTTTCTAAAGGACATGAAGTCTGAAACTCAAATGCATGCCATTATTTAGTGACTTCAATCTTCAGTGATTTGTCAGAAAATACAAATTTTATGAGGAACAGACTAAAAATATGAGGCAAAAATATGGGCAGTTGAGAGGTATTGTCACATTGACATGCCCTTTGAATTGGTGATAACACCCCCATTAGGTGTCACCCTGACATGCACTATGAGGTGTGCATGAGAATACCCCCTTTATGTATCAACCATCTGACCTCATCATGTGGCTTTGATAATACCCCCTCATTGTGTCACCCTGACATGCACTTTGAGGTGATAATATCCCACCATTACATTTTACCCATGCATGCACGTTTAGGTGGTGATGTTAACACCACCTGCTATCTTTTACCCTGGCATGCACAAAGAGGTGTCCATAAGAATACTCCCATTATGTATCAACTATCAGACATCATTATGTGATGATGACAACAGCCTCCATTATGTGTCACCCTAACATGTATTTTGAGGTGCAGATAATACTCCCCTTTCTGTCTCACACATAGGACTTTATCATCTGGAGGTGATAATACCTTCCATATACTGTCACCAGTTGGACCTCAT
Source organism: Protopterus annectens (assembly GCF_019279795.1). Lineage (NCBI taxonomy): Eukaryota > Metazoa > Chordata > Ceratodontiformes > Protopteridae > Protopterus > Protopterus annectens. The sequence goes on from NC_056739.1 coordinate 844,127,009, forward strand.
CATATGACAATCAGAATACAACCCATTGTTTCTCACTCTGACATACACATTCAGACAGTGCTGATAATAACCCCATTCTGTTTCCCATCAAATGGTATCATCTGTTGAAAATAATACCCCCAATTATGTGCCACCCTGACATGCACTTTCAGGTAAGGATAATAATTACTCACCATTATGTGTCTCCCTGACATACACTTGAAGGTACTAGTGACCGTAATACATCCCATTATGTGTCATGCATCAGACCACATCATGTGGTGAAGATAATACCCCCCCATTATGTATCACACTGACATGCACTTTCAGATGGTGATGATAACCTCCACATTATGTGCCACCCTGACATGTACTTTCAGGTGGTGATTATAATACCCAACCATTATGTTTCACACATAGGACTACATCATGTGGTGATCCTAATAACCCCCTTCATTATAAGTCACCTTGACATGCACTTTCAGGTGGTGATGACAATATCCCCCATTATATGTCACCCTTTGGACCATGTCATGTGGTAATTATAGTATCCCCAATTATGTGTCCCCTTAACAAGCACTTTGAGAAAGCGAGCATAATACCCACCATTTTCTTCTCCCTGCAAAGAGCTTTCAGATGGTGATGATACTACTCCCCATCCATTATGTGCTCCCTGATATGCACTTTCAGGTGGTGATTCCCACCATTATGTGTCACTAATCAGAGTAGACCACAACATGTGGCAATGATAATGCCCTCATTATGTGTAACTTGTCAGACCACATCATGTGGCAATAAGAAAAATTACCATTGTGTGTCAACCTGACATGAACTTTCAATGGTATAGATACTTCTCCCCCATTTGTGTTACCCACAGGACCACATCACTTGGTGAGGATAACCCCCAATTATATGTCCCCCCTGACAGGTGGTGGTGATAATACCCCCTAATATGTCACCTGACAAGCACATTGATGTGTTAATGATAATATCCCACAGTTTACCTTCAAAATGTTGACTGTCAGATTGTTGAAAACACTTCCGCCAACTCTGAATTGCGACTTCTCAAAACCTCGAACACCGATATTCTGAACCGCAAAATCTTGCCTCTTTTTTGACCCATGTTAGCACTTGTTTTTAGTTGTGGATGGGTTGCAAATGTTGATGTTCATTTTTTTTTTGGCTTTCTGAAATTTTGTCAGTATGGATTTCATGGAAAAGTTTCGATGATGTACACATTCGACTATGTACTTTCAACATTTTGAAGGTGAACCTATCCCACATTATATTGTCACCCTGACATGCACTTTCAGGTGGAGATAACACCCCCCCCCATTATGTCACTCATCGGACCTCATCATGTAGTGATGATAATATCAACCTCATTTTCTGTCACCCTGATAATACCCTGACATAATTTTTCACTGTGACATAAAGTTTTAGGAGATGATGATAATATCCTGCATAATGTATCATCCCGCGAAGCACTTTCAGATGGAGATAATCTTCTCCTTCTTCTTTTTCCTGGTTAGGGGTCGCCACAGCAGATCACCTGACTGCTCATGATTGGCAATAGAGTTTTGTGGTGTCAAGTTGCCAGTACAGTGCCCAACCTTCCACGGAAGGCACACACATGCATGCACTCACGCCTAGGGCCAATTTAGAGTGTCCAATCCACCTACATACAGCATGTCTTTGGGATGTGGGAGGAAAGTGGAGCACCCAGAGGAAACCCATGTGACCACAGGGAGGACATGCAGACTCTGCACAGAAGGCACCCCAGCTGAGGATGAAACCAGAGAACCTCTTGCTGTGAGGCAACAATGCTAATTGCTACACCACTGTGGCCACCCTTCAGATGGAGATAATACCCTTTATATATCAACCCATCAGTCCACATCATGTGGCAATGATAATACACCCTAATCATGTCTTATACTGACATGTTTATTCAGGAGGCAGTGATAATATCGCCCCCATTATGTGTCACTCTGATGTGCACTTTCAGATGCTGATGATAACCACCCATTATATGTCACCATGACATGGACTTAAAGATATTGATAATGCCCTCATTATGTGTAACTCTTACACATACTTTCAGCTGGTGATGATAAAGCTCTGCCATTATTTTAGCCACTGGACTACATCATGTGGCAGTGATTCTCCCAATTATGTGTCACCATGAAATACACATTCAAATGGTGATGTTAGTGCCCCAATTTTATGCCACCCTGGCATACACCTTCAAGTGCCTAGGATACCTCACCATTATATAACTCATCAGGCCACATCATAACCCCCCCCATTATGTGTCTCCCTTACATGTACTTTCCTTTAGTGGTTGTGGGGTAATACCCACCAATAATGTGTCATGCTGACATGGACTTTCATGTGGTAATGATAATACCCCACCATATGTGGCTCATCTATTGGACCTCATCACACAGTGATAATACCTCCATTGTGTCACCCTGACATGCACTTTCAGTAAGTGACAGTACCCCATTTACATGTCACCCATTGGACATTATTATGTGGTGATTCTAATGCCCCACCATTATGTCCTGATATGTACTTTCAGGTGGCAATGATAATACTCCCTCATGATGTCTGACCCAGCAGACCACATCATGTGGTGATGATAATACACCCTGATTGTTATCACCCTGGCATCTACATTCAGATGGTGATGATAATACCCTGACACAATGTTTCACCATGACATGCACTTTCAGGTAGGGATGATAATACCCTGAATAATATGTCACACCGACAACCACATTCAGACGGTGATGATAATACCACCCATTATGTCTCAACCCATCGATCGACATTATGTGGCAGTGATAATACAATTCCATTGTGTGTCACCTTGAGATTCACTTACTAGTGGTGGTGATGATGCCACCCCATTATGTTTTACCCTCACATGTACTTTCAGTATGTGTTACCATGACAGGCAGTTTGAGGTGATATTAATCCCCCCAATATGGGTCACACATCAGATGCCCTGATGTGGTAATGATAAAACATCACTACCTTAACAATCATATTTGTTCATCTACACATATGTCTGAACCACTATAAACAAAGCCAACCCTCCTTTTAACTTTTACTAATTTTTAATCTTAGAACTGCCTAACGTTAGAATAATCAATATCTTCCTTGAATTTGCCTACCTTTGATTGACTCTAATACCTTTTATGTGTCAGGGTGTGCTTTAAAAATTTTACATTTTGTAGTAATTTTTGTAGCAATTTTTTTTCTTTTTATTATTTTTGTTTTGTTTTTGTTATTTTTGGAGATTTTCTCCCCGGGCCTCCACTGGAAATGGGTTTCCAACTCAGTGGACTTTTCCAGTCAACAAATGTCAATAAATAAATAAATAAATAAATAACACCCCCTTATAATATGTTACTCGTCGGCTCATCTCCTCATTACTGGTTATCCATCATCATGTGGTGATGATAATAGCCCACCATTGTGTCACCCTGACATGCACTTTGATCATCATAATTAATCCCCTTTTTCCCATTTTCCACATGGGGTTGGGGTATGGTGTCACTAGCCATTATCTCTTCCTATTCAATGCCAGTCTCTTACGTTCTTTGACATTCATGCCTAACCAAAGGTCTTCTCCCACATAATCAATCCGCATCTTTGCTGGATGACCTAATTTCCTCTTGCCATCTTCCTGTCTGTGCCAAATCTTCTTCACAAGATTGTCTTCTGCTTTTCTGCATATGTCCCTGAACCAGTGTAATCTGTTCCCTTTGACCTTTTCCACAACTGGAATTATTATGGCTTCTACTCTTATGTCCTTAATTCTTCGCCAGTCCCCCAATGTGCATCCTACTTCATCTCCATCAGCTCTCGCTTCCTCAGCTGCTTTGCCTTTACTCCCCAGATTTGTGTTCCATACGGCAGTGCTGGTCTTGCATCACTGGTTTCTTTTTCGACACCTTACTTTTCAGCTTCTTTGGCTGCACGCCCTTTGATTCTAGCTTTGACCTCCTTATTCATACTTCTCTTCTCCTCAACCACACCTCCCAGGTACTTAGAGGCTGCTAACCTGTCCCACTGTTTTCTCTTCTATCTCAGTTTTCATCTTCTTCTGATTTTCTTTCATTGCTGCCATTACAACTGTCTTATGTGGACTCAGTTTCATCCCATGTGCCTTCACTTTTGCATTTGATTCTCCTACCTTCTGCTGATCTTCTTGCACAGAGTCTGCCTGTAATATCACATCGTCTGCATATAGCAACTTTGTTGATCTGTCCCTTCTGACCTGTTTGTGAATGTAGTCCATCACCAGAATGAACAACAGTGCGTTACGAGATGAACCCTGATGCACACCCACTCCCACTGGGAACCCCTATGTAAAACCAAACACTGTTCATACTTGAGTCAATGGGTCCTTGTACATCACTTGCACTAATTCAACCAATGTTTCTGGGACTCTGAACCACAGCAGGGCTGCCCAAATTAGCTTTCTTAGGATCTTGTCATATGTTTTCTCCAAGTCTAAGAATGCCCATTTGGACGCTTTCCTCATTTCTAGCTTCTTCTCAAGTATCATACTCATTGTAAACACAGGGTATGTTTTGCTGCATCCTAATCTGAATCCTAACTGCTCATTCCTCATCTTAATTTCTACTACAAGTACCTTCTCCCGAATTTTCATGCAGTGTGATAGGAGTTTGATCCCTCTATACTGCCCATAGATGTGAATGTCTCCTTTGTTCTTCAACACTGGCACTAGTATGCTTATTCTTCAATGACCTGGGACACTTCTTTCCCTCCATATTGCTAGGAGTACTCTTAGGAGCCATTTTCCCCTATCTCACCAAAATTCTTGATGATATCTGCTGTGACCTCGTCTTACCCGCTGCTTTCCCTGACTTTTTTTTTTCTTAGTGCTGTTCTTTATTCTATGGTGAGCTCCTTCTCTTCTCTCACTGTAGGCTGTGTCACAGGCAGTACAGCTTCTGTCAGGTTTTCTTCATTCAGAAGCTGCTGGAAGTACTCCACCCATTTGCCTTTGATGTCCTGTGGACTAGTGAGCATGTTTTGCTGGCATTTGTTATGAAAGATGTCTGACTATTTTCTTTATCTTTCTGTCTTTGCCTTGCAACAGAGCTTCTTTGTGCCATTCACTGAGTCAGTTTCTAGAAATTGGTAGTGTGCCTCTGATGTTTTGCTATTTGCTACTGCAACTCCTCTCATAGCCTCTTTGTTAACCAACTGTTATTCTTTCCTAGCCTCATCTATTTTTCCATCTCCTACTTTTTCCTACACTCCTTTCTTTTGATGACTTCCTGGACTTCTATATTCCACCACCATCTTACTTTATGTACCTTATTTCTATACCTGACTCAGCCACATATCTGTTCTGTAGCCCTTACATGTGCTGCTGCAACTGAATGCACTCTTTCCCTCACTATCACAGCCCTGCTATGAGACATTGGCCATAATTATGAATACTGCCATATCATTACACTGGAGTCAAATTGCCATGAGTCTGTCACTACTTCTGATGACAGAACTCACTGTCTTCTGTAGCCTCTTCCTCACTACAATTCCCACACCATTTCTAGCTTGTCCTCCTCCTGAGAAGTAGACTCTGGATCTCAAGCCCAGTGGCTCTGGTGCACTTCCCTTCCACCCTGTCTCTCAGATGCAAAGGATGTCAGGGCTCCTCCTTACCATCATGTCATCCACACTCAAGCCTCATCCTGTCAATGAACCTACATTGAGTGTGGCAATTTTTAGTTCATGTTTGGCAGGTTGCTTGGTCTTAAATCCAGTTTTTGCTCAAAAGATCTATCTCAGGTTACCCAGGCTGGGCAACTGGACACCAGCTGGCCAGTAGTTTATTGACCAAGGGCTGCTGGGCTTTATGGCAGGTATGTTCTGGCCAATACGGCACATACACCCCTCCCACCATTAGCAGGTGTCCCTGGCATAGGTCGGAGTAGGCCGACTCCTCAACTCATTTATCACTGGCCAATACCCATGCCCATTTTGGTGACATTAGTCAACACAACCAGATCACTTACAGCCATATTTTTACACTGTTGAGTGGCTAGCCCTGCCACAGCATGCAGTCTGATCTGTCTTCTCCTCCTCTCATGAGGATACTTTTCATCAGAGTAGATGATAAAGCAGTTGGTCTATGCAACTCTTCTCACTGTAGGGCATAATCTAGAGTCTGTGCTGATGCCCACAGTTCCATTCTTAGGGGAGTTTGAAATGGAAACATTCAACATGTTTTTTTGGCGGTGAGAGGAACCCCCCCAGAGACACAGGGTGAAAACACAAACTCCAAATAAGCATTGGTTGGAGGTCAGGATTGAACCTTGTACCTTGCCCAAGGGAGGCAAAGGCCTTAATTATGCCAAATGATCAGCACTTTGACGTGGCATTTCTAATACCCACCTTGAAAACTGAACTTGTACAAGAGATTCCTTACCCAAATTAGAGATTCCTGACACTTTTAAAAAGCCTTGTCAATGATAAGCAAGTTGCCTAAGTATGGAAAAACATGACTTCTTTGCAGTCTGCAGTAGGCTATAAGATGGAGGTGTGAGGAGCACCATTGGAGCAGTAGACAGACAAAAAGGTAATGCAGACAACTGAATGTGATCCAGTGACAGAAAATCAAGGTTTTGAAGACTGAATTTATAGGAATGTGTTGATATGCAAATTTCAGACTTAAGGTCACTTGAAAACTCAAACAGGGAAGAAGGGGTAACAAGTTCATAAATGAGTACTAGGCTATTGTCACTGTGGGCCATTTTAATCCTAGCTAGTTTCCCTTTTTGTGATTAAAATATCCTATCCCACTTGGTTACAGATTGGCCTTACCCATCCCATGGTCGAGAAATTATATATTACCCCTAATGAGATTAACCCACACAGTCTGGTTTTGCCAAAGGGAGATCATGCCTGTTAAACTTGGTCGCCTTCTTTGAAACAGTCATCAAAGCCATGGATGAGGGCAAGACAGTGCACACTGCCTACCTTGATCTAGCCAAAGCCTTCTACACTGTTCCCCACTCAGGCATAATAGATAAACTCTCCCAGCTAGGCATCAATCCATATGTTACCAGATGGGTAGCTAACTGGCTCACTCAACCCACTCAGTCAAACTAGGGGAAATCACCTCTAGTAGTAGACTGGTAACAAGCAGCGTACCCCAAGGATCAGTCTTGGGGCCTCTACTGTTTGGGATATACTTTTCTGAGGTGCAAGCCAAAACCAGTGGTCTGTGGCTGACTAAGTTTGCAGATGACTACAAGCTTGGCACTGTCATAAATTCCCCTAGTGATGTGAACATCCTCAAAGAGGGCCTTAACCAAGCTAATGACTGGCACCAGAAGCATTGCCTCAATCTGAATGCCAAGAACTGCATCATTATCCCCTTTGGGGAAAATGGTGTCCCCACTAATTATCACATTAATAACAATGTACTAAGCATGCAAGCAGTTGTGAGGGACTTGGGCACCCAGGTTGATAGAAAAGTGACCTTTGACCACCATGTTGCCTCCATTGTATAGAAGGCTTTCTACATGGCCCACCTTGTATGTAAGGGTATTTCATCCAGGAACAAGGAAGTCATAACATCCCTGTACTCCTCCCATATCAGACCCAATATTGAGTACAATGCACCCTTTGGCTTGTACCTTGCCAAGCACATGCAACAGTTGGAGAGACCACAGAGGGTCCTGACCAGGAAAATCCAGGGTCTCAAACACCTATCCTATACAGATAGGCTAATAGCCCTGTCCCTCTACTCAGTCTCATATAGACTGCTCAGAGGTGATCTGTGTCTGGCATACAAGGCCATCTCAGACTCAGCCTTAAGTTGCTGCATATCTGTAAGTCAAACTCCACTCACGCAACCCATATGTGAGGTCTCAACCTGGTCTGTGACATTAATAGAACTTGTTGGCAGGATAGATTTGTGTCCCAACGACACTCCCATTTGTGGAATAGACTTCTTCTCCATGTCAAGCAGAGTATCTCACTAGCCCTCTTTAAGAGGAACCGGGACGACTGGATGGGAAACAGAAAATATACCCCTGGGATCCCACCTGTGCCCCTGTTGGACAGGGAAAACAGGTGCTGACTTTGAGGGAACATGGGTAAAATTCTTGGCTAGGCTTATAAGGGCCTCCAGGCCAATAGCCTAGTATCATCCTATGAACCTATTAACTGGGATCATACTATAGATAATTTGTGGGGAGCCATGCATGGGATAACACATTTAGGAGCTGCCACTGTCCATTAGTAGTACATGAGGCAGTCCTGGAGTAAATTTTCTGTTTTCCATTCACAGATCTAAGTTGCATCTGAAATTAGACACTGATGAACTTTATTTTGTGTGGATGGAGAGTCTGTTTCACAACAGTATTATCCTCTGCAAGATATACCTGTCCCTAAAAACTATTTTGTTGATGTTGTGGAAGAGGTTTAGATCCTTAGACAGAGTATTTTTGTTGCCATTTGACTTGTTGATGTGCAATAAATCCATCAGTAATGGGTCAGAGAATGCCTTGTATGCTAGACACAGGTCACCTTTTAGGAGTCTGTAGGATACAGAGTATAGTGACATGGCTTTGAGATGGTCCATGTAGGACATGATGCTTAGGGCTTTTACCATTTTAGTAAGTAATCTCTGTGGGCATTTCATTTGTTGCATGTGTCTGTGAAGTTGTGAAGAGATATCATTTTGAATTAGGGAACGATAAACTGACTCAGAAAAAAAAAGATCCAGAACTGGTCAAATAGATTCTTCTTTCTTTGCTACCAAGAACATCTTGGAATAAATGCTTTCCCCTAACTGAAGAGGAAGGGCATCTTCTATAACCCCCATTAGGAGGTATATACTGAATGACAGGAGGGAAGAGTCTGGTCAGTGGAGTGAGTAGGAATCTCTCAAAAGGATGGAAGGCAGGCACTCCCATTGTCATCTGTAACCTTGGTAGCTTAACTCTCAACACCCATCTGTCTGAAACATTCTCTTGCAAATGAAAGAAATGGAGGTTCATACTTTCTGGAAGGTGTGTGTGTTTCTAGGGGGGTGGAAATCCTTCCTATAGTCATTCAGAATTATTAGACTGTCCTTTGTTCTGGGAGTTGCCTGCTTTCATTTTGGCACCTCCCTGTTATTGTTCTTTAAACATTTGCTTCCATGCAAATTGCTGGGACTATTTCTTTTACTTTAAATACTCCCACCTCCCCAAAACATGTGTTTCCACCTCAAACTCACCCAAGAATGGAGTTGTAGGCAGCACACAGACTCTAGATGGTGCCTAAAGGAGGAAGAATTATACAGGCCATCTGCTTTCTCTATCAACTGTGTTGTGCAGAATCCTCTAGATAATAAAACACAAATCACAGACTGTGCATTGTCAGGGATAAGTACTCAAAGGTGAAATAATTGTCTCTAGGTGATTTGTTCATGTTTACTAATGTTGCTATAATGGGCATGATATTTGCCAGGGATAAATGGGTTGAGGTCCTAGCCTATGCCAAGGACCCATGCAATTGTTATGAGTGTATGTCCCCCTATTGCCAGTGAAAGCCCACCACAAAACCCGGCAGTACTGAGTCAATAAGCTACTAACCAGCTGTTGTGCAGCTGCCCAGTCTGGGTTACTTGGGATAGCTCTGTTAAGCAAAGGCTGGACATAAAACCAATCAACCTGCCAAATATAAGCTATACATTTGTGCACTCAGTGTAGGTTTACTGATGGGATGCAGCTTGGAAGTAGATGACATGATAGTAAGGTAGAAGGTTAGAAATCCTCTGTACACAGGATACAAGATGGAAGGGCAGTACAGCGAAGGCACTTAGCTTAAGACCCATAGTCGACTACTAAGCAGAAGAACAGACAACAGTTTAGGAAATACGGTGAGAGAGAGGCATCAAAAGACAATGAGGGATGTCATCATAATTACTTACAGATTAATGGCATCAGGCTGCAATGCAAGGACAGGGCACTATTCATAAACTCAGCATATGTCCAACAGCAGTGTTTTGATAGTGAGGAAAAGAGTGCATTCAGACAGCCGCTGCAGGACCTACTAGATAAAGTAGGACAACATGAATTGATTCTGATAATGGATGACACCTGGATGTATATATCAGGACAGGCAGAACAGGATATGAGGACTGCCTGGGTTCACATGGGTGGGGAAGCAGGAATAAAGAAGGAGAGGCCATTCTAGACTTATGTCTGGCAAGTGGCTTGATGCTTGCCAACACATGGAGAGTCACAAGATCACATAGAAGAGTGCCCAACATGCAACTCAGGTTGACTTTCTCCTAGTAAGGAAAATGCATTGAGGTAGAATCAGTGATTGCAAAGTAATCACTAGTGAAACAGTTGGTCCACACCATACATCATTTGTTGCCACCATTAGTTGCAAGCAGTTTTAAGAAAAGGCTCCACGGACAACAGGTACTAGGCTGAAGACCTGGAAGTTGACCGAAGAAAAAGCACAAGAGTTTACAGAAATTCTCAGGGCTCTAGCACCTCAGGAAGAGGAGGAAATAGGTGGAATCGAAGAAGAATGGCAGCACCTCAAACAACATGTGTGAGGACTGCAGAACAGATATGCACCCATGCCAGGTATGGAAACAAGGTACATAAGGAAAGCTGGTGGTGGAATGTACAAGTCCAGAAAGTCATCAAAAGAAAGGAGTAGTACATGAAAAGAATAGAAAATATGCACCAGGCCAAGAAGGAATACTGGTTGGTTAAAGAGGCAAAGAGAAGAAATGCAATAGCAAAGAACAAGGTATCACAGGCACTCTGCCCGCTGTTAGAAAGTGACTTGTAGATGGCATAAAGAAATTCCTTCAGGTCGCAAGGCAAAGGCAGAAAGATAAAGATGACAGTAAAAACCATTGATGAGGGATGCCAGCAACATTCTACTCACCAGTCCAAAGGAAATCAAAGGCAGATGAAAGAAGTACTTCCAGCAGCTTCTGAATGAAATCATCACCACAGAAGGTGTACTAGCCCAGACACAGCTTATGATGAAAGAAAAAGAGGAGCCCACCGCAGAAGAATTAAGGACAGCACTAAAGAAAATGAAGTCAGGGAAAGCAGCAGCCTCAGATAAGGTCACGGCAGGTATGATGAAGATGTTTGGAGGAGATAAAAGATAGGGTAGAAATGGTTCCTGAGGGTACTCATAACAGTATGGAGAGAAAGGCATATTCCAGGTGACTAGAAAATAAGCATACTAGTGCTAGTATACAAGAACAAAGGGGACATTCACAACTGTGGGCAGTACAGGGTATCAAACCTGTCACACTGCATGAAAGGCGTGAAAGTTCTGTAGAGGGTGATTGATAAACAAAGAAGCAGAGTAGTAGAAACTAAATTGGGAGATTTACAGTCTGGATTCAGATTAAGATGCAGCACAACTGACTTGATGTTTGAAGTGAGACAGATAGTTAAGAGGAAGGAAGTTAAGGAAGCTAGAAATGAGAATGTCCAAATGGGAATTCCTAGACTTGGAGAAAGCATATGACAATGTCCCAAGAAACCTGATCTGAACAGTCCTGCAGTGGTTCTAAGTCCCAGAAACATTAGTAGAATTAGTGCAGGCTGTGTACAAGGAACCAATCAATGTCCATACTCTCAGAGGACTTCCTAGTGGAAGTGGGTGTGCATCAGAGTTCAGCTCTGAGCCTACTGTTGTTCACATTAGCAATGGACCAAATCAGCAAACAGGTTGGAGGGGACAGACCAACAAAGCTGTTTTATGCAGATGATGTGGCATTACAGGCACTCTCTGAGCAAGAACTTCAGCAAAGCATAGGAAATGGAATGTAAAACTGAAGGCACATGGGGTGGAATTGAGTACAGATAAGACAGTTGTAAAAACAGCAATTGTGTGGTCAGAAGAAGATGAGAACTGAGATACAAGGGAAAATTAGTGGAACATGTTAGCATCTGGGAGGGTTTATTGTGGAAAAAGGAAGTCTGAATGAGAAGACCAAAGTTAGAATCAGAAGGATTGCAGCCAGCTGGTACAGTGTGTCAGGGGTAGTGCAGGACAGAAGAATGCTAAAGAAATTGAAAAGTAAGGTGTATAAAACAGTGGTGCAACCAGTTTTACCGTATGGTACAGAAACCTGGGCAGTAAAAGCAAATCAGATGAGGAAGCTACAGGTGATGGAGACAAAGTACACGAGACAGGTATAGTAGGATCCACACTATAGGACAGATGAAGAAATTAGGACATCGGAGCAGATGCCAAACTAGCTCCAGCTGCAGAGAAAGTCAGTGAGAACAGATTACAGTGGTTTGGGCACACAAGTAGCAAAGCAGAAAGCAATCTGGTGAAGATGATTTGAGAAATACAGGAAGAAAGTAAGAGGAAACAGGGGCACCCATTTAAAAGATGGATGGCTTGTGTGAGAGAAGACCTGCAGCATTCAGGCCTGATGGTCGAAGAACGTTGGAGAGTGACACCGAATTGAGAGAGATGGCAGAAGTTGACATGCTACCCCAACCCCAATTAGAAATAACACAATCATCGCAAGATGAAATGAATGCCAAAATATTCCTCATATTCTCACAACAGGCAAGAGTAAACTTTAACCTATGAGCTTGACAGCTGAGACTTCTAAAAACAAGTGTTACAGAAGAATACAATTTTCCCCATATTTATCAAAAATCTTCCCCTCCTTGTCAGAAGGACGGATTATTATTAACCATTTGTTTAGCAGTAGCTGGGTTCATTTTTAGCAATAGCTGCTGGGTCACTTCAGGGATGAGTGTATAAAAACTTTAGAGACTAAGGCACTTTATAAAGTCTATCTGCTTTCTTGAGGGGAGCAGGATGGCTGTTAAGTAAACTGCAAGCTTTAACAAAAACTTCCTCCAAAGCAAACAAAACAGGAGTAATCGAATAGCTTCTGGAAATTCCAGTTGCAACAAATCGTAATACTTCCTGAGGGTCTGAAAAACTCAACTTATTTCCCACCAAAACTACTAATTCATTCTAAAAATAGTTTCAGACAAAGAAAATCCTTCCAAATTACTGGCAGAAGCCACACAGTCCTCAGAATCCCAATCACAATTCAGTGGAAATAATATAGTTTGCTTTCAGAATCATTTTGAAATTCAAACTCTTGATTCTCTTCAGAAAATGGAGTCATTTTTTCTTTCAGCAGAAATAGCCACACAGAAGGGTCAACAGCCTGCACTAATCCTCGAGCTATGCCTAAAAGAATTACTCCAGTCAAGGGTAACTGAGACAAAAGAATGCACACATTTAAGTTTATTTTCTTTTTAATGGGGAAATTTGAAGCAACAGACCCACACTTGCCATCAAGAACTTCCCTAAGGATGGGCACAGCTTTCTGGCTAAGAAGAGTATTTTTTGCCCCCTCTCCTAGGAATGACAAGTGTGACTCTCCCTTGCCCACCAAGAGGACTCCAACAGCCACAGAGAATGTGTCTAAACCTATGTCCATGGCTGTTGTAGGGTTTACACCAGCAGTCTCCCAAGGAAAAATGATGAATGGTCTGAGGAACCAGCTTTGGCAACAACAGAGTCACCAATTTGTGGGTAAGATGTTTTATCAGCAAAGCAAAGATAACAAAGGCTGTTTAATAATCTTTTTCCTTGTGTTGCTTGAAGAAGGTAGAACCAAGTAACCAGTTAGTTGTTCTATGGTTAAGCCAAAAAACATGAGATTCCCAGAGAGACAGGTAGCTTCTTCTTGCTTTTCCCGGTTAGGGGTTGCCACAGTGGAACTCTGGACTGCTAATGATTGGCAATAGATTTTTACAGTGCCAAGGTGCCAGCTTGACGCCCAACTTTCAACGAAGGAATGCCCATTTACACATGTCTTCCTAACACCATTGAACCGTGGGGAGGACATACAAACTCCACACAGAAGGAGCTCCAGCCGAGAGGAGAACCTCTTGCTGTGAGGCAACAATGCTACCGCTGCACCACCGTGGCTTCCAGAGAGACAGGCAGCAATAGTCAGTAAAACAGGTAAGTTGTAAAAGTAACTTTTCCCCCATTAAAATACAGTAAAAGCACTTACCCCAACCTCCAAAATGAAAATAATTCAACTTTTACCAAAGAAAAAAATAGTTTAAAGTTAGTTTTAACATTTTTTTACCACAAAAGTGAAAAAGCAATGCTCCCATTTAAAAGTGTACAAAGGTCATGTGACAGTCACTAAAAACAATTTCTCCTAGCTAAAATGAATACGTTTTTCAGCAAAAAGGAATGTTTTCTGTTGTGAAAAGCAAAGTAGAAAGCTTTTCCTCCATGAAGGGAACTTATCTGCTCAATAATGGAACAGCGTTAGCCAACCATCGATCCTTGAAAGCCTGCAAAGGAGCACTTTCTTCAACAGCAGGAAAACTCTGAAGAGCTTGGTGCCCAAACCTGACATTTAGTCAGTTCAGATCAAGCTAACTAATAATTTGGGTACAGTGAAGGTGCCCTGAAAGCTTTGGAAGCTGGCTGGCGGTTATATCCTGCACAGGATAAAACCCATAATGCAAAGACTACTGCAGCGCTGATCAAATGAAGAACATTCTGTTTCCCCCACAATACTTGTCTATCATTTCTTAATATCTAGTAAGCAAATAGTTATCAGCATTTAAATCATTACAAAAGGTCAGACATCAACTGCATCAATGTTAATTTATCATACAATTCACATTCAAAATACTGCGTAACAAATTGACCTTTTCCCTTTTTTTGCAGCTTTTTTATATGTTGCCTCATTTTCCTTTTTCAAACCAGTTTATCTTTAATGCTATGTTTTCCCTCATTACCTTTAGCAATTTCAGCTTCTAATCTTTCACTCATACCGTCTTTCCAATCTACTTCTGCAAACAAACCAAAAATATAATTTGCATTTACATGTAAATGCAAATATATTTTTTTAAACATTCTTGTCTTTCAAATTATTTTGTAGCACAGCATCTTATGAACTTACTGGAACAGCTGCCTTTTATTTGGCTTGTAGCAAACCATCCAGACTTCCTTCTCATGACTCCAAATCAGCTCATCTTTGTGCAATGTTCTTTTATGCTCTCGCAGCACTTCCTGTTTAGCATGTTCTATCTTGACTAAACCATAATTTTCCAATTTTTTCATTATTTGACTCCTCAGGATTGTATTTTTTCCTTTAGGTTAGTCTTCATTCATCATTTTTTTCAAGTCATCTGTCAAAAAAGAAAAAAAAACATCCTTGTTAAAAATGTAACAGAAACCATATATCTTTAGCTGCTTCTGCTACAGCTCCATTCTCCTGTCGCTCCATTCTGTAACCATCCTGTGGCCCTTTGTAACTGATACCAAATGAATGAAAAGAGGAGGAGAATTCACCAAATGCCCTGCCACATTTCTTCTAAATACCACCTCAGGGCTGCTCCAAAAACAGGCCACTAGCCTTGTGGGACTAACATAATCAACAAAGTGTACATAATTTTAATAAACAAGTTTATCGTTGAGGGGCAAAACCATTATGCCATCAAAGAATATCCACCCTGATTGTAAGGTGCAAGCAAATTGTGACTGTTCTGTAGTGACCCACTGCACTTACACTCGTAAGTCACATGGATTCCTTGTCCACTCCATAAGAAGCATTTCAGTAGAGGTTTTGGAGGGGGTATAAAAACAGGCTTATGCTTAGCACAAACAAATTAAAGTTTTAGATGGTGCCATCTGGAAGTAAAGCCCTCTCATGAAGAAATAGTCTTATTGTATTGCTGCAGCTGCAGATAAACCTAAAACTGCTCACAGAATAAAATCTGTAAGGTGTATAGCAGGCTAGGAAGTGAATATGGGGTTCAGACATAGCTCTCAACTGTCCAGATTTTCACAGAAGGTCTATATTTCTACCTCATATTTTTGGTATGTTCCTCATAAAATGTGTGTTTTTTTCTGGCAGATCACTGAGGATTGAAGTCAGTGAACAGTGACATACATTTCAGTTTCAGAATTCATATACTTCAAAAATGCACACTAACACAAGTCAACTTTCTAAATTTATAACAACAATATTTAAATATGTCCCTTTTTTGAGGCCTTTGTGCCACCATTATTTTAGGCTTTGTCCAGATTAATTGTGCTAATAGGTTGAGAGGTATGGGTTCCCATGTTCTTATGCTAGTGAATAAGCTAAATCAGCAACTAGGAGAAGTATGCAGGGTAAAATGGTGTTTATTTATTTACATATTTGGTAACCAAGTAGCTGGACTGCTCTGAAGTCCACTTTTATCCAAGATCTGAGCCCATAGCTTTTTAATACACAAGAAAATGCTACAAAATATAAGCTGAAATGAATTTAACATATTATGGCATATTTTAATGGTTAATCCAGACAAAAGACAAACTTAAAACTTCACATATGCAAAGATGCCTAGTAGAGTGATACAGCTATAACTGTGTACAAAGTACACCGTAACTATATGCATTTATATTTGCATAGATAACAAGGAAGCATTAAGTCAGAGTTTCAAAGGCAGTGCTATTCCTCATATTTTTATTTTAATCCCTAAATCTTGTTAGTCCATCTCAAAGTATTCTCAACAAACTTACTGCCCTCAAAAACCGAGTTGCTCTATAGTCAAGGCACTGGGCGGGTTAACATTTAAAGCGCACCTCAAACAAACTCTATTAGCAACTTAATTTAGGGTTCTACAATAAAACAAGCACATCGAGATAAATAATATGTTATTCTGCTGCAAACTACTAGATCAGAACATTTCTTCTGTACTTATTTTATATTATCCACACTTGGCGCAGGAGAAAGAGGTTTTAATAATGCCATGTAAACAGTGGTGACTGGTGACTTTAAAGTGGGGGGAATACAGGGAGCAGCTGAATGGGTGTGACTAATTGGGGTGGGGTATTTCTCTATCACAGCAGACCAATAACCATAACTTGTTATAAAAAAAAACTGATGAGGTCAGTCACTTTCATTCATAGAGTGCCTCAGTATCCACTCATTATAGACACTTTGTGGACTACATACAACTTATCCTTTAAACTTCCATTATTTAAACACACCCTTACCAGTCAAACCTTCTCTGGAATGAGTGTAATTGAATGAAGTAACTGAATAAAACCAGACAGTCCTGAGAAGCCGCATGGCTTTAGATGCTTTGAGGTACATCTTAAGATCATTTTTAATAATCTTTTCATGTATTGATGGGCTGAACAAAAATCATAACTAAGGAAAGAAATTCAGTATTTTTTTCATTTGAGTTAAATAAGTCCTTCCTCAAGTTCAAAGTTAACAAAATACAAAATAATAGTTTCCAATAAACTGAGATGCTAAATGCTTGCAAGGATGCATAAATCCTACCTGGTAACAGTGCCTGCCTCTCTCTCTCTTTCTGTCCAAAAAGTTAGTTACCTTCTGTGTACTCCTCTGGAGTTAGATTGAGAAGAAAGTGAAATCACAGATGGCCACACTCATACATTGCATACCTTAGGGTCGGAAGGAAACTAGAACCCCTGGATAAAACCTATTTACAGAGAAGGAGTACATGCAGACTCCACACAGAAGGGAAACAGCTGAAAAGACTCAACCAGAGAACAAAGTGTTTTGAGTCAGCAATTCCACTCTCTGCACTACTGTGCCAGTGATCTGCTACTATAATACACATCCTGCCCAGACTGACACAGCCTGATCAACATCCATTTACCCAGCAATTAAATCCACATTTATTGATTGTGTGCACCTTAGATATCAGACTGTAATATAATAAAAATAATATTTGCCCACAATAATTTAACACACACACACACACACACACACACACACACACACACACACACACACACACACACACACACACACACACACACACACACACACACACACACACACACACACATATATATATATATATATATATATATATATATATATATAGATGTACAAAAGAACCAACACTTTTCAAGGAAGAAAGTAAACACATACATAAAATGAACTTCTACAGCTAAGGAATAAAAAATGAACTTTTTTATAATAAAAATAAAAACAAAGATGAAAAATACTGGAACTGGTAATTGAGCATGTTTTTGTTCTTTAATGTATAAGAACTTCATCAGAAAATGAATCCACAGAGTAGTGTAGGACATAAAAAAGTTTGAAAATGCAATAAAAGTTAGAGATAACCACTAGGATCAGTGTCTTATAGGTCACCTATACCTATACCTATAAACACACATTTAAAATAAACATCTTAACTGTTATCTGCTTATACATATTGTAAGTGCCACACACAGTAACAATAAAGAAATTAAAAATTATATCTACATATAAGGTTCCGCACACTTGGTCTAAATTCATTTGGTTTAATATTAGAGTCTAAGTGCATTTTGTGTAATATTAGATTTTAAGCATTACGTCAATGCATATTTCATAGATGAATGTATTTTTTGACCAAATGAATGTTTAGTTAGTCTAACTTACATAGCTATAGGTATGCTAAAATGTGCATGTTTTTGAGGATGTAAGTCGGTTATGTGAGTTTGCTGTTTTGCCATTGTTGTGCTATATTGGAATATATAATTAGCAGGAGGTGTGTGGCACAGCTCACTATATCACAGGTACAAGGGACTTACCTCCTACAGAAACACTATTTTATTTATTTATTTATTTTTTTATGTTTTTTATTTTAGAGTATATGATTTTAGATGTATTAAGCTTAGACAAAGTGAGTTTAGGAGTATCTATATTTGTCTATATCTAATCTCTTTCCCTTACTATATATATATATATATATATATATATATATATATATATATATATATAAATATATCATATATATATATATATATATATATATATATATATATATATATATATATATATTACATATATATTAATATATTACATATATATATATATATATATATATATATATATATATATATATACACACACACACACACACACACACACAAACACACACACACACACACACACACACACACACACACACACACACACACACACACACACACACACACACACGTGAATGTTAGCAGTATGACTGGTATAGGGAGAGAGCTAGCTGATATGATGGACCAAAGGAAGGTTGGTATATTGTGTGTGCAAGAGACCAGATGGAAGGGGAGCAAGGCTAGGTGTATTGGAGGTGGGTTCTAATTGTTTTATCATGGTGTGGATGGGAGGAGAAATGGCGTAGGCATTATCCTGAAGGAACAGTATGCTAAGAGTGTTTTGGAGGTGAAAAGAGTGTCAGATAGAGTGATGTTTATGAAGCTGGAAATTGATGGTGCAATGATGAATGTTGTTAGCGCATATGCTCTACAAGTTGGGTGTGCGATGGATGAGAAAGAAAAATTTTGGAGTGAGTTGGATGAAGTGGTGATGACTGTACCCAAGGGTGAGAGACTGGTGATTGGAGCAGATTTCAATGGGCATGTTGGTGAAGGGAACAGAGGGGATAAGGACGTGATGGGTAGGTATGATGTTAAGTAAAGGAATGCAGAAGGTCAGATGGTAGTGGATTTTGCAAAAAGGATGGACATGGCTGTGTTGAATATGTATTTTAACAAGAGGGAGGAGCATAGGGTGACATACAAGAGTGGAGGAAGATGCACACAGGGGGATTATATCTTATGTAGAAGCACCAGTCTGAAGGAGATTGGAGACTGTAAAGTGGTGGCAGGGGAAAGTGTAGTTAGGCAGCATAGGATGGTGGTTTGTAGGATAACATTGGTGATCAAGAAGAGGAGGATGAGTGTGAGGGCAGCACCAAGGATCAAATGGTGGAAATTGAAAAATGGTAATTGTGAGGTGATGTTCAGGGAAGAGTTAAGACAGGCACTGGGTGGCAGTGAAGAGTTACCGAATAGCTGGGTAACTACAGCAGATCTAGTAAGAGAGATGGCTAGAAAGGTGCTTAGTGTGACATCTGGAGGACAAGGAGAACTGGTGGTGGAATGAAGAAGTACAGGAGAGTATACAGAGAAAGAGGTTGGCGAAGAAGAAGTGGGATTGTCAGAGAGATGAAGAAAGTAGACAAGAGTATAAGGAGATGAGGTGCTTGGCAAAGAGACACGTGGCAAAGGCTAAGGATAAGGTGTATGACGAGTTGTATAAAAGTTTGGACACTAAGGAAGGAGAAAAGGACCTGTACCGATTGGCTAGACAGAGGGACTGAGCTAGTAAAGATATGCAGCAGGTAAGGGTGATAAAGGATAATGAGGGAAACGTACTCACAAGCGAGGAGAGTGTGTTGAGCAGATGAAAAGAGTACTTTGAGGGGCTGATGAATGAAGAGAATGAGAGGGAGAGAAGGTTGGATGATGTGCGGATAGTGAATCATGAAGTGCAGTGGATTAGCAAGGAGGAAGTAAGGATAGCTATGAAGAGGATGAAGAATGGAAAAGCTGTTGGTCCAGATGACTTATCTCTGGAAGCATGGAGGTGTTTAGGTGAAATGGCAGTGGAGATTTTAAATAGATTGTTTAATGAAATCTTGGAAAGTGAGAGGATGCCTGAGGAATGGAGAAAAAGTGTTTTGGTACTGATTTTTAAGAATAAGAGTGATGTGCAGAGCTGTAGTAACTACAGAGGGATTAAATTGATCAGTCACAGCATGAAGTTATGGGAAAGAGTAGTGGAAGCTAGGTTAAGAAGGGAAGTGAAGATTAGTGATCAGCAGTATGGTTTCATGCCAGGAAAGAGCACTACAGATGCGAAGTTTGCTTTGAGAGTGTTGATGGAGAAATACAGAGAATGTCAGAAGGAGTTGCATTGTGTCTTTGTGGATATAGAGAAAGCATATGACAGGGTGCCTATAGAGGAGTTGTGGTATTGTATGAGGAAGTCAGGAGTGTCAGAGAAGTATGTAAGAGTGGTACAGGATATGTACGAAGGTAGTGTGACAGCGGTGAGGTCTGCATTGGGAGTGACGGATGCGTTTAAGGTGGAGGTGGGATTACATCAAGGTTCAGCTCTGAGCCTTGTCTTATTTGTAATGGTGATGGACAGGTTGACAGACGAGATCAGACAGGAATCCCCGTGGACTATGATGTTTGCAGATTACATTGTGATCTGTAATGAGTGTAGGGAACGGGTGGAGGAGACCCTGGAGAGATGGAGATATGCTCTAGAGAGAAGAGGAATGAAGGTCAGCAGGACTAAGAATATATGTGTGTAAATGAGAGGGAGGATAGAGGAATGGTGAGGATGCAGGGAGTAGAGTTGGCAAAGGTGAATGAGATTAAATACTTGGGATCAACAGTTCAGATTAATGGTGAGTGTAGAAGAGAGGTGAAGAAGAGAGTACAGGCAGGATGGAGTGGGTGGAGAAGAGTGTCAGGAGTGATTTGTGACAGATGAGTACCAGTAAGAGTGAAAGGGAAGGTCTACAAGAGGGTAGTGAGACCAGCTATGTTATATGGGTTGGAGACAGTGACACTGACAAAAAAGCAGGAGTCAGAGCTTGACGTGGCAGAGTTGAAGATGTTAAGATTTTTACTGGGTGTGACAAGGATGGACAGGGTTAGGAATAAGTATATTAGAGGGTCAGCTCAGGTTGGAAGGTTTGGAGACAAAGCCAGAGAGGCAAGATTATGTTGGTTTGGACATGTGCTGAGGAGGGATGCAGAGTATATTGGAAAAAAGATGCTAAGGATGAAGCTGCCAGGTAACAGGAAAAGAGGAAGGCCTAAGATAAGGTTTATGGATGTAGTGACAGAGGACATGCAGGTGGTTGGTGTGACAGAGCAAGATGCAGAGGACAGGAAGAAATGGAAACAGTTGATCTGCTGTGGTGACCCCTGACGGGAGCAGCAGAAAGAAGAAGAATATATATATATATATATATATATATATATATATATATATATATATATATATATATATATATATATATATATATATATGTATATGGAGTTCTGAACTCAGCTAAAAAAGTAAAATAAAAAAATATTATTTTTTTACTTTACTTTTTATACTGGGAGGGGGGGCTGCCACCCAGTAGCCAGGAACTCAAGCTGCTCCTGCATTTAAAATTTGTCACATTAGCCATAAAAACGAGGTCTAGAAATTTGAATATCATATCCAGATTACTCATATCTTACAGCAATAACTAACTTATGCTAAATCCAGCCAAGATGTGCTGCCAACAGCATTTCATACAGAATAAGTTGCCATTTACTGTGCCTTCACACCGATGTACACATGAAGTGATCTAGCCACATATGCAGGGTATGTGTTGACGTTATTACACTTCATCTTGTAGTCATTAACTACACTATCTTCCTTATCTAATACCACTTATTTCACCCATGTTGTTGTTTCCTTTGGCCCTTGGCTACGTAGCATAAATATGTTTCCAATAGAACACTTATTTTCTAGAACTTACTGATGGAATATGAATGAAAGTTATTTTTTATGTATTTGAAATTATTTTCTTTTATTTTTCCATCCTCTTGAACAGCATACCACAATTTAACTTTCGTGAAAATTATTACTTAGAGTCCAAAAAAAATGATAACAATATGCATTTGATGTATAACAATGATGTCTATTCTTTTTTTATGAAACCAATAAAATGGGGGTAAAAGAGTGATAAGCACATGATCCAAATATGATTATGATTTTCAGTATTCCTTTCACAAGTACTGACCCCTGTATGGTAAAAGTTTTTAGATGTTTTGTTTATCTCTCAGTGTGCGAAACTTTGTAAACTAGGTAGCTTTCATCTTTTTACCTCTCTGTAAAGACCCTGCCTAACAGGAACAACTACATTATTAAATTATAAGTAAACAAATAAATAAGAAATTTAACAAGAGGAGGGGAGTTCTAGCAGTGCTCATAAAATGAATTACAACTGACAGTGGTACTGTTTCTGAAACACCTAATGGTGCTTCTTATCTGTGATCACAGCAAAGGACAGACATCCATAGGAGTGAGTCAAGCCTTACAAAAGCTATAGCTGTATTTCAATAGGATGTTCTTATCAAGTGAAAATGAATTATGCAAAATAAGTAAAAATGACAGATACAAGAAAACACCACTTCTTTTATATTGCTGTCTACTATTAACTATAGTTAGTTTGGTCACTATATAGGATGCTGATGACAGTGTAAGGCAAAGGAAATGGATACATCGTGTGGGAGAGTTGGCCTATACCTGATTGTAATTAGTGTGATTTAGTGTGGTCAGTATAACAATATGCAGGAGGGGGGGGGGGTAAAATTAGCCACTTTTGCACATAGGGCAACAATTGACTAAATTTCATAATGCCACAATTGACTACATTTCAGAGTGCCATAAACTGACTAAATTTCATAATGGCACCACCACTTCAGTCTGCCATGACTCACATTTTTAATTACAGTCTGGATTTCTGTGTTTTGTCTTGTTTTTAAAAATGTTCTAAATGCAAAAATTACACCATTGTGTTTTGTAGAAAAAACAGTGTTGTCTATCAGATAAATGGGACTTAATCTCTTCCTGCACACATCTATGTAATAAAGAAAACAAAACAAAACAAAAAAAACAGGAATAGAAGCAGAAATGTGCAAACAATTGGGTTGGGAGGGTGGCCTAATGGTTAAGGTGTTTGCCTTACAAACACAAGGTATAGGGTTTGAATCTCACAGGGGATAATTGGCTAGGCTTAAAATGGCTTGCAAGGGCAGTTAGCCTAGTACTAATCAATGACCCTAATAGTAAAGGATTTTGCAGCATTCTAAAAACAGTTTCCCTAAATGGCATGTACTTGCACATGAACAGCAAAACAGGATTTGATCTTACAGGAAGATGGGATTTGATCTTTGTTTCTATTGACCCTGGCTTAAGTTACTCTATTTTATGAAAGTGGAAAATGTTAATATTCAAAATGTTTAAATAGCAGTCTGTATATGTTATAAATGTATCTCTCTTGAAATTCATGATATAGACAGACATTGTAAAAATACAATATGGGTGCTTTAACCATTTTAGAAGTTATGACAAGAGTAAAGGGAAGAGGATTCAATGGGTATGTCTTCATTGTTTGTTTAATATGGTTATATGTCGCTCTGTAGGCATAGTTTGTTTTAGTTACTAAGATCTATTGCTGTCAACAATTATTACAGTTTCCATGTGAGTGATTAAAGGCTTACATTTGGTTGTAGGCACTCCTGATGAATCAGACAAGCCACCCACTTATTGTATAACTTCTCGTGTAACAGACTATTAACACTTCATGCATCCTAGACACTAACCTTCATTGCTCTTAATGTGGATTTTGTACTTTAAGATTCACTTTCTTCACTTGCATTCATTTTTCTGAGAATTTCAGTGGTGTGGTGTATATGAAGACTGCACTTTGCCTACTGACATTTTAGTAGGCCTACACTGAACTTATGCACAAGGGTGTAGCTAGGCATACTCAGTGTTCTCAAATGAGTGCATTTTTTTCTGAGCATCTCTTGGAACCTTCAATTTTCAGAAAGCAAAGAATCTGTTTCTCTTGCCAACCTGTTGGGTGTGATTTTTTGAAGCAGTGTAGCAACTGCCTCATGTACACTGATAACCCCTTATTCCTAAGTCACTCAAGTACAATTTGTGAGAGATGGTCCACTGACAATTTGGAATCACTGCTTTCTCGTGGCTAGAAAAGCAACACTAAACAGGTTGTCAGCTCACACACCACGACTACTATTTATAATATGCACCCAACACATAAACCTTCATGTACAGAGGTACTCTCCAGAAACCTACCTAAATAGAGACCTCCAAAACACAAACGTGCTACACCTAACACAACACCCAAAGCACCCAATACATATAAAAATACTAGCACTTGTGTCTCACCAAATACGCCTTTAAGGCAATGCACAACTATTCCAAATGTTTTAGTATAGATAACTCTATAGTGAGACATACAGATGCCCCACTCTACAGGTTGAACAAGGTGGAAGATTACGGTCAGCTGCCTGTCTGGTGCAAGGATTCACCAGATCACACATGCACTCAAGCCTCTTGACAAGTACTGTTATGACTCTGTCATAGTTTATGTTGGAGTGAACAACTTGCGACATACCTCTCTGGACTATATGAAGAGAGACAAGATTTAGTTCTCTGAATATGTGTCCCAGGCAGGTATGTCCCTAGCTTTGAGCAGCATTTTACTCTCACCTAGGATGATACCACAATATACACAAAAAATGACTGACTTCAGTCATTGGTTAAGTTTCTGGTGTCATTCTAAAGGTATCCAGTTCCTGTCAGCCTGGGACAACATGGTGGATAGACCACACTTCTTTGCCAGAGATGGTCTTCACCTGGCACCTCTAGACTTTTGGTTGCTGGCTAAGGCACTTGCCTGCCCATAATGCCTTTTTAGGCATGGTCAAAACAACAAAATTCCCCAACATGAAAATATCAAACACAAAGAAACTAAGGGTCATGCTGATAAATGCTAGGTGTTTAAATCAGAAACTGCACTTTCTGGAAGCACTCCTCTCCCTGAAAGATGTTGACATCTGTGCAGTCACAGAAACTTGGCTCAGGGCCACAAAAAGTACCCCAGCCTTGTAAGGCTACAATGCTTTCCACATTTTCAGACCACAAACTGAAGGTGTGAGAACAAAGGGAGGTGGAGTATCTGTCTTCATTAAAGATAATTACACCTCTAGACTGGTTAAACAAGAAAACTCTATGGAGCTAATCCAAGTCCAAATTACTGTGGGTAAGACCCCCCCCCCCTTCAGGTCATCGTCAGAGGTCCCCTGCCATGAACCAAGATGCCCACACCATTTAGACCTACTTAGGACAATTAAGGTACAACCTAACACCCTAGTCATTGATGACTTCAACTATCCTTCCATTAATTGGGAAACTTATATGAGTCCAAACTCATGCAGACAAAAGTTCCTGGACTTTGTTAACAAAAATGCCCTGGAACAAATAGTGCAGCACCCCACAAGGGCCTCCAATATTCTACACCTGGTCTTCACCAATATGAGTGACCAATGTCCCACCCCAAGTGTAGTGCCCACGCTGCTTAAATCCAACCATAAATCAGTCATTTTTGAAGTAGTGATAGCACCAGAACTTTCCAAAGGAGACGTCAGGCTACAAAACTTCACCAAAGCTAACTATATCCTCCTAAGGGAAGGTATAATCCACTTCCAAGCTTCATTTCCCACAGATGTCATTGACAGCTATACTAAGGTATGTGCTGATGCCCTCTTTAAACATCTACATAAATTAATAGACACAGCCATGCCAGATAGCATTAAAGTACGATCCTCAAGAAAAAACAAACATTCCTGGTGGATGTCTATCATTAATAAATTATACAATAAACAAAGAAGCTGTTGTCTAAAAATACAAAAGTGAGATCCCAGAACTGGAAAAGCACCCTCATTGGCCTAAACAAGCAAATGAGGCAACTCATAAAATCTTCAAAGAGCAGCTATGAGAAAAATTTAGCAACCATAGCCAAGCGTAACCATAATGCTTTCTTCAGCTACTTCTGCAACCTAAAAGGTAGGACTCAGATGTATGCTGAACTAATTGTGGATGGCATCACACACCTCTGACCTGCAGAAATTGCAAACCTGCTAGCAGACAGGTTAGGCAAAAATTTCACCCCCAAGCATACCACAAACCATGTCTTCATCATCTCCTCCTCCCTGTATTTCTAAAGAGCAAGTCCTCGATGCTCTCTCAAAGGCTAAGAGCAAAGCCTCCATGGGACCAGATGGCATTCTGGGCCACATTCTTAATGTTCTAAAATAAGAACTAGCTACTCCATTAGGCGCTCTATTCAATCACAGCCTGAATACTGGCTTTGCCCCCGCTGAATGGAAAACAGTGACTTTTATCCCCCTCCACAAGGGCAGCTCATCAACAGACCAGTGTAACTATAGATTCATAAGTTTAACCAGCCTCATCTGTGAGGCAATGGAACAAATTATCAAAGACCTCATAAATAAGGATATAGGTGACCTCCAAACCCTGTATCTGTCCCAATTCAGTTTTGTCAAGGGTAGGCCATGCCTGCTAAACCTGGTGAACTTCTTTGAGAATGTAATCAGAGCCATAGATGAGAGAAAAGCCATGCACCCAGCCTATCTTGACTTGGCCAAGGCCTTCAACTCTATCCTACATTTGGGCATTATTGACAAACTAACCCAGTTGAATATCAACTCCTTTGTTATCAGGTGGATTGCAAAATGGCTCACAGATCGACAACGCTCAGTCAAAGTGGGAGACTTTTCCTCTACCAGCAGACCTGTCACCAGTGGGTTCCCACAAGGGTCAGTGCTGGTTCCCCCTCTTGTTTGGCATATACTTCTCAGAAGTCCAGGCCAAAATGGAGGGGCTGTGGCTAACCAAGTTTGTGGCAAAAGGGGCTTACACAGACTAATGATTGGTGCAAAAGTCATAAACTAAATGCTAAAAAAATGCATCATCATTCCCTTCAGTAAAAACAATTTCCCTGCTGATTTTAAAATAAACAATAACACTCTAAGTACCAAGTCAGTAGTGAGATATCTGGGAACACAAGTTGACTGTGAACTCAACTTTGACCACCATGTGCCTACTGTGATGAGGAAGGCATTCTATTTCACTCACTTGATTAGCAAAGGCATCACATTAAGAGCAAAAGAGGTTATAACTCCCCTGTATTCATCCCTCATCAGGCCTATTATTGAATATAATTCTCCCTTGGTATGTACAGTACCAGGCAGCAACTTAAGAGACCTTAGAGATTTCTAACTAAGAAAATTCAGGGTCTCCAGCACATGTCTTATACGGACAGAATGAAGTTGTTGTCACTGTACTCAGTAGCAAATAGACTACTTAGAGGCAACTTATGTCTGGTTTACAGGGCTACCTCTGACCCAAATCTAATGATTATGCTGCCTGTCTGTAAGTCAAATGGGACTAGACACAAATGTTCCAATGACCGCAATCTAGCCTACGACATAAACAGGACCTACTGGAGAGACAGGTACATCTCTTAGAAGTTACCACTGCTCTGGAATAGGCTTCCAATCCATATCAAGCAGAGCACCTCCATGATCCTGTTTAAGTGCAACCTGGCCAACTGGTTGGGAAACCATAAAATGCTGCCATGGATTGCCCTGGCTTCTTTTCTGGACATGGATTCTTGCTAGAAAAATATTGTGCATAGACAATATCTCTCATCTGCCATTATATTGGGATTTAATGGCTAGGTTTGTAAAGTCCCTCAGGTCAATAGCCTAGTAACATCCTGTGAACCTATGAACCTATGTGTAAAACTGTGCAAACCAATATTTGCAGTATAGAGTTATACAGAGAATGCTTGTGTGAAAGAAATACACCCTCTAAAATAGCTTTGTATGGGTATAAATGGTAGCAGATGAAAATAATGTGTCCACTTCATATATGTCTGGGGGCATTATTTTGAAAACTGACTGCATTTTTAAAAGGATAGATGGATGGTGGGGCAACTTATTGAAAACAAGTTAGCTTCATAGTAGGGGAGGGGTAGTTTGTGCTACTGACATTCAAGTACATTCAGATACTAAAATTAGATTATATTGAAAAAGTACTATGCAAACAACCCAAGCAAAGTACAGGGAGGAGACAGACTTAGTGAAAATAACGCAGCACTTCTGCATGAACTTACAGTAAGTAGTGTTACATCTGTTATATACTAGGTTATTTAAGTAGGGAGATATTACTCAGTACTGAAGACATGCACTTTTAAACCTATTTTTAAGAGACTCTAGGATAAACCCAGAATCATATATACCCAAAGTCTATGTTGTTATATTGGAAAAATAAAATTATTTTGGATAAATTGTCTGAGTGGGAAATGTTGGAATTGGAACCTTTTTATCAGCATGCATATCTTTAAAATAGGTCTAGTACTACTTGTAACATTGTTTATATTAATATAATGTATAATCAGCTACAAATGAGAAAGTGTCTTCAGATATAATTTATGTAGGCCCATCTTCACCCTTTGATTGGGTTGTTCACAATATAACAATGAATAATTTAGCACAACTAAGCATTATTGTAACCTTGATAAGGCAGATAGCTCCATGGCTTACAAATAGGACAGAGTAAATATAATTAAGCAGTTGGACAGGCAAGATTCTTGGCTACAGTGAGGGTGTCTCACCGGCTTTGTCCTGGGCTCATACTTCTTTAGATTGTATCTTTCTTCTGCAAGTGATCTACAGTCTCTATGCAGATGCCTTATTAATGAGGGGAATTATTACATCTGTTATGGATAGGGCAGGTCTACAATAGAACTTGACTAAATTGACTAGGTGGGCACAGGAGAATAATATGCTGATAAACACATCAAAACCTAAACACATGAGCTGTGTGAAACATAGATTGAAGGGTGCACATTTAAAACAGAATACACTTATTTTCAGTATGGATTCATTGAAGGCTCTAGGTATATGGGTAGATCCAGCTTTGATTATTTTCTTGATCATATTCACCAAATGGTTAATGATAGTTATAACACAATAAGCTGTATAAAATATTTGGAGTCTAGGAAACAATAAATGATGAAGACCTAAACTAGAGTATGGAATAATGATATGGAATCCTTATAAGAAAACTAGGATGCGTAACTAGAAAGAGGAGAGTAGAAATATGCCAGGGGCATCCGTGGATGTGAAAGCTTAAGTTATCGTGAAATATTAAAGTACTTAAACTTGTACAGTGTTTCAGCTAGATATTTAAAGGAGACCTATTGAAGTGTAAATGAATGACAAGCTGAGGTCTTATCTTCCAAAGTGGATCTCTTGTCCATCCAAAAGGACATCTGAGAAGGTTGTTCCATATCAGCCTCCAACAGGGTAGAGGAAGAGGAAGCATCAAAGGAACCAGGGTGGTCCAAGAACTTAAGAGACCCAGCAAAGACATATGAGATAACCATACAACAGCAGTTTCAAGGCTGGACTTTTTAAAATTAATTGTTGTCAAGGGAGGGATGTCTAAAGCCAACATACCCTGTGTCAGCTGCTTAACTCTGATTTTCTAAATAATTCTTAAAGATAACAACCTACTGTGTAAGGTGTTAGATATAAATGAGTGAGAAACAGAACCATCCATATAATTATGGGTAGCTCCAAGACTAAATAAAATTTAGAGTGCTTGTACCTGCATGGAATTTGCCTCCTGCAGTCACATTTTCTTCTCTTCAATGAAACAAACAAAATATTCTTCTCATAAATAGAAGAAATAAAGGAAAGGTACTTATCTGCCCAAGGCAATAGAAAAGACATGGATCACATATGTGAGAGACTAAACTCTCCGTGTTTGGGTTCGTGGCAACAAAGTTCACATGTATTTTGTGCCTGTACCCCCTCTAGCACTTTCTTCATGAAATCATACACTGGAAATATGGCATGACAGGAAGGTATACTGGATGAATGTGTGCAGCTATGCTTAGCAGGATACCCCAACTGTTAGTGATACTGCAACAATAATGTAAGGAAGGACATAATGCATATGCTATTAAAAAATACAAAGCAGTTTAATAGACAGCCCATTATCTAAGTAGAGTAATGACAGTTATGCTAATGATGCTCATCCCATTGGGCATTTTTCCAGCATATGTGTGTATATCACTGCATATTGGTAGTAAATAATATACTAAAACAAATCTCAATTACTTCATATCTCTTTGGTTTAGTGGGGGAGGCTCAACATGATAAGTATTCTTGTTCATATTGTAAACTATGCAGAACATACTTCACTGTTTTTGGTGAGATACTACTGGGTAGCATTTCAGAGTCTCACATTACACTTGATGTCAGGCTATTACTCCCTTCAAATATGTTTTACCAGACGTGTCCACTAGAGAAGTTACATTCAAGGGGTCATCATGAAACAAATATAGTTTGGGATTATTGTTTAGTTAAATTATGTTAGTCACAATTTAACTTTAGTGTCAGTAAAACATTAAATATTGTCCAGTGTCACTGTATCTGCCTCATCATTACCACCAGCTCTGTGTACTTTGTGCACCGGGTCTGTTGTACCAGTTTTCTTTCACTGTCACCATGATTTATATATCACAAATTTCCATGTTCTACCATTCTGCTTCATGCCTGCTCTGTCTATGCTTTATTCCACTTGAAGATCATAGGATCATCTAAAGAAATACAGCAGAATCTTTCTATATAGTCATTGATGCTAACATAGAAAAGGACCAGTACTTGATAATATATCACCACTAGTCGATAGTAAATAGGGTCTGGTTCCATATCTCTGATATACAGACAGTCAGTAATGACCAGACTAACATATCCTCCACACAACCTCTATAAACTTCCCAACTAACATACCTAATAAATATCCATGATATATAGGGACACAATTGGGATGGGTTGCATGACTAGGCTTATAATGGCCCTGGTGGTCATTAGCCTATTATTTACCTATGAACATTTGTTAGCATGAGGCTGAACTCCCATAATAAGCTAGCTGTAAGTCCAGTGCTAACTCCCATTTGCATTCTTTTTGGATTTAAGTTATTCTTATTAGTCCTGATAGGGCTTCCAGCTTATTAGGACATCATCATTTGAGAAATTCTCAGCTCCCAAATGTGTTTGCTATACACTAATATGGTAGTGTTAGCTACTTGACCAAAACTGATGTAGCCTATGCCAACTATCTCTTGCAGTCACCTGACCAAAAAATATTTTCATTTTATCCACGCTGTCCTACATGAGGAGTTCCCTTGCATCTCTGAAAAAATCTTGCATTCATACATGGCAATCAGTACCTGAAAAAAAAAACATAAAACCGAAACAATAACAGCAGTGGTTACTTTTAGCAACAAAGGGCACAGGCAGCATAATAGGCTCTCATAACTTGGTTCCCTTCCCCACAAATAGTGCAACCCTGGAGGATATTTATATTAGAGTGATTTGTGGGGCACAGCCACTGACAACACCTAAGACAATCTATACAGAATCATCTGAGTAACAGGGGAGTTAGTCATACAGACAAAGAATGCCAAGGAGTTAACGCTTGAGCAGTACAAATAACTAATCCTAAATAACATTAACATAGAGGTAAAAGACTACCCACCCTCCTTCCAAGGCTGCATAGATTTTGGGACAAGCATATAATTACTTATTGCTATAAACTCTGTAATTCACTTGGTACAATGTTGTGCGAGTTCAAAGTGGGCTTATTCAAGTAGTAGGACTGTGGGTGGAACAGTCCCTACATGAACAGCAGCAAGACTGGCAAGGTGCATTACTGTTTGTTTTTATTTGTCAGGTTCTTATTTCACATTTATTTTTATATCACTTTTCAACAGCTTGCAGGTGACCGTCATTTATGCTTGGTATTTTGTTTTTTAAATAACTTGTGAGTCAGGATTATAAAACAGCCTTTTATAAGTCTATTGCAAACCCTGATAACTTTGGGTGTAGTGTTTGTTAGACAGGAGGAATACATTTCATCCAATCTCAGACACATTGTAGTGATGGTACAGTGAGACTTTAGGTTGCATATGAATTGTAATGCACTGTGGTAAGTTGCATAAACAAGCAGAAAAGAAAAAAATACTGTGCCTATTTATGTTAAAACAGCTTTACAGTTCAGATTTTACAGTTGTGAACTAAATGTACCTAAAGTATTCTTGAATAAGCTCACTAAAGTTATTTCTGGTGGTACTCGTGGTGAAGGGCTTTACAGATGACCTCCCTGAAGCTCTGTTTGTACATCAGGACTAGGGATAATTCTTTAGCAGTGTGGAACAATAGTTTGTCTTTTCCACATGCTTACTATTGAAATCTGACTTAGTTGTTGAGTGCTTCTAAACAGTGCACCTTTTTTCTGTCACACTCTGACTAGTCCTCCTCCACCAACAGTAATGTATCCTGTACTGCTCATCTAAGGACACAACTGTGGTGCCCTTTTCTTATATAATAAATAACAGTAGGACCAACCACAGCAATAAACTGATGGGGGCGTTATGTAAAAAGCACATCAATGAGCAGTAAAATCCATTACATCTTTTTCCATTAGGTGTACACCCAAACAACTGTGTTGCAGAAAATATTAAAAAAAAAATCACACTTGTGTCTGCCTCCAAAGTGGGAAAAAAACCAGTAGCTCATATAAGCACTTCTATAAATTTCAAAGTGAAGTGATACTATAAGGTTTTACTATTGCCATGGGCATGGGGCTGTAAATAAAAGAGCACACAGTTAGCATTTCCTCAAGTGTTAAATTACCCTTCCCCCAAAGTATTGAAACCTGAACCATCACAGTAAATGCTGCCTGAATGTAAACAATAGGATCACCTGACCTACTAGCTTAATCAAAACAATGAGAGCTGCAGGGAATCTTGACACTCTCCCTTTAAGTTTGAGTATAAAATGTAGATTTATGAATACACCCCTGTTATGCACACATCTAAAGCTAGGTGACAAAAACTTTTCTTTCATATGTTGACTCAAGCTGACAGTGATTCAAGACTGTATTTCCTATTAATTTGTTAACCCTGTTAAGCCCCAGTAGATACAGACAACTCTACCTGAAAGTGAAGAGTGGTCTCATTAATGCTTTTGTCTGATACAAATGCAGAATGAGGAATTAAACCAAAAACTGCAGGATTAAGCTCTTCGGCAGGTTATAATGTTGACCCTCTATACTATGATGCCAGGCATGGAGTAAAAGCCATAGAAGGTCTAGGAGAACATATATTACTGTGTATTTATTTTTTGATGAACATAAATGGGCAGTGCAGTGATTAGCATTGTTGCCTCGTAGCAAGAGGTTCTCTGGTTAAATTTTTGGCTGGGTTGTCTTCTGTGTGGAATCTGCATGTCCTCCCTGTGTTTATGTGGGTTTCCTCCAGGTGCTCTGGTTTCCTCCCACATTCCAAAGACATGTCTGGTGTATTTCCTCCTGGGCATCTGCTGAAAGTGGGCTCTGTCCCAGATGGACTTTCCTGGTAAACAAATGTTAAATAAAATAATAAATAAACAATATAATGCATGTGTCTAGTTAATAAAGATGCCTTAGATGCCTAAGATGCAATGAGAGCTGCAGGGAATCTTGACACTCTCCCTTTAAGTTTGAGTATAAAATGTAGATTTATGAATACACCCCTGTTATGCACACATCTAAAGCTAGGTGAGATACTGTCAGTATTTTCTTACTTATCTTTTATTGACCCGATTAGCCCAACCAGGCTAGTAGCTTTTTTTTTTTCAAGGGAGATGTGCCAGTTGCTTGAGATATGCATTACGATTTTTGATTGGCTCATATACCAGCATATGAGTCAATCAAAAATCACAAAGCAGAGCCTGTTCTGCTGTTTAATGCGGAACTGCCTGCTGTTCTGCATTGAACAGAAGAGTCTTCCCTTCAGGGGCGGCTTGTGGCATCGGGCTGCCGGACTGCAGCCCCCTCAAAATAAAAAAATAGAAAAAAAATTTTTTTTAAATTTCGTGGACTTCGCGCATGCGCAGTAGTCCCGACTACTGTTGGTCTATGCGCATGCTCCAGGCAGTCCGGCAGTCCCCATAGGGGGACACAAGGAGACATCTGTGCACTTTTAAAGTGCACAGACTCGCTGGGATTATGTGTCGGGTCCGGACTGCAACAGCAGCAGTCAGGACAGTCTCATTGTTGGGAAGGAGCTTTGCTTGGGATCTCCTCGGGAAGGAGCTTTGCTTGGGATCTCGCGGGTCTTTGGAGTATTGCGCGGGCAGGATGTACGTTAGCTGGATATATTATGGAGAACAGACAGGTAAGTGTATGGTGCTTTTTACTTTTATTTTACAATGTTTATACTGGATTGACTTTATGGTGTGTGTTAGCTGGATATATTATGGTGCTTTTTACTTTTATTTTACAATGTTTATACTGGATTGACTTTATGGTGTGTGTGTTAGCTGGATATATTATGGTGCTTTTTACTTTTATTTTACAATGTTTATACTGGATTGACTTTGTGGTGTGTTTATATTATGGTGCTTTTTACTTTTATGTTACAATGTTTATACTGGATTGACTTTATGGTGTGTGTGTGTGCGTGTGTGTGTGTGTATGCCCCAGGTGCTCATGGTGGTGTGGTAGGGAATACCTCAGGCTTGAACCCTGTACCCTGTATGCAGGTGTTAAAGACTTGAGTTCCCTACCCACCACCATTTGTAAAAAAATTGCAGATTTTTGCCTCATATTCGATCTGATCTGTTCCTCATAATATCTGTGGTTTGTAAATGTTGCAATGCTTGATATTTGATGGTGTAGTAGTAGCATTGTTGCCTCACAGCTGCAGGTTCTCAGGTTTGATTCTTGGCTGGGGTTCCTTCTTTGTGGGGTCTGTTATCTTCTCCCTGTGTTTGTGTGGGTTTGCTTTTATTTGATGTTGCACTGGTAGCATTGTTGCCTCACAGCTGCAGGTTCTCAGGTTTGATTCTTGGCTGGGGTTCCTTCTTTGTGGGGTCTGTTATATTCTCCCTGTGTTTGTATGGGTTTGTTTTATTTGATGGTGCACTGGTAGCATTGTTGCCTCACAGCTGCAGGTTCTCAGGTTTGATTCTTGGCTGGGGTTCCTTCTTTGTGGGGTCTGTATCTTCTCCCTGTGTTTGTGTGGGTTTGCTTTTGTGTCCTCTCATGTTACAAAGACATGTCTGCATTATTTCTTCCTGGGCCTCTGCTGAAAATTGTTTTTTTGTTCCAAGTCAGACTGTCCTGATTAAAAAATGTTAAATAAAATTGACAGGCATTTGAATTTCAGACTTAAGGGTTTCTGAATGTTTAATTCCTTGCATATTTGATGGTGCAGTGGTAGTATTGTTGCCTCACAGCCAAGGGCGCCCGCAGGCAAGTGCAAGGGGGTGCACTTGCACCCCCCTGGAATCCGCTGACTAGTTAATCATTTTAATTAAAAATTTTTTTTTTTTTGGCGTTCTTCTTTAAGAAGAAAGATGTGTAGTCGCGGGCGTGCTGACATCATCGCGCGCAGTGCACATATTTTCAAGTTTGCGAGCGGGAACCGAAACAGACGGTTTAGAGGACTACTTGCGAGCGGTTCGGTTTAGAGGAATACTTGCGAGCGGGAACTGAAACGGACGGACGGAAGATGGGACTTCAGAGTGAGTAATGTGTGGAAGATGGAATTTCAGAGTGAGAGGTGTACGTGTGGGATTTCGGAGTGAGAGGTGTGCGTGTGGCCCACAGAATAGTAAAGAATTGGAGTTCAGGGATGTTTCTGGTGTTTGGTGCTTTTTTTAACGATTTACATTTTTCTGTGTTTGCTAGTATTTCCCTGCTAAAAGATTTTTCAGGATGGTAGCAGTTGGTTGGATTTTGAAGTGTGTGAGGGGTAGAGATCTATGACTGAATGTGAGGTCTAGATGGTCTGCATTATTTTACCCTCATGTCTAGAACAGATTTGATGCAAACGTATCTAGCAATCTGATTGGTCAGGTTTTCCTTGTCCATTTTATATCAGTATTTATATCTATGACTGTATATAAATATATAAATGTATATACACACACACTCACACACGCACACGTCTGTATATTATAAGGAGCTAACTGGTGATAAGTTATGATATTTTATACAGCGTTTTAGGAAACAAGTTTCACACACAGTGCATGCCACATATATTTCCATTTATCCCTTTTTCTACAAGCAACAGGAATGTGGTAGATTCATAATGTGAGCTTTCTGAAAATCTGGGAAAAAAATTAATAACTGCAAAAAAATGTGCACCTGCAGTTAATTATATAAACATTGTGCTTGCAGTTCTTTATGTATTCTATACATAGTGGCACTGTGTTTTTTGGTCACAAAATAAAGTGTATGGAGCCCCACCTTATATTCTGTGCCATAGTCATTGTACAATTCTGTCCCAAAAGGGGATTTTTATATTATGACTGAAAAATCTCCCTTTGGGTGATACAAGACATTGATTATGTCTGCTCATGAACTGTTCTGATTTTTATTAATAAGTATCAGAGTTATGAGCGAATGTTCAGCTGACATGCTTTTGCTGATTACATCACTCCCTTTTAATTATTCTGACCCCAGAATGTTCACATGTCTGTGGGAGCACATCTCATGTATTATGTGCCCCTCTCCTTGCATGCTTCTATTGCAAAAGAAAAGGTGATTTAACACATTGGTTGCAAGCAATAAATAAATAAATAAACAAACAACCCCCCCCCTTAGTTCATAACGTAATCCTGTAAGACAACTATTCTGAAAATTCAGCCTAATGTTATTCAAAGTTACTTAAATGATGACTATGTATGCAATTTGCTAAATACTTGCTTGCACTTAACATTAAGTACCTGGCATCATACAACCCATACAAATGTATCACAGCACTGCCTTTATTCTTAAAAGTACCTGGCATCATACAACCTGTACAAATGTATCACAGCACTGCCTCTATTCTCAAAAGTACCTGGCATCATACAACCT
Source organism: Protopterus annectens (assembly GCF_019279795.1). NCBI lineage: Eukaryota > Metazoa > Chordata > Ceratodontiformes > Protopteridae > Protopterus > Protopterus annectens. The sequence continues at coordinate 844,164,471 of NC_056739.1, forward strand.
GTACAAATGTATCACAGTACGGCCTCTTTTCTTAAAAGTTGGGAGATTATTTTCAGAATGTCTTTAATGCACCTGCAACAGGATAAGATTCATTTTCCTGTGCTAGAAGTATAAAAGTTAATTTTAGATCTTCCTCCCTGACTGTAATCATCTCACTAATTACTCATAGCTTGATGTTTTCATGCCCCAAATGTTTAGGTTAACATTGTTTTTGAATGGAATGAGGTAATAATGCATCTGAAGTAGGAGATTCATTTGTCTGCAACCTGTGGGTTATGGATCCGATATCGGATCCGAACCAGCATGGTTTACCAGCTATGGATCCAAGCTCTCAGCTCCTCCCCTCACCCATAATGCCCTGCTCTACCCTCATGACCTCAGATCTCGTTTGCCGCGCATGGTGACCGGATTGTTTTTCAAGCTCTCCAGCTAAGTGCTAGTTTCAAGTATTTAAATTGTAAAATTTAAGATTTTTTTTGGTTATTTGTGTGAAAGTGTAGGTTTCCCCTTTGGTATATTTACTTTTTTTAGTGTTTAATCTAAAAGTTATATCCCTCCCCTCGCTGTTAGCGTAGTGTGTGTGTGTTGGGCCTGTGAGTGATTTTGTGTTTTCTTTAGTTACTTTTTTAGTTATAGTAACTACTGTTGTAGATTGGGATGTCTGAGCAACCCAAGTCTATTTTTTCTAAATGCTTCGAGTGTGGCCATAAGCTTTCCCCAGCTGATGGCCACACTCGGTGTGTTAGATGCCTGGGGGTTGAACACCTCACATCTGGATGTTCCATTTGTGCAGGGTTCAACCCCAGGGCATTGAAGGAGCGGAGGTCCAAGCTTGTTTTGGCGGGCCTTTTACCGCCGGACTCGGCTCCGACCTCCGCTCCTTCGGGAGTAACCGTACCCACGGTTATTCCTTCTGCGGCTCCCCCTCCTCCTCCTGGGACTCAACCTCCCGTTTCTGGTTCGGAGGAGAGGGATGCTAAGAAAAGGGACCGGAGGGAGAAGCACCATAAGCGGCGGGCCGAGACCTCTGTTTCGGCCCCGCCAGCCAAGCGGGCTTCTCCCCCGGCTCCATTGTCGGCTCCATTGTTGGCTCGGTCTCCTCCTCCTCGGCTCCGGTCTCCAGTGTGTTTTTCACCGGGACCTGAGGAGGAGGAGACCCAATCTCCGTCGAGGCTATCGAGGAGGCACTCCAGGCCTACCTCGGTAGCCTCGTCGAGATCTACGTATAGCCTTTCAGATGCTGATCTGGACCGGATGATGAGAAGGTTCATCCAGGCCCAGATGCAGATGGGAGTGCTCTTGCCTCCCCCCCCCTCTGGGGGGGAGCTCAACACCCTTTTTCAAACCGATTGCTCCTTCTCCGACCCGCTACCCGGGTTCGGAGCAGTTGGAGCCGAGCAGCCGGGCGGGGTGGGTCGGCGCCGATAGTACTTTGTACTTCGGATCCGACCCTGCCCTCGAGTGCATCGGATCCGACCTCTCGGAGCCTGGATCCGAGCCTCGGATCCGGGGGGATCAGTGCTCCTTTGGCGCCATCAGTGTCGGAGCGCACTGTCCCTTCGGATCCGAGCGCTTCGGCGCCGGCTCCGATCCACTCTTCGGATCCGAGGGGGAGCCGATTGTCGGATCCTTTGGTCGAGGTCGGCTCCCCTTCGGCGTTTGATGTAGTGGAGAGGGCCCTGTTGAGGGTCTCCGGACCCCCGGCACTTGTTTCGGCTCCGTCCCGCGCTCCCTCTGCACTGGGTCAGGCTTCCACCATCCGGCCCTTGGGACAGCCCGCTTCTGTGCCCCAAGCTGCTCCCCTGGAACAGGTTGCTGCTTGCGAGGAGTCCTCTGACAGCCCCCCAGAGGATGTTCCTCGCAAGCATACGTGCAAAAGGAGGCACATTGACTCCCCCGAGTCTCTCACGGAAGACACGGACTTGGAGGAAGGGGAAGGCTCCCCACGGTCACCCCCCGAGGATGTCTCATTTGGGGACATCATGGAAATGCTCCGTATAAGGGGGGGGTGGTCTGCCCCCAAGTCTTCCTCGGACGAGTCCGTGTTCTTGGAGGCATTTGAAGTGGGCCCGTCTACCTCTTGGGTGTCCCCTCCTGCCGACCCCCTGGTGGACCTCATTACCACCAGGGCGTGGAAGGAACCGGACACCATGGAGCCAATCCCTAAGAGGCCCGATAGGATCCTCAGCCCACCGTCCGACCATGCCCATTGGAGTAAGGGGCCTCCGGTAGATGCCATGTTGACGGCGGCGGCCACCAAGAGGGAACTTGCTCAGGAGAGTCCCTCAGTCCATCCCCCGAGCAAGGAGTCTCGGATGATGGACCGCTTGGGGAAGCGGATGTTTAGTTCAGCGACCTTCTTGGTAAGGGCGCTGAACTACCTGGCACCAGTGGCGTAACTACGTTAGAAGCGCCCTGAGGCAAACTTTTCCTAGGTGCCCCAACATTCCTTGGGGCCCCCAAGGAATGTCAAAGTTATAATTATTTGTGGGAACCCAAGCCATCGAGATGACCGAAGCCAAAGAAATCACATATAGTCACGTTCGCTTGTCCTATGACAGTGGCATAAAACACTGAAATCTGGAGACGTGCTATTTTAGCAAAAAGTAAAAAAAAAACAATTATTCAAACAGTGTCAAAATGTTAACACTACAGCCAAATGTACCTTTTATTGCATGCACTTAGATAATCGTCAATCTATATATCAAAACAAAACAAGCAACTGATTGGTGACGCAATCAATGACGTAAATTCTTGAATCAACTTACGGGGAAAGAGGCATGACTGGCTCTGCAGTAAGTAAGTAGCTTTCTGATAAAAATGACGGGTCGAATTGTTGCTGTACAGGCAGGACCGACAGGCGTCTGTTAATCTAAACTGAACCAATATCTATATTCATATAGATACACCTCTCGAGAGCATACCTCTCAACCTGGAAACATCAAAAATCTGGACAAGGCCCATGAAAAATAGGTACAAATCTGTGCTGATTAACATAAAATTAGCATACATAATTGTGTAACCCCACGCACTGGAATTATGGGATACCAACTTTCAAATGCAAACTGAATGGACAACCAAAATATGGCACTAGAGTCCCCTTGCAGCCATTCCAATGTCCCATTACCTGGCTATTTCACCCCATTTACCATAAACACTAATGTACATACTGCTTTACTTCTACATTGATTATTTGGACTTTATTTTTGCATTTTATAGCACAATGCACAAACATTACTAGGTATATGCTAAACAAAGCAATACTGTCTCACAATGAAAATAAACATAGCATTAAAACTTATCTGCCTTTGAAACTCACATTCATTGAAACATTGAAAACTTGAAACCTACACCACATCCAAAGAAAATGCATCTGGTCAGTGGTGGATAAATATACCTTTGGGCTGTTTTTCAAATCATAGCCATAGGCCCCTTGCACACAAAACAAGAAACATACATGGGTTCTTTGATATACCTTCCTGACTTCTCTTCCCTGAAGCTTTCAGCTCCTTGTATAATCCACTCAACACTCAACTGTATCTCTCAACTTTGCAGCACAAGAAATCCAAATTGTATTTGGGGGGAGGGGGCAAAAGCCCTAAAAACAGGGACACATTTTAAACATTGCTTATATAATTTTGGAAAGTTGCTAGAATAAAGTGTATGTATTTCCTTGGGCTCAGGACCCTGTGCACTACAGTCAGAGCAACATACCACTATGCCAAATCAGCAGTTTCCTGAACTTAAATGGCTATCATTTAGTGAATTCAGTTCTCACGTCTTACCATAGCTCTTAATCTCTTAGCACAAAAAACCTGGACAACACCAACAATGGGGAATACAGAATTCAGTTCTCACTTCTCACCATAGCTCTCAAGTCAACCTGTTAGCACAAAAATCCTGGACAAAGCCAATAATAGGGGAATACATTACAGCCCTAAAAATAGGGACACATTTCAAATACTGACCTTATAAACTTAGAAAATTGCTAGAATAAAAGGTTTTGTGTTATTTAATTTTCTGAAGAATATGGTCTGAAATTCAAATGCCTGTCATTATTTATTGACTTCAATCCTTCACTGACTTGCCACAAAAAGCCATAAAACCACAGATTTTATGAGGAACAGAACAAATATGAGGCATAAATCCAGAGCTTTCACAAGGGGCTCTTGTCACTTGTACCAAAGGTTTAATTTGCTATTGTTATTAAATGTTCTTTTACAATGTACTGCTAACGCCTATTTAATTAAAAAAAAAAAAAAAGATCAAAACTGAATGAAAAAGTTGCTTAGATAAAAGTATTTGCAAACTTTGTCTGAAATTAATCACATAGAACAGGTTGTACTGAAAGCAAAGTTGAACTGTTCAAAATAAAAAATAACTATGTTACTTCTGGTTTAACCACTTCAAACCAATCAAGCTCTAACTGCAGGGATCATTTAAACATAGGTTCATAGGTAGGTACTAGGCTATTGGCCCTAGGGCCTATGTAAGCCTAGCCAAACAGTACCCTGGCTTTTGCCACCCAAGAAAATCACTTTTGTTAAGCACTTTCTGTACATTTTCACCTGCTGTCACTATTTTTCTATTGATTAAACTGTCTTTACTGTAACTTGCTTTCCACTATGCAGTGGCTGAAAAACATGCATACTCTGGTTGTCAAATACCTAAGCGGAAAGAAATAATTTGTAATAACAAAACTACTCGTATTTAGAAGAACCACTGCAAAATCAAATTACACTCCTCGGCAAAAGCAGCAAATAAATAAAGCAAACAGGACTGCAATGCACAGGTCAACAATGCATACGAAGGGGGCATAACAAGCGAGTCCAAGCAACTTTTAGTCTCAAAATGCCATCAGTTTAAAAAAAAAAAAAAAAAGCACTGTGGTAAAAACAAAAGATCATCCATCCATCCTGAAAGCTCTGTATGAAAGAGGAAACTGTTAAAAGTCTTAGTGTCTTGTTCTCTTTGGCCCATTACACTGAAATCACCACACGTTGGGGATTATGAGCAAAACCCTGTTCAAAAACAAATTGTGACATTTCGGGAATATCCACAAATACCAACCAATACGGCTGATACTTAAAAAGACATGGTAACATCCTTAGGTCCCATGACCATCTCACAGATTAAACAGCAGTTGCACTCTAGCTCGTGTTATGGATTGAGACTTCACTGCATTAACACTGAGAGCATACAATACCATACATTTACAATATAACAAGTCAGGATCGCAGCACTAAAACATATAAATCAGTCACACAAAAATGGTTTGGAGGGGTTACTGCCAAGTGCCAATAATCACACAAGAGGTGAAACCATCAGATCTATACATGCACACGGCCTAATAAACAAATGCTAATGGATACACAGAAAATCCAGGATCGCAGAGAAATACGTAAGAGCAAACTTATTACCAAGACTATATCTTACGACCGACCCACTTGTTCCGGCGATCCCAAGCCTTGCAAGGCAGGCGGCACACATAAGGTTTCCTTTGCTTACTTGTGTTACTTGCTTGCCAGTCTGCGTTCCTGCATGCACACACAAGGTTTCATCAGAGCTGTCCTGTCATTCCTAACCTGCACACTCCTACACATCAAGGTTTCATTCCTTATACCTGCAGACTGCAGTACTTTGGTTGCATTGCATTTATAATTAATCCATTCTTCTGCCCTGTCCTTTTTGAAGAGAACACAGAACTTTGTTTTTGCATGAATTCCGTGGAGCTCCTTGAACGTCTTATCTGTGTCTTATCTTTAGAAAGCAGTAGTAAAAAAAACCATCATCCCGCCCCCCCAAAGCCCAAGGCGCGTCCCTGCTCGAACGCCAGAGCACTTGCCTCGCCCAAGCCTCACGCCACTGCCTGGCACACGTCATTAGGATGCAGCGAGATCTCATTAAAGAATACGCTGCATCTCCCCCAGAGTCCATGTCGGAGGAGGACAAAATGCTGCACTCCACCCGCATGGCCACTCTTAGATCAGTTACTAATACCTCTATGCGGCTACTCTCCCATGCTACGGAAGGCGCCGCTAGAGCCACAGGGGCAGGCCTAGTCACTAGACGTCAGGCCTGGCTCCGTCACTGCGATTTTTCTGAGCCCTTCAAAGCGTCATTTGCGAACACCCCCTTTGATGGTTCTGCCCTCTTTGGCAAAACCGTTCGCGACACTTTGACCCAGAGCGAGAAGGACGGGAAGACGCTGTCTGCCGTCGGAATCCGCTTCTCTGCACCCCAGAGGCCCTATTCTAGGAACCAAAAGGGTCAGAAGAAGATGTGGTTCCGGAAGTCGCAGCAATCCCAGCCTGCTCCTGACAACCAGTCCTTCCGTGGCAGAGGAGGACAGGGAGGACGCCGCCCTAGAGGCAGAGGGGCTCCCAGTAACTTCGGGTCCAGAGAACCTTTCTCTGAACGGCCCGCGCAGCAACCCTGAGGGGTTGCCCGGCTGCTCCACTCTGGAGGCAGTCGGGGGACGTTTTTCGGGGCACCTAGCGGCATGGGAGTCCATAACATCAGACCGCTGGGTTCTCCAAATCATATCCAGAGGATACCGCATCCCTTTTTGTCACTTACCAAAGTTGAAGTCCCTCCCAGACGTTCCACCCGGTCAACGGGAGGCCGCTTTGGCAGAAATTGGCCATCTGCTAAAGAAAAGAGCCATCCAGCCCGTCCCCCAGACCAGATCGGATCAGGATTCTACTCCAGGTTCTTTTAGTGCCAAAAAAGACGGGGGAACTAAGACCAATTCTAGACCTTTCTCTCTTGAACCTGGCAGTCCCCAAGGAAAAATTTCGAATGGTCACTCTGCAATCTATTCTCCCCCTTCTGGGAGAAAATCACTGGATGTGTTCTATAGACCTCAAAGATGCGTACTACCACATCCTGATGGACAGGCACTCCAGGAGGTTCCTCCGCTTCCGGCTGGGAGCCAGTCACTACCAGTTCCGGGTCCTTCCCTTTGGTCTCACCACAGCCCCCAGGGTGTTCACCAAAGTATTAGCAGTGGTAGCGGCCCACCTGAGGCTTCAGGGGGTGCAGGTCTTCCCCTACCTGGACGACTGGCTTCTTACCGCCCCAACAAGGCATCTACTACTATTGGCACGAGACTCCTTTCTCCATCTTGCTCCCTTTCTGGGCATTACAATAAATACAAAGAAATCCAACCTGGCGCCCACACAGCTCTTAGATTTTATAGGGGCCAGGTTAGACACAAGGAGTTTAAAAGCCTTCCTCACTGTGGACAGAGTTCAAAATCTGCAGCTCCAGGTGCGGGCCATTCTCCACTCAAGTTCTGTTCCGGCGGAGTTGGTCCTGAGGGCTCTAGGGTCCATGGCGTCTGCTATAGCACTTCTTCCTCTTGCCAGGCTCAATATGCGCATCCTCGAGTGGACTCTCTTAGTACAATGGTCATACCTTGCTCTCCCTATGCATCATCCCATTGCGATTAGCAAGGCTTGCAAGCGGTCCCTCCTGTGGTGGATTCACTCCCCAGATCTCCACGGAGGCCGCCCATTTTGTGCTTCTCCCCCTCTCGCCACGGTGACCACGGACGCCTCCCGCCTCGGGTGGGGGCATTTTGGCCGGACCGTCCAAGGCACGTGGAACGATTCAGAGACCTTACTGCATATCAACGTTCTAGAGATGAGAGCAGTGCTCTTAGCGTTGCTAGCACTTCAGGACTTTCTTCCCTTGGGAACAATTGCGATTCAATCGGACAACATGTCTGTTGTCTGGTACATCAACAAGCAAGGGGGAACAAGGTCTTACCCCCTTTGTCGAGAAGCCATGAGAGTTTGGGAATGGGCAATCTCCACCAACCACTTTCTAATAGCAACGCACATTCTGGGTCGGTCCAACATCCTGGCGGACAAGCTCAGTCGCACCATTCTGACCCCTTATGAGTGGTCTCTCAATTTTCAAGTAGCAGAACGCATATTCGCACGGTGGGGAACTCCTTCATGCGATCTTTTTGCCTCTCCCTCAAACACCAAGTGCGACAGTTTTTTCGCTCTGATACCCCCTCCAGGAGGTTCTCCAAGAGACGCTCTGGTGCATGCTTGGCCACCCGGTCTTCTGTACGCTTATCCACCCTTGCCTCTGATGCTCCAAGTTCTTCAGAAAGCCTCTCGGGTGGGTTGCAGAATGATTCTCATTGCTCCGTTTTGGCCTCGACAGATCTGGTTCCCCTTTCTAAGGTCTCACTCGGTGAATCCTCCTTGGATTCTAGATCCAATTCCGGATCTGATATCCCACCCATCCTGCATATCTCCTCCGAACCTGGACAACCTGAAGCTGACCGCTTGGCTGCTCCAGTTCCACTCTTGATCAGGACTCCCGGTATTTCGTCACCTGTTAAGGCTATCCTGGTGGCAGCTCATAAACCGTCCACTAGGAAAGTCTACCGCAGCAAGTGGAAGCGGCAAGGCCTGAATCCCTTCACGGTTCCTCTCCCTTTAGTGGTTGACTTTCTAACCACTCTTTTTAACGATGGTGCCAGCAGTTCCACAGTCAAAGTACAACTGGCGGCAATTTCTCATTATCACATTGGTTATGACTCTAGTCCACTCATGTCAGCCAAGTTGTGTAAAATTTTCCTTAAAGGTACTTTCCTTCTCAGGCCCCCTGTGAAACAAGCGGTTCCTCCTTGGGACCTCTCCTTAGTTCTCCAGGCCTTGACCGCCCCCCCCCTTCGAACCAGCGGCTACGGTGGATCTCAAATTCTTGTCTTTCAAGACAGCCTTTTTAGTAGCCATTACATCGGCCAAGAGAGTTTCAGAGCTCCAAGCATTTTCAGCTAAACCTCCTTACTTGGTATTTCATCCGGACCGTGTTTACCTCAGGACCAACCCGTCCTTTCTTCCTAAAGTAGCTTCTGAAGCAAACATTAATCAATCCATTAACCTCCCTGTTTTCTTTCCTAAATATGAAAACAAAGGTGAATACAAGCTTCACTCCTTAGATGTTCACAGGCAACTTAGATTTTATCTAAACAGAACAGCTGGTCATAGGCAATCCGACCAGTTGTTTATTTCCTTTGCTAAATTTAATTTGGGCAAGCCAATTTCTAAAGTTTCTCTGTCTCGCTGGATTTCACAGTGTATCTTATTGGCTTATCAAGCTTCAGGAAGGCCCGCACCGGAGGGTGTACATGCCCATTCAACCCGGTCAGTATCTACCTCGGCAGCCTTTAAGGCTAGGATTCCTCTAGATGATATTTGTGCAGCAGCCACGTGGGCTTCATCTCATACTTTTATTTCCCACTATAAGTTGGATCTTGCATCTAGGGGTAGAGCATCATTTGGCTCCGCGGTGCTCCGGAATATCCTTCCATGATGGCCGCCCAAGATTCAGGTAGCTGGGGACTCTGTCCCACAGGTTGCAGACAAATGAATCTCCTACTTCAGATTTAGAAGTTATGTACTCACCATAACGTTCCATCTGAGTAGGTGTATTCATTTGTCTGCAACCATCCCGCCCTCCTATCCCCCTGGCCTTTCAGTTTCCTGCATATTATGTGTTATCCTTTTCAGGGTGTTCTTGCTGTTGGCAAACTCGATCTGAGGTCATGAGGGTAGAGCAGGGAATTATGGGTGAGGGGAGGAGCCGAGAGCTTGGATCCATAGCTGGTAAACCATGCCGGTTCGGATCCGATATCGGATCCATAACCCACAGGTTGCAGACAAATGAATACACCTACTCAGATGGAACGTTATGGTGAGTACATAACTTCTAATTTAACAATACAGAGCACCACATCACTGTAGGGCATGTGTATTTACAGAGCAATTCCAACAGCTATAGAGCCATAACTGCTGTATTAGCAAAGGAAAATGTATGTACACATACATGCATGCATGCAAGGGCTATGTGTGAAAGCATCTGAACCTTAAACAATTTCCTTAGTTATATATTAACCTGCAACCTGCTGATGTCCCTAGTCCATTCACCATCCATTAAGTAATAGCCTGCAATTAGACTGAATGTCTCAGTTCCAGTACAGGCAAGAGCAGACCTAGATATACACTGCCTATTCCCTTGGTCATACCTCAGCTATTTCACTTCAATATGCAGTAAGGCAATTATCACAATGAATCATTTTGTAACAGTTGCACAAATTGGAATGTGTCTTCAACAAGAAAATAGGAGTAAGAATCAAATATTCATAAATCTAATTTTGTTCTTTGTTCTTAAAATAACACAATCGAGGAGCTGCTCTTTCAAGAGGTAGTTTAGGAGAACATCAGTTGCTATCCCATGCCTGTAACAGTGTCAGCGTACTCTCTCAAATCTAAAACATAGTGAAGTGTGTTAAATTGCAACTGCTTTGCAAGATTAGAGCTTCAGAGTGAAATGTTTGAACTGACAAACATCAGATACTATTTGATCACAGTACAGATCCCTATTGTTATTGACTGATTTCTTTGTTTTCTCACAGATAAAGTCAATACTTGAGCAATTAGAGTTACTAACTAAGCCAACTGTAAAGTCACTTAACAATCTGTATGCATTCCAGATGGTATTTATACCACAGGTATGATAGATATGGCATAACAAAAAAGCACATAAAGATCATTTATTTAACGCCCACAAAAGACATGATGTACTTTCTGTGAGCCAAAATGGAATCGTGTGAATAAAAAAATATAAAGTTCTTACATAATCAAGAGTTTTCAGTAACACAGTTTGAACACTGGTGGTAGCAAGAATTTCAGGAACACCCCCATAAAAGATTGGTGTAGCTTCTGAAAGTACTGGGGCAGCAACCGTAGTAGCCACAACCCCCCCCCCCCTGAAATTCTAGCAGCTTCAGGTAAGGTGTGTGGCAATTTACATGCCAAAAGATCAAAGGCACTGAGCCCAGGAGCTAGTGCAAAGAGTACAGAATGTGGAAGTTGTGTTAGCAGCTGTTATGCAACAGAAGTCGAAGGGAAAAGTTCAAAGTAATAAGGCAGTGTCACAACACATTAGGAAAAGGCAAAGAGCTGGTTCTTGTAAACTTTACTAGTGCTATTTGTGAGAGTGCCACTAACGTAATGAATATCACTAAAAAGCACATTCTCTGACCATTGAGGTTGCCATTTTCTCCACTGTTGTATGACCATGGAGTTGGTATATATTTTACTTGGGGGGTGCTCTGGAGAATCGACATCCATAATCCCCCTGCAAATAAAAGTGTTTGTTCATTGCTGAAAGGGATGTTCAGTACTGATTTGTGTTACTGGCATTCACTGAAATTACTGGCAGTGGGTCCACATAAATCTGTGAACTATTAGTGTATGCCAGTAGAAGAAAGTACATGACACTGATGTGTTGCCAAGTCATGGTCAGTCATTCACTGGATAATATAAAGAACACTGATTCTAGCTGTGACAACTGCAAAATGAAGGAGAAAGTTATAACACTGAAGATGAACAGAAGAAGATATAAACGTGGTAATACAGCCAGCACTAGACATGCTGAATATTTTAAAATTCTGTACCTCGTGTACAGTCTTAGGCAGGAACATGATAGACTCTTTAAGAATGTCAGGTGTTACATATAGCATAGAAAGTGATTGTTTGCATGAAGGAAAGGGTGGAAATGAAAGAAATGTCAAAGTATTTACACACCAGTCTTGTCAATGAATTTCACCATCTTTACTGGAAGAGCAGAAAAACATCTCAGAAAGGAAAAGTTAACATTCTCTTATCTAATATTTTAGGGTTACCACTGGTCTTTTTTTAATAGGGCAATCCTGATTTTTGCGGTTATGTCCTGTGGAGAAAACATGAAAAAAATACTAAATGTGCTGATACATTAAGAGAAAAAAATATTTGCTAACCTTCTTCCAAATGTTGCAAAATAATATAATACTAAAAGAAATACCTGGGGTGGGTTGGGGGTATGCATAATGGTAAACGTGTTTGCCTTACAGACACAAGGTGCAGTGTTTGACTTGCAGGTGGGATAATTGGCTAGGCTTAAAATGGTCCACAAGTGTAGTTAGCCTAGTACTAACCTATGAACCTTTGTAAATTGTGAAACAATAGAAACAATAACATTTTTCCAACAATGATGCTTTCCTTTACTAATAAAATTAACATAAACCTTTTACTTTGGTTGAGGATATGGTGTCTCCTCCAAAAGTTCATGTTTCAGTGAGAAATTACCCACTTTAGGCCCCTGAAAAAAGTGGCAGACATGTAAGAATGATTAAGCATCTCTCAAAGAGACTGCATTAAAGTGCCATGGTGCATTGACAGTTTAATTTATTGAAGTTTTACTCAATGAAGTCACTTTCAGTATTGTAATATACAGCAGAAAGGGAGGACCATATCAGCTGATCTGTCAGAAACCTTCCTCAATGTGTAACTGCTGGGATTTACTGTTTTGGCTATCCTCAGCTTGGCAAAATATTTTTCTGCTATTTCAATGCCCAGGGTAGCATTCGCCTCCCTTTGACACATGTTATGGAATCACCCCTCAAGCTAGGGTAATGCATGCATTCAGCCTCTGCACCACTCAGCATGACTCTCATCCTCTGAACTCACAAGTACACACCAATAAGAACGCTGAAGTCCACAAACTCTCGAAAGGTGATGAAACCACACAATTTCAAATGCCAGCAAAAACTAAGTGGCATAAAGAGTATCCTTTTAATAGCCAAAATGTAGTATTTAAAAGTGTAGCTGAGTTTTTTTAGATGTTCTGATGAAGCCCACATTCAGTGGGTGAAAGCGCTTAACTGTTTTATCGAGATTGTGGACATTGATATTAAGAGGATACTCTTAATGCCACTTAGTTTTTGCTGGCATTTGTAATTGTGTGGTTTCATCACCTTTCGGGAGTTATTGGACTTCAACGTTCTTATTGGTGTGTGCTTGCAAGTTATGTGTTGTTTGAACGCTTCATTGTTTCTGCATCCTCTGAACTCAAAAGCACAGTTTGCAAGGCAGGATGCAACAAAAACATTACAAGAAAATAATAAATCACATGCTTGTCTGACCTACAGGGAGAGCCACCTAAAGCCCCACGATGGAGATGCCATCCTGATACAAAGGGGAAAGCAGGAGGTTAATAAGCACTCACTACAGCTGGCTTCTTTGTAGAACAACTGACCAGGGAAATACTTATCTGTTCTATTTTACTTCATAAGCTTTCTGTAGAGGTAAATGCTATGAAGATTCGCAGGGCAGTACACATTAAACCTTACTGAACCAGAGGAAGGCCTAGAGGTGAAGACCTGAAAGACTGAGTAATAGGAACCATGGCTGTGTGGGATTTCAGAGTGAGAGGTGTGTGTGTGTGTGTGTGTGTGTGTGTGTGTGTGTGTGTGTGTGTGTGTGTGTGTGTGTGTGTTTCAGAGAGAGAGAAATGCCCTAGCAGGTGGAATTTATTTTCAAGTGCATTTTCAAGGAATTGTGAGCTTCAAGGGAAGCAAAGGTTACTGCTGCTCATGCTAAGTCTGCTTAAAATGTGCAACTGTTTTGTTTAGCAAATGGTATCATTATTGTGGTATAGAATTTTAAAGCAGTGTTAGCACAGCAGGTAGCATACTTGCATTTGATGCAAAGGGCTGTAGGTTCTATTCATACAGCATGTACATTTGTATTTTAAGGGGGGTATGGTACTGCAGTTCTTAGTATGTCCTCCTTTGGATGAGACACCTAATAACTATGAACCTGTTTTTCAGCCTGCCACCCATTCCCTATTGCAATATACCAACTTACCATTTATTTTAATGTAGCACAGGCAATTTATTCTTCAAGGGCAACAGACATTGAATTTGTAAATGAAACACTGAAATAAAGTTTTTTTCTAGCAACAACCTCTTCATTGGTTTCAGATCTCTTTAATGTGGAATTATTCAGATGACTTATACTTCTGCAGAGATTCTGCATTGATTGATATTGGTGGATTGTATGACAGAAGTTTGAGTGGCCCTTTATGGTTGAAATGTTCTGAATTGGGCAGGTTGTCATCATTGGTTCATATTTGTTTCATTGCTTAAAGGAAAAATGCTCAGAACTATAAATTTAAAACACACTATCTAACAAGTGGTGCTGTATTATACAAGGGATATAATTAAATTATTATGTAGTATAATTTAACAGTCAGGAAGGTGAATCAAAGACCTTTTGCATGGCTCTAAAAATGTGTGCAAGGAGCCTATCAAAGGTAGAGAAGTTTTAATGCTAAGTCTGTTTTCATTGTAAGACTATTGCTTTGTTTAGGTTTAATAAATGTCTATCAGTGTTTGTGCTATAAAATTTGAAATAAAAGTTGTAAATTAAATCCAGATATCTGTAATAATTGTAGAAGTAAAGCATAAAACAGTATGCACACTGAGAGATTTGAACAGTGTCTATGACAAATGGGGAGAAATAGCCAAGTAATGGGACACTGGAATAGCTGTGTGGGCGGGGGTGGGGCTGAGTGGGCGGGGGCAACAGAGGGGGTGGGGCTTCATGGGCGGGGCTTGGGTTTGCACCCCCTTGCAAAAAATCCTGCGGGCTCCCTTGCTCACAGCTATAGGTTTTCTGGTTTGATTCTTGGTTGGGGTGGCTTCTGTGTGGAGTCTGCATCTCCTCCCAGTGTTTGTGTGGATTTGCTCTGGTGCCCTGCCATTTTACAAAGACGTGTCTGCAGTATTAATCCCTGGGTCTCTGCTGAAAATTGTTTTTTTTCTGTCAGCAGTAAAATTGACAGGCATTTGAATTTCAAACTTCATGTTCTTCAGAATACATAGTAGCACAACCTTTTTTTCTAGCAATTTTCTAAGTTTATAAGATGAATATTTTAAATTTGTCCCTATTTTTGGGACTGTATTCCCCCATTATTGGCTTCGTCCAGGTTTTTGTGCTAAGGTTGACAGCTATGGCAAGAACTGAATTCACTGAATATGTTTGAGGGCTGTATTCCCTCATTACTGGGTTTGTCCAGGTGTTTTGTACTAAGAGGTTGACAGCTATGGTGAGAACTGAATTCACTAAATGATAGCCATTTAAGTTTCAGTCTTCCTCTCTTTTACAAAGCAGCTGATGTGGCGTAGTGGTATGTTACTCTGACTGTTTTTGCTCAGGGACCTTGGCAGTAAAATGTATGGTGGCAACACAACATTTTATTCTAGCAACTTTCAAGATTATACAAGCAATGTTTAATGTGTCCCTGGTTTTGGGCTTTTGACCCCCAATACATTTTGGCTTTTTCCAGTTTTCTTGAGCTGCGAAGTTGAGATGCAGTTGAGTATTGAGTAGATTTTACAAGGAGCTGAGAGCTGCAGGGGAATAGAAGTTTAGTGCTTTGCCTAGTTAATACTATAGCACAACAGGTTGTGTACTTGCTTTTGATGCAGAAGGCTGTGGGTTCTACTCCCACAAGGGGTGGATGCTGCCGTACTGAGAATGTTCTCCTTGGTGAAGATACTAACTATGAGTCTGTTATCAGTTTGCCATCCATTTCCTCTTGCAATATTATTACTAGCTTATCATTTTTTAATGTAATATAGGCTATTTATTCCTGAGGGGCAACAGACACTTTATTTTTCTTTTCTTTTTTTTTTTTTTTAGACACTTTATTTTTCGATGAAACCATGAAATATAAAGGTGATTGCTAGCAGCAACCGCTTCATTAGTTACAGATTTCTTTAATGTGGAATTATTTAGATGACTTACTTCAGAGATTGTGCATATTTACTGATAATGGACTGTAGAATTGTGCATATTTACTGATAAAGATGGACTGTAGAATTGGGCATATTTACTGATAATGGTGGACTGTAGAATTGTGCATATTTACTAATAATGGTGGACTGTAGAATTGTGTATATTTACTAATAATGGTGGACTGTGGAAGTCTGAGTAGACTTTTTTATGATAAATGTTCTCAACTGGGCAGTTTTGCCATTATGGGTGCATATGGTTTGTTTCATTGCTTACTGGAAAAATGTTTAAAACAAATTTAAAACACCCTCTAACAAGTGTACTGTATTGTACAAGGAATATAATTTTAGTACAATGAGGAAGGTGTATCAAAGAGCATATGTATGTTTCATATGCATGGGGCCTATGATTTGAAAACAGCCCAAAATTAATCTTTATTTGCCACTGGCAAAATGTATTTTCTTTGAATGTGGGTTTCAATGCTGTTTCAATGAATGTGAGTTTCAAGGGCAGAGAAGTTTTAATGCTAAGTTTTCATTGTGAGACTGCATTGCTTTGTTTAACAGATGACTTAGTGTTTGTGCTGTAAAATACAAAATAAAACTTTCAAATGAAGTCCAACTCATTATAGAAGTAAAGCAGTATGCACATTAGTGTTTATGGTAAATGAAGTGAAATAGCCAAGTAATGGTTCATTGGAATGGCTGCAGAGGCTCCATTCAACCATTATTTTGTCAGGGGGGAAGGGCAGCAAACTCAGACAGGCCCAGCTGAACTATACTTCCCAGCTGTCCAGATTTTCAAAGAATGAATAGATTTTTGCTTCTTATTTTTGGTTTGTTCTTCATAAAATTTGTAGTTTTCTGGCAAATCATTTAGGAATTAAGTCACTAAATAATAAGTTTCAGACTTCATAACCTTCAGAAAAATGCATGTTAAAGTAAGAGCTGTTCTATCAACTGTCTCAATTTATACAAGAGCAATTTTTAGTACTGTTTATATGTGCCCCCAATATATTTGGCCTTGTTCAGATTTACTGCATTAACAGGTTGAGAGGTACATGCAAATAAATTGCTTTATAGAATTAGGCATAGCCAACCTCTCAACTGTCCCCAATTTTTGGCTCAAAATGTTGCTCTTCCCCCTAATAATCCCTCCGCAAAATAGCAATTTTGGAAGAAAAATGGAGGGTTTACAATTAAGAAATAACTGTAATAATCAAAGTTATAGATTACTTGAAATGCATGTAGATTCTTTTATTTTGTCAGCTGCTCAAGGTAGCAGTACTAATATTAAAGTGTCCCTTCTTTGACAGGTAGCAGCTGTATTGTGTGTCTATTTTATATTTTTGCATCACATTTTTGGTCCATTTTTTATAAAATTGTGGGGTTTTTTTTTGGCAAATTAGTGACAAATCACTAAAGACTGAAGTTAGAAAATGACAGACATTTGAGTTTCAGATTTTATACCCTTCAGAAAATTCATACTAATGTAAGACCTATTCTATTATCTTTCTAAGTTTATTAGAGCAATATTTAAAAATTGTCCTTATTTTTGGGCCTTTGTCCCACTTCTGTGTATGGCTTTGTCCAGATTTCTTGCTCTTGAGGTTGAGAGGTATGACAAATGTGTCAGGGCCATCACAGTCAGCCAGAGAGATTTCATTTTGTGACATGCTTGTTGCACCCCACTCCCCCATGTAGTGACTCTGGATGTGTCCAAGCAAGGCAAGGAGTAGTTGTATCTACCTTGGATGGGGAGGACACACTGCATAAGTACTACAGTGGCTTTTCATCTGTCCTTGATTTTGCAGAATGGTCTGGTTTCTGTCATATTTTTGTACTGTTGATTTATGCTTATTACTCAAAGTGCCTGTTGCTCTGTGTTTAAGTAGCAATGCTTTAATGACCATAAGGTAAGCTTGTCTGAGATCGTAAGATGCAAGTAAGCTTTAATAAGCATACTGTTAAAGAATTGCCAACATTGAAAGCCTTTCTGTTGTTGCCATGCAGAGAATACCTGACTAGATAATGTATAAGCCTTGGGTATTAAAGGACAGGATTCCATTATTTTAAAAAGCTCATTACACTTGTTGGAGACTTCCAGTCATCTCTACAGACTTTACTCGTAAACTAAACAGAATGCCAATCATGTGTGGTCCATAACCTGTACAGTAATCCTTTAAGCAATGTATCTTGAGCTTGTTTCTTGTTTGCTTTTCATTTTTTACTTTTATCATGTTTTCCCCATGAAACAAGTTATCAGGCAGCAAGTCTTTTTTGGATAAGAAACATTTTTACAAGTGAGGGCATCACATAGATTTCTACTTTCAGCATGTTACTTGGTACTTTAATAAAGCTGAATATATTATATATTAGAACTGCAGTGCAAGGAGAAGTGGTTTGAGTTGAGTGCTTCTGGTTTTTCTTATACTTGATTTTGACTGGCATTCCATTAATGTATTTAAAAAGTAATTTATTTTTTCATGCCTCACAACCTTTTGTTTCCATCTAGATATTAAGTAAGCTGTCATGCAGCCAATGCATTGAAATATTTTTATTCTTTTACACTTATTTTTGTCTTGATTGGACTTTCATAATGATGGTTTGCCACCCAGGGCAGCGTATTTAATTAAAGTTAGTTTTTTGTGGTTTTGTGCATAGCTCCTCCCCTTTCTGGTTGACCACACCCCTTCCCCTTGACCCCACCCATTCAGCTGTCTCCTGCAACCCCCCTGTGATTTGAAGTCACCAGCCACCACTGCTTCCCTTTGGGATTTTTGATTGGCTCGTATTCCAGCATGCAAGCCAATCAAATGCTGGTTACTTGAGAGTGACAGTTGCATGAGTCCTGGATAATGGGGAGTTTTCTGTATTTATGCTATTACGGGAAATGTGGTCAGTGCACTGGTAAACTTACCCTAGTCTTTTCAATAGATGCCATGGGATATTTTACATCCACATGAGCTAACACAATCAGATGGGGGCCTTGGCGTAATGTCTCATCCAAAGGATGACACTCTCAGGAGTACAGTACTCCCCTCATGCTGCACTGCAGTGTCAGCATTCCATCTCCCTGGTGTGGGAATAAAGCTCACAGCCTTCTGTATCAAAGTCAAGTGTAATTCCTGTTGTGCCACTGAAACTGACAATATAAGGGCTACCACAATAAATAAAGATTTGTACTTCCAACATACATAAACAATTACCTATACTGTATTTTGCAAATCCTGAAATTTAATATTACCATAAAAAGTATCTTTGGCTTGTAGACCTTAAAAAATATGTAATTGCTATAAGTGTTGAATACGACTGACTTTCTAAGTCAGTGATGTAAGGAATACAGAACAGGTGACCTCAGCGTCTAGACTAATATTAGTTAAAAGGCATCACTTTAAAATATGCACATCAATGTTGAATATTATCTCTGTTATATATTAGAAAAAGTAGGTTCTGTCTGATGTCCGAATTACTAAGTTAAGTGAATATCTTCTTCAGTTATTTAGATACATTCTTAATACATTTATATGTAAATGGTGATATCATTGCAATGTAATTTAATTTGACATCATTTCCCACTTAAAACTGTTGATCAAACTCTCCTCGCTTGGCCTCTCCCACGAGTCACTGTCATGGTTTCATAGCTATCTGTCAGACAGACCACAAGCTGTAAAACAGCGACATAATTTCCCCTGTTTTCTACTCATCCCCATAGGAGTCCCTCAAGACTCAGTTCTCAGACCCTAGTTCTTCAGTATTTTCATCAATGACCTACGTGCTGTAGTAAACATGAATCCACTGTGCAATACGCAGATGCCTCTACCTTAGTCTGCACTGTACCAAATATCTCAGAACTTCAAACCATCACACAAATATCTTTTTCCATGCCTGCTTCGAATGATTCATGGCTAGACAATTCCAACTTACTTCTTACTTTTTAAAGTAAGACAATCCTCCAACATGAAAAAATCTTTCACAATTTCTTCAGCCAATAATATTAGCATAGAAATACTAACACATACAAAGCTACTAGGTGCCACTATCAGAAAAAACCCTTAAATTTGCCTTACGCATACAGCAAGACATAAAGAGAATAACAACTAGGACTGCTATATAGATCCAAACTCTACCTCACAAACACAGCTAGGAAAACCTTAACATCACCCTGCCTCCCACCCACACTCCTTTATGTCCCACCGATATTTACTAACTTGCAAACTACCATACTGGACAAGCTTAAAACATGTTAAAATAAAATAGAAACAAGCAATTACACTAGTCAGAACCACCACAGCACCTATTTTTCACTCAATTAACCAACGTTCATACTGTCATATGCAGCCCAGACAAATGCCCCTCTTTGAGTAGCATCCTACAAAACTATACCGCACCACATACCTTACTACCCAATCAGAAATCATTGCCACACACCCACCACATACCTTACTACCCAATCGGAAATCATTGCTACACACCCACCACATACCTTACTACCCAATCGCAAATCATTGCTACACACCCACCACATACCTTACTACCCAATCGGAAATCATTGCTACAAACCAGCAAATCCAACAACTCTGCTTGAGGCTCCCTCTGCTCAGCTTACATATCGAAACTGTGGAACAAATTATCAAGTCAACTGATGCAAACCAGCAAACTACACAATTTCAAACCAAACTTTTCTCATGCACCTCACCAAGGTAACCCATTAGACTTCCAATCCCTAATTCCTTTTATTGACTATTTTCTTTTAGTCTTTCATTTTTCTATAGCATCACATATTTCCAGCCCTGCCTTACATTCCCACATCTCTGCCTCTTCTTTCTTTCCCTCTTCAGACCTCTTATTCCATCAACCCCATAATATTTCAGCCTATCTTTATTTTCCTCCCCACACTTCCCCAGTCCTGCCCACTTATTTGTTCCTCACTGACACAACACCACTATCTACCTCTAACAAGCTAAGTCTCTCAAATTTAGACTCATTATCCTATCATACTACTGAACCTTTGTAAACTACCACTGTCTACTACTGAAATTAGTGCAACTGACTGTGTATCACAAACGCACAAAAGAATCATGTCATTTTTAAGTCGTGGTAAACTGCGCTCTGTCTTAGCCATAATGTACAGCTCAGCAATAAACTAGTTTAAATATTATGTAAATATTACTTATCAGATTCTACTACATGATGTATAAAGGTTGCTATATCTATACCAACTTTATGCAACTGTAATGTGTGTTATCTATTGCACGTGGAGCTTTTACCCCTGGGTCTTTGCTGAAGAATGGGCTTTATTCTGCCCAGCCAGACCAACCAGGTCAACAAAAGTAAATAAAAAAATAAATAGAATTCTGGTTCTTGAGTGAGCAGTTTTCTTTTCATTTAATAAGATTTTATGTGTGTGCATTTTGTGAATAAGATGAGTTTAATTTCCCAGTGTCAGATGTGGTGATCATTACACAAACAGCTTATCAAACTGAGGAATGATTGTGAAACATCTGCAATATAAGTAACAGCTCCTGTTAAAATAATGTTATGATGTCCTGATTTAAAAAAAAAGCACTGTTTTAGGTCTTCAAGAAGTCCTTGTGCATTTGCATAATTACTTTGTTATACACCAATATAAATGTAAAGATGTAATGGCAAACTGTATAGGATTACAGTACAGAGTCGATTATCTGAACTAATTGGGACCTAGAGTAGTTCGGGTAATCAAACATACATTGAACCGGATGAAAAAAAACTTCTAAAATTTTTTTTTTCTGCAAACAGGGAATGCACTTTTCAACCATTCAGTGATTTCAGTGGACAATAAAGAATATTTTTCCTCACATGAGCAGGCTACAAGCTCAAAAAACATGCACAAGCAAATATGTATAACATTTGCATATTCAGACTTTATGATTTTTTCCTGCCTGAAAACTTTGGAACGTTGCATTCGGTTAACTGATGTTTTGGATAATCGACTCTCTTCTGTATGTTTTATTGTCTGAGGCTAGACCTGATCTGAGATACACAGCCATGCACTGCACTGATGCAGGTATACCGTTTCTTAAATATACTGCATCCTTGTTTTCTTGCACATATACACTGAGGAGGATTAAAACACTGATGCATATCAAATATATGGCACAGTAATATGACTGTAGCTGTAGTCCATGTCCATATAATCTCTGGCATTATCCAGATGTCTGGAATGGGTCATCAATGTCCATAAAGAATCTGTACTAAAAAGATTGTGTCTTTCCTTGAAGAATGAGTGCTCTTAAAGATGTTAAAGTCCAAAGTGCTTCAATAATAATGGCAACTGCATTGCTAAGACTCCATTGTCAGCCAATAAAGTTGCATTTTATTACACTAATATCATTGTGTTAGCAGTGGCAGTATACAAAACTGAATAAGACTTTGCAATAATTTTTGCTGCACTAATTACACTCTTTCCTTTGTCATGAATCAAATCTCTATGGAACTTTCCTAAGCCACTCTCCAAGGTACCTCTGGTGTCGTGAAGTGGTAGCCGTGTATTTTCCTGGTAGATCAGTTGCTTTTGAGTGGATAGAACAAACATAAATAGCTCCTGGTGTTGCAGTATGATATTGATGGCTAACATAGTTGGGTTTTGAAAGTGAGGCATCTCACACTTGAATAAGCTTTATATTTTCTTATTACTGGATACAGGTGTTACACATATCCATGTATGGATTAGTTGCATATATCATACAATGTATAACTAGCACACCTTTTTTCTAACTTCCTTCAAACTTCCTTCTAGGCTGACTACTTAAACTCTCTCTGGAACATAACAATTTCTTATAAACGTTTTGCTTGTAGAACATAAGAAACATCTGCTGGTAAAGTTGGTGGCATATCAGTCTTACCGTTACCCTGGTCACAAATACTTTTTTTTCAGCTCTGACTCAAAAGTTTCTGTTTTTTCTGTCCTTCTGAGTTAGTAAATGTACCTTCTCATGAAGCCAGCAGCCATATTCACTATTTATATCAGGGGATCTTCTCATGAAGGGCCTTATCCTGTATTCTAGTTCCTACTCTGTTAGTGATGATTACATAATGTTACAAGTGTCTGCTGGAAAAGCTCACCCAGACTCTGCCACAGCTTGCTATGAGAGATAGGTTAGTTTGTTTTTGCCTTCTTGTGTTTTGTATTACATTATTCCCTTCTTCTATGTTGTATATTATTTGTTTTCTTTACACTGTGTTTTACTTGTATTCTGATTTTAACTACATATTTAAACTAGAAATGAGACCACAGCTGTGTATTTTGTGAGTCACACAGATATTTTCCCCACCCCCTCTCTCTGATGCTACTGTGTTTTTAAATACAAGTGTCTTTCTAGATGCCTGCCCCTTATGTTACTTTGACCACATATCTTTTTCCCTCTCCCTTTCATTGGCTGTTTTAAGATTGTGAAATCAACTTCCTTTCAACTATTTAAATTTACTGGCCATTCCACTGTATTCCATAGAACCAGAATACAAAATGCCCATCCCTTCCAGTCTATCTTGTTATTTTAAAATGAGTGGCTCCCCACTTAAATAGCTAAAGCTTAGTTACCCCTCTCTCATATATAACTGCTTAGTGCACACTGCATCTCTTAGGATATTAAGCCATTTTCCATCTTACCTTTAAAATTTGCAACATCTACTATAAGACCACCAATTATTGGAGAGTACACATTCAGCCTCTCAGTAGCCATCTTAGGATTAGTGCTTCTGTTTTGTTCCTGGTGAGAGAAAGATCACAGGGACATTTCCTGGAGACTGCTGATCACCAGAAAGCCTAACAACTGCTTCAAATATGCCAGCTTGGAATTTGCGCTTATATTTTGCTCCTGGCGAGAGAAGGAGCAGAGTGCGTTGACTCTTGACTGTTTTTTGATTGGGTAGTGAGTGCCTGTGCTTGACATTCTAAATGGTCCAATTGCTAATTCAAGACATCTACCAGGAAAAGGCTACAACAAGCCTACAGAAACCTTGCATAATCTGGGACATGACTGTGGATCACCAACAGGCTGTGGCCTAGTTCTCATCTTGAGATTGGTGCTACTGTTTTGCTTCTGTTGAGAGAAGAAGCAAAGGAGTATTGTAGCTCAGTAGACTGAAGCTGTGGTGAGACCAGCACTAGCCAGGCAGTAGTCATTCATGTGACTCCCCTCTTTTCATTATTCTCAACAAGTTAATTCTTTCTATTCAGTAAGTACTGCTTGATTTGTTTCTAACTTCAGGATATCTGCCTAAATACATCATCCATAAATCATCATGGCCTACTTATCATTTTCTTCCTCAAGTGTTTGCAGTGCTCTGTATAGACAGAGACACCTTAAGTGACATTTTTCCTGTAAAAGCATAATTAAATATTCACCAGTACATAGCTGCACACAGGACAACTAGTTTGTAGTACCAAGCATTGCCCCCCAGAGTTCCAAATTGGATACTCCGGACATTGCTTTATATTCTCACTCCAACTGTCTAATCAATAAAAAGGATCTGTTGCCATGGATATGAACTTTCCCACTATCTTTGTTACCAGCTTGGTTGATATGGGCATTGTGAGCAATGTAGAAATTGACTCATGTTTACTGACAGTCAGTTAATTCTCAAACTGATATGGTACGTAAGAGATATAGTTGCACAATGTCACTAAAGGCAAAGCTATCACATAAAAGTACTCCTAATGTCAATATGCTTGTCAGTAGTACACACACTGACCCATCACACACAATACAAAGTGGACATATAAACCCACATATGTTGAGGCACTTGAATGTAACCTATCTAAACCCCAAAGACCTCCTAGATGAAGTACACATAACAGATACCCTCAGCACCCCCAAATGCACTCTTTCAAAACAACACCCACATCAACACATGCAGCCACATCTTATGGAACCTCTACTTCTAAGCCCATAAGGCAAGTTACCACACAATCCAACATTCTGGTCATTGGAGACATGATTGTGAAACACACTGATGTCCCTCTCACCAGGATGAGTATGAAGAAAGTCATGGTCAGTTGCTTATCAAGGGCTAGGATCCACCACATTATACATGCACTCAGGTCATGGGACCACAAGTACCAGTAGTACTAGTATGATTCAGTCATAGTCCATCTGGGTATAAATGACCTGAGATGTACTTCCCTACCTAGACTATATGAAGAGAGACATCATGAAGCTCTCGGAATATGTGTCTGAGGCTGGTATGAGCCTAGCATTGAGGAACATTTTGCCTTCTCCAAGGATAATGCCACAATATGAACAAAAGATGACTGACTTTAAAAACTGGCTTTGTTTCTGGTGTCATTCTAAGGGGGGGGGGGGTGCAATATTTGTCAGCATGGAAGGAAATGGTCAACAGACCATGCTGCTTTGCCAGGGATGGTGTGCACCCCTCCCCTCAAGGCTTTCAGATATTAGCTAATACATTGTCTTTGCCCATAGTGCCTTTTTTAGGCAATACCAAACTGAAAGTACTTCCAACATAGCAAATTAAGATAAAAAAATCTAAAGTTATTACTGCTGAATGCTATGAGTCTAAACAAAAAACTCCATTCCCTAGAAGCTCTCTTCACCTCAGAGCATGCTGACATCTGTGCAGTCACTGAGATGAGGTTTAAAGCCACAGAGAGCACACGGACAGTACAAGGTTATAATGCCTTCCACACATTTAGACCAGCTGCTACTACTTGACAGGGACTAAAGGTAGAAGAGTCACGCTTTACGTCAAAAATCAAACAGGACAATGCATTTGAGCTTTTCCTTGTTCAACCCCCCACAGACAAAATCCAATACCACTTCCTTGCAAGCTATAGGTCCCCCTCTATGAACCAGGAAACCCATATAATGTATTTAAACTTATTGGAAACACTCACCATTCAACTCAATGCCATATTCACAGCCTACTTTAATTGCCTCACTATTAACTGAGAATCCTATACAACACCAAGGATTTCTGTATTTTGTAAACACAAACTCTCCTGACTAGATTGTCAATGCACCAAGCAGGGGTGCAACCATATTGGATCTGGTCCTCACTAATATGGGAGAGTGCTGTACACTGCCTAGTGTAATGTCTTCCCTGGTAAGGTCAGACCACAAAATGGTCTCCTTTGAAATAAAAAATAAAACCTGAACCCCCCAGCTAATCCTAGAATATACAGGAGCTACTCTAAGGCTAACTTCCTGCTATTAAGTGATACCTTGGCAAAATTGTAAGCCCCCATAAACCCTAAGAACACTGCTGCCTATGCAGAAATGTTGACAGAAACCCTATACAAGCATGTTGGTCCAATTCCAATTTGTGGATGTTTTTGTCATGTTGTGTAACACCATCGTTCTTCAATAGCATTACATACATGTAAATGTATTGTCTTCATATTATATTGTTGTTCATGGAGCTTTTCTCCCCGGGACTCCATTGAAAATGGGCTCTTCTTGGCCCAATGGACTATCCCAGTAAGCAAACTGTAAAAAAATAAATAAATGTTAATAGCTGCATAGAAGCAGCTGTACCCATCAGGAAGAAGTACAGAGCTAACTCAGAAAACAAGCCACCCTGGTGGAATCACAAAATAAATAGGCTGTATAACAGAAGGAAGAAAATCATGGCAAAAGTTTGCAGATGTAGCACTCAGCAGGATAAAAGCACTCTCATCAAACTAAACAAACAACTCAGAGGACAAATAAAGTCTGCCAAAGCCAAATCTGAGGTAAATTTGGCCTCCCAGGCTAAGGAAAACAACAAGGCATTCTTTAGTTATGTCTGCAACCTCAAAGGCAATATGCAATTATGTGCAGAGCTCATTGTAAATGGAGCCACCTATACTGAGCCAGATGATATAGCAAACCTACTGGCTGACAAATCCATCTTCAACTTTACCCCTCTCTCTCTCCCTCAATCTTCCCTCAGGAAATACCATCAAATATAACTCCCCCTACTATCACCAGGGGACAGGTCCTTAATGCTGTTTCTAAGGCCAAGAACACTGCATGAATGGACCCAGACAACATCCCAGGATGCCTTCTAAATAACATGAAACATGACCTATCAGGTCGTTTAGAATAGTTATTTAACTGTATCCTCCAAACAGGCTTTGTGCCTCATGATGGTGAACAGCAACAATCATTTCTCTGCACAAAGGTGGGCCATGTGAGACCCTGGAAACTACAGACCCATAAGTCTCACTAGTCTCATATGCAAAGTCATGGAATGAATTATCATTGAAATGATCAATAATGATATAGTAAACCTCCAGACACTGGACCCAACTCAATTTGGTTTTGTCAAGGGCAGATCATGTCTACTTAGCCTGGTGGAATTCTTTGAGAAGGTCAACAAAGCAAAGGATGAGGGCAAAATAATTCACACTGCCTACATTGGCCTGGACAAGGCATTTGATGCAATACCCCCACTTGTATATTGTTGACAAACTCAAGAGGTTAGGCACAAATCCTTATGTCACCTGGCGGATAGCCAACTGGCTCATGGACAGGACCCAGAAAGTTAGAAATGGGGGAGTCCACCTCTACAAAGAGGCCATTCTCAAATAGAGTCCCTCAGGGATTGGTCCTGGGACTACTCCATTCTGTCAAGTACTTCTCTGAAGTCAAGGCTAATGTCAGTGGTCTCTGGCTGATTAAATTTGCATATGATTGCAAATCAGGAACTGTCACTGACTCCCACACAAACACAAATGTTCTCCAGGAAGGGCTGATGCAGACAAATAACTGGTGTCAGAGCCATGGGCTAAAACTAAATGCCAGTAAATGCATAATAGTATCCTTTGGGAAGTCATTCACTCCTGGTAACTATCATATCAACAACACATCCCTTAGAACTGATCCAGTAGTCAGGGACTCAGGGACGCACATATCATAGATAGTACTCTAGCCTTTGACCATCACATGTCTACAGTGGTGAGGAAATCATTCTACGTTGCTCAACTTATAAACAAAGGTATAGCATCTATGTCCAAGGAAGTCATTGTTCCACTGTATTCATCATTCATTAGACCTATCATTGAGCGCAATGGCCCGTTTGCTATGTACCTAACCAGGCATATCCAACAAGTGGTATGTGTAGGCCTAGGAATACTAGCCACAGGTACTTCCCAAAGCCCAACTGGGGATATCATGGGGCTCTCACAAGCATCAGCATCCGGGGTATTCCACCAGTTCCTGGATGCCATGTCAGCACATGCTGGTGAGCACGTATATTTCCACATCACCGGTGAGGTGTTGGACAGCAATATACATCTCTTCCACCAAATAGCAGAATACCTTGAGGTAGTGGGTGCTATAGACTGCACACACATATGCATCAAAGCACCACCCAGTGAGTGGGATAGGGTCTACATCAACTGCAAGGGCTTACCCTCCATCACCTGCCAGGTCATGTGTGATACCCAGGGCATTATAATGAATATGTGTGCTGGCTACCATGGAAGCTATCATGATTCCCACATCTGGTATCTGACGCAGCTGTACCAGAGATTTGCCAGTGGGGACATCCCTTATGGTCACACCAAACAAAATGGATAAACGGAGAAGAAAGGAGACTAGTAACACAAAATTTCCTCCGCTTAACAGGATCCCAATAAAGGCAGTCCCACAAAGACAATCCGTAGTAGCAGTAAAGCACCAAAACTGATCAGTCAACGACCGGATAATAGTAAAACAGTTTATTAAATCTTAAAACAAAACAGGTTGATTAAGTGCTTTCATTTCCACTCTGGAAACTTCATCAGAATAGTGAATTCTAATATGCGGACATATTTAGACTTAAATTAAGGTTCAATTCATTCCAATGAAATCATTAATTCAGTAATCACTGTGGTTTATATTAAAGATACAGTGCAAGATGTTAAAACAATGTATATGTCATAAAATGTAAATAAATATAAATATAAAATTGGTACCATTGTAAGACCTAACATAAAAGAACACAACTGTATATATGAAAATGTACATATCTCTCTCTAAATTCATGGAATTTTAATAGCCATAATTCTAACTAAATCTTTTATGTGGTAATGCAATAATAATGCTGTAATAATGTCTCATAGTACACTATCTACGTATATAAATGTAATTGTCATATAAATAAATATATATAAATAAATATATTAAATAAATATCTTAAATATATTAAATATATTAAATATGTTAAAAGTAGATGTGTATAATATAGAAATATAAAACCTATAATAATACATGTATAATAATAAATACTGCATTTAATACCTGTGTATTACATAATACTAAGTAAAAATACAAAATATGAATAACTAGTACATCATGTTCCATATTATAAACAACAAACTAATGACTAAAAGCTGAAAATTGTTCAAGTTCTCAGTTTCTAATATTTATTTAGTTCTTTAGTTGTTTTACTTTATTATGTTTTACTTTATTAGCCTTTCATCTTAGGGCTGGTAAAAGTGATACATGATCATTCATCCCAGGGGGTGTATTAGAATCCAAACGCAATTGCCAAATTAACTCTCTAAAACACAACTTATTTTCCCAATCTCCCCCTCTACTATCCCTAGGTAGCATTTCCAAAATCCAAAATTTAAAGTTGGCTTCCATGCATACCAGGGTATGTCTGTAAAGTGCGTTTGTATCTCTTTTCCTGTTGACATCATACATATGTTCATAAATCCTCTGATGTAAGTGTCTTTCTGTCTTCCCTACGTAATAGGCCCAACAGAAGGTACAGTAGGCTAAATACACAATCCCTTTGGTATAACAAGTATAGTATTGTTTGCTCTTAAGAATTAGTGGGATAGTAGGTAATAATAAATCACCTTTGTTAGTGACAAATGTACATTGGGAACATCTTCCGCAATCGCAATAGAAAGTTCCCTCTTTTTGTTCATTTCTTCGTTGTTCTCCTGTCTAGTCTTCTCAAAAATGTTTTTAAGGTTAAAACCCCTTCTAAAACTGTAACACAAGTGCCTATCAAATACTTTTAACCTATTGGGCATACTCTTAAACATATCCCAAGTCTTATCAATAGCCCTTCTTATCAGGTTATTGTCAGAGTTGTATGTCATAACTAAAAAGAGAGTAGCATCCTTCTTTGCGTTGTGTTAATGAACAATTGGTCTTATATTACTAAAATGATGGATATCTTGGATACACAGGGGCGATATACTATTATTTCAAGGAATGAGCTTAACATAGCATATAAAAAGATAGATTTGATTATTGAAGATAATTTACTACAAGGTTTAATTGACGACAAGTTATACAGATTTTTTAAGGTTGACAAACCTTTTCTCCCTACTATGTTTGGTATCCCCAAGACACATAAAGATAATATAAACCCACCTTTAAGATGCATTCTGACATTGGATGGCTCCAAAACCCAACCATTAGCGATTTATGTTGACACAAAATTAAAGCCCTTTTATAAATTATACCCACACATTTTAATTGATTCATGGGATTTATTAAACAAAATTAACCAACTACATTATCAATCCCACTACTCATTTCTTACTGTTGATGTAAAAGATTTATTCTCTGTGATTCCACACAATACAGGTCTAGAGTGGTTTGAATATATGTTAACAGAATTAAAATTTCTTAATGATCATGAATTTAGATTAATATTAGAGAATACAGAACTGGTGCTTAAAAATAATTTCATTTACTTTCAGGGAGATATTTTTCAACAGTTGGACGGTGTGGCTATGGGGGCAGCTTGTGCCCTCATTTTTGCCAATATAGTTATGTTATATTGGGAGTTACATTTTGTTTTTACCTCCCCATTTATGGGCAATATTGTGAAATATTTTCATTTTTTGGACAACATACTGATAGTATAGAAAGGTACCCAGGATGATATTCCTAAGTTCATGGAATATTTTAATAATTCAACTCAGTTTCTTAGTTTCACACATGAATTAAACATGGAGGAGATACACTACCTAGATGTAGCTATTTCAAAAGACAATTTAAATGAAAAATATGTGTCGAGAATTTATAGAAAGGCTTGTTTTTCCAATTCATATTTACATTACAACAGTAACCACCCTCCATTACAGAAGAAGAATATTATAAAAGGACAAGTGGTCAGGGTGGCTAGGATGACATCTAATTATACTGATTTCATTAATGAAATGGAATACGTGCATAAACTATTTTTGGAGAGAGGTTACCCCAATTCACTAATTAATTCTCTTAAGGAAGAGGTGATTAAGGGGTGGGGGACAAGATTTGTACCCCTATTGAACTCAGAGTGCAATACAGAGAACATTGTTTCAAACAACATTGGTGAGGGTAACAACGGGGGGATCTACGCAAAGAAGGATGCTACTCCCTTTTTAGTTATGACATACAACTCTGACAATAACCTGATAAGAAGGTCTATTGATAAGACTTGGGATATGTTTAAGAGTATGCCCAATAGGTTAGAGGTATTTGCTAGGCACTTGTGTTACAGTTTTAGAAGGGGTTTTAACCTTAAAAACATTTTTGAGAAGACTAGACAGGAGAACAACAAAGAAATGAACAAAAAGAGGGAACTTTCTGTTGCGGAAGATGTTCCCAATGTACATTTGTAGCTAACAAAGGTGATTTATTATTACTTACTATCCCAATAATTCTTAAGAGCAAACAATACTATACTTGTTATGCCAAAGGGATTGTGTATTTAGCCTACTGTACCTTCTGTTGGGCCTATTACGTAGGGAAGACAGAAAGACACTTACGTCAGAGGATTTATGAACATATGTATGATGTCAACAGGAAAAGAGATACAAACGCACTTTACAGACATACCCTGGTATGCACGGAAGCCAATTTTAAATTTTGGATTTTGGAAATGCTACCTAGGGATGGTAGAGGGGGAGATTGGGAAAATAAGTTGTGTTTTAGAGAGTTAATTTGGCAATTGCGCTTGGACTCTAATACACCCCCTGGGATGAATGATCATGTATCACTTTTACCAGCCCTAAGATTAAGGGCTAATAAAGTAAAACATAATAAAGTAAAACATAATAAAGTAAAACAACCAAAGAACTAAATAAATATTAGAAACTGAGAACTTGAACAATTTCCAGCTTTTAGTCATTAGTTTGTTATTTATAATATGGAACATGATGTACTAGTTATTCATATTTTGTATTTTTACTTAGTATTATGTAATACACAGGTATTAAATGCAGTATTTATTATTATACATATATTATTATAGGTTTTTTATTTCTATATTATACACATCTACTTTTAACATATTTAATATATTTAACATATTTATTTATATATATTTATTTATATGACAATTACATTTATATATGTAGATAGTGTACTATGAGACATTATTACAACATTATTATTGCATTACCACATACAAGATTTAGTTAGAATTATGGCTATTAAAATTCCATGAATTTAGAGAGAGATATGTACATTTTCATATATACAGTTGTGTTCTTTTATGTTATGTCTTACAATGGTACCAATTTTATATTTATATTTATTTACATTTTATGACATATACATTGTTTTAACATCTTGCACTGTATCTTTAATATAAACCACAGTGATTACTGAATTAATGATTTAATTTGAATGAATTGAACCTTAATTTAAGTCTAAATATGTCCGCATATTAGAATTCACTATTCTGATGAAGTTTCCAGAGTGGAAATGAAAGCGCTTAATCAACCTGTTTTGTTTTAAGATTTAATAAACTGTTTTACTATTATCCGGTCATTGACTGATCAGTTTTGGTGCTTTACTGATACTACGGATTGTCTTTGTGGGACTGCCTTTATTGGGATCCTGTTAAGCGGAGGAAATTTTGTGTTACATCCCTTATGGTCACCTAGTGGGGGATGCTGGTTATGCACTGGAACTGTGGCTGATGAGACCCATCAGAAATGCACACACACCCAAACAAGAACTCCATGATGAGGCACATGCACAGACCAGATTTATAATGGAGTGTGTGTTTGGGATGCTCAAGTCACGGTTCCGGTGCCTGGACACATCCGATGGAGCCTTGCAGTACTCATCAGCTACATGTTCTCAAATTGTCATCGTATGTGCCATGCTACACAATATGATCCTGCGGAAACAGCTGCAGCAGGAACAGCACTGGACACACAGTCCCCCACCAATGCCAAGACCTACACAGGCACAGAGTGACTCAGAGGAGGAACAACCTGAACCTGCTCCAGTAGGCAGATGGAGGCATGCCCAGTATGCCCTGGCCTTGGCAAAGAGGCAACACATAGCACATACACTGACACAGTAGGGACCCAGAGAATGACACCTCTCTCTGGCTCGCACATACAGTAAAAGGGATGCCAAATATGACACTACTTGTGCTCAACCATGTGTAGGGAGTGTTCTATGTGCATCCGACATAGGCAGCCCTCCAGCACCATCCTCAATACTGGCACACCCACAAGGTAAGTCACTATCCTTACCAATTGCTAATGGAGTAGTATGTGTTGTTACTTATATCTATGGTATGGATGTGAGCATGCAAGGGAATAGGATGGCTGAATGGGATGCCAGCAGATAGTAGACATCTATAGTGGCAGCATGAGATCTGTAACAAATACTGGTGTCGCCATAATAGCCAGTACTACACATGGTGACAAAACCCACTGCAGGAAATGTGCTGGGCCACATGTGTGTCCTTATGACACACACATGCCAGTTAGAGAGGTTCACATACCCAACAACAGTTTTAGCCAGAAGGACAGATGTAGACAAACACAAACAAAGGCTGTGCTAAGGAATCTGAATGATGTCTATGGATATCCCCCCCAGGCCTACACAGAAAAAACACATCAAGTCAGGCAGTGTAATGTTAGTTCTGAAGGGTAGGAAGTCAAAAACTAATATGTAGGTCAGTCAAACCTAAGACCTGTAGTACACTGATATGCCTCTTGTCAGCATGGTAGGTTAGAATACAGAATTAAATGGAGTACCTGACATACCAGTACAGTCATAGCAAATGTGTACTAGTGTCAGGTGTGTCCCTCCAATCCTACGTAGAAATGTAGAAACAGTCAGGTTTGCTCCCCCTCAGTCCTGTGTATGCATGTAGAAACAGTCTGGTGTGCCCCACAATCCTATGTAGAAACAGTCAGGTGTGCCCCCCAATCCTGTGTAGAAATGTAGAAACAGTCAGGTGTGCCCCCCCGATCCTATGCAGAAATGTAGAAGCAGTCAGGTGTGCCCCCCCAATTCTGTGTAGAAATGTAGAAACAGTCAGATGTGCCCCCCCAATCCTACGTAGAAATGTAGTAACAGTCAGGTATGCCCCCCAATCATATTTAGAAATGTAATAACAGTCTGGTGTGCCCCCCATCCTGTGTAGCAATGTAGAAACAGTCAAGTGTGGCCCCCCAAATCCTATGTAGAAATGTAGAAACAGTCAGGTGTGCCCGCCCTCAATCCTGTGTATAAATGTAGAAACAGTCAGGTGTGCCCCCTCCCCCAATCCTATGTAGAAACATAGAAACAGTCAGTTGTGCTCCCCCAATCCTGTGTATAAATGTAGAAACAGTCAGGTGTGCCCCCCAATCCTATGTAGAAATGTAGTAACAGTCAGGTGTGCCCCCCAATCCTGTGTATACATGTAGAAACAGTCAGGTATGCCCTCCTAATCCTGTGTAGAACTGTAAAAACAGTCAGGTGTACCCCCCCAAACCTGTGCATAAATGTAGAAACAGTTAGGTGTGCCTCCCCAATCCTGTGTAGAAAAGTAGTAACAGTCAGGTATGCCCCCAATCCTATTTATAAATGTAGTAACAGTCTGGTGTGCCCCCCAATCTGATGTAGACATGTAGTAACATGTATGTGTAGGTATAATACCAGTGGAGCACAGATGACCAGAGGTGGCCAAGGTAGCAGGATAGATTGTAGGATTCGTACAATATGCAGGTATATGGGTGTTAGGTTGGTGTTTGTTACATATTGTGTGAGAGTGGACAGTATGTATGCATGTTGAGGTTTGACCTGGTGGCCATTGCCCACTACTGCCGATGACAGAGCCAAGTCCTCACAACTGCAGTGCCAAAGACAATTCCCCCCAGTATAACACATGCTAGCAGTACACCATTGTAAATGTATGGTGGTAATATGTGTCACCATCTGAAAGAGTGACGTGGCATGGCTGTTAGGCTAGATATACATGCAGTACACAGGGGAAAGTACCCCAGACATACAGTATATAATGTGTAACTGTGAAATGGACACACCCTTGGAATTGTACATATAGGTATGCATCACATTATCTGGGCCTGTAGTAGGGAATACTGGTGTTGTCTGCCCGAACACTTGCAGATCACAAAGGTGATAGGACTGATGTATTGGGAAACAGCTGATGTACCTGCACATGCCAGCATAACTGGAATGCCACATGCATATATGTGAGTCAGATGCAAGTAGTGTCCGTAGCACACATGCTCCCAGCTCACCCAAACACCATCCACAGCTACTTCTCTGGTCATATCCCTGCTGTTGGGAATGGGTACAATATGACGCCCACCTGTATATGACAATAGCGAAAGAATGCAGTATGCAGTGCAGGTGTCCCTTGCAGGTGTGTCCCTAGCTATAGGTAGCACCCTGCCAGCATCCACACCACCTGATCAATACTGATAGAAAGTATTGGCATGAACACAAAACACACCTACATTGTCACCCCAGGGGAATATACTGTATGGTGGTCTGGGATGTAGGACTGACAGAATGCAACAGCCTGCCACAGCTGGCCTGCATCACCACCACATGGCCTATAGGCCTCTGCCAAAGGCCTATTTCTCACATGTACTGCCAATGCATGTTATGTCATGGACACCCAAATAACAACATAACACACTCCACGTAAGCCATATGCAAGGCCATGAGGACAAACCACAGTAACATGTCCCACTGCATGAACTGTGGACCAACACCAAAACACAGCTGTGATGAGGTGATAATCTTAGCGAAAGTATCAGAGAATGCATGCATAATGTATGGAAGAGGATAGAATAATACTGGGGGGGTGGGAGCATGGGCAGCATGGAATGTGCAGGGTCTGGCACACAGCTGTGTGCACACACTATTCCTGGCTGCAAACACATAAATGGGTGGCTACAAACCTGCCCATACACCACAATAGGGGTAATGTCCTGACTTATGACCCCTGCCTCTGGGTAACCTGTGTGAATCTGTACAGCTGTGAGGTATTGCCACAGCAAGATAAGGCCATACTGTCATGTTGATGGATGTAAAGTATGGGATCCTCTGCCAGCACTGCACCAAGGTGCTGAACCGGATACACAGACCTAGCAGCAAGTGTCTGCAGCTCCATCTCCAGAATGGCATAACTGTCCATGAATATGTAGGCATTTGCCCACAATAGCGGACACAGCTGCATTCACTCTTGTTCTCCAGGACATCACTGTGAGCAAGAATACCCACCTGACAGTACTTGAGGACATAAAACATCACAGTGTATATCAGTACACATGTATGAATATCTCTGCTAACACCAGTACCATGTAGCAGAAGCAGCACAGACACAATCACCTACAGTATACACTATCCCTTGCACAGTATGACCCCATATTGCCAAATGATCTGCAGATACCCTGCAAAAACAGTTTGCTATCTGTAGGTATACAACACAAAGGTCTGCACTGGAGTACAAACTACCTGGAATGGATCCACACATTCAATGCAGAAGGGCATACTGGGCATGCTCACACACCTAGGAAAATGAAGACAATGTCAGACAACAACATACTGAACGGTCATACTGGGTATGCTCACACACTTAAACAAATGAAGTCCATGTCTGCAAACAGCAGTGGTCCATACATATCTGACAGTTACAGATGTTAGTGCATACACTCCTCAGTATGCACCAATCATGCTTTGCACACACATTGGATAGGAATACAGACATATATCTAAGTACAACACACTATAATATGCCAAAAGTAGACATACATAGTATGTGTGGAAGAGAGTGACTGTGACAAAGAGCCAACCATCATGATGCCTGTCGCACCCAGCACACAGCCAAATGGCTACAACCACATGATGTGTAAATGTCACTCACTGTAGAAATTAGCCACTATCTGTCAGCATTACAGACTATGTGGTGCAAGTGCTAACTGTGCAATATGACTGTACAAGGCAGTAGTCATCTAGCAGCTGTATACCCGTACCTGCAGAATATAACCCTGTGTGTGCCTGCATGTGGTGTGTCAACATCTAGATGAATGGGTTATGGCTGATGCACACACATACTGCCCACCCCATAGCCCTACTTTGACAAGCCTGCTGATATCATCCTCTTTGAAATACACCTTTGGGAATGGCATAGCCCAGTAATCTCTGTGGCACATCCTAAAACTGCATAATGCTGTAGTGTGATAAACTAGTTAGGTAGGAGTTCTAATCCCAGACATGACAACTGTGTTTTTGTGTGTGTGTCTCTCTGTATGTGTAGGGAGCAATGCTTTTTAGGCTAGTCACACTCACTACAATTCAAATGCTCTACTTTGGCAAGGCTGCTGATGTCATTCACTGTGATATACACCTTTGGGAAAGGTGTAGCCCAATAATCTCCATGGTGCGTCCTATAACTGTGTAATGCTGTAGTGTGATAAACTAGTTAGGTAGGAGTTCTAATCCCAGACATGACAACTGTGTGTATGTCTGTGTAGGGAGCAATGCTTTTTAGACTAGTCACACTCACTACAATTCAAATGCTCTACTTTGGCAAGGCTGCTGATATCATTCACTGTGATATACACCTTTGGGAAAGGTATAGCCCAGTAATCTCCGTGGCGCATCCTATAACTGTGTAATGATGTAATGTGATAAACTAGTGAGGTAGGAGTTCAAATCCAAGAAATGGCAACTGTTTGTGTGTGTCTCTGTCTGTGTAGGGAGCAATGCTTTTTAGGCTAGTCACACTCACTACAATTTAAATGCCCTACTTTGGCAAGGCTGCTGATGTCATTCACTGTGATATACAACTTTGGGAAAGGTGTAGCCCAGAAATATCTGTGGCATGTCTTATAACTGTGTAATGCTGTAGTGTAATAAACTAATTAGGTAGGAGTTCTAATCCCAGACATGACAACTGTATGTGTGTGTCTCTGTCTGTGTAGGGAGCAATGCTTTTTAGGCTAGTTATGCTCATTACAAATTAAATGCTCCACTTTGGCAAGGCTGCTGATGTCATTCACTGTGAAATACACCTTTAGGAAAGGTGCAGCCCAGTAATCTCTGTGGTGCATCCTATAACAGCATAATGCTGTAGTATGATATAGTATGTTGGTAGGGGTTCTAGTCCCACACATGGCAAGTGTGGATGTTTGTGTGTGTGTTTCTTTGTTTGTGTAGGGAGCAATACATTTTAGGCTGGTCACACTCACTACAGATGAAATGTCCTACTTTGGCAAGCCTGCTGATGTCATTTATTGTGAAATACACCTTTGGGGAAAAAGTACTCCAGTAATCTCTGTAGCACATCCTATAACTGCGTAATGCTGTAGTGTAATAAACTAGTTAAGTAGTAGTTCCAATCCTGTACATGGTGTGTGTTTGTCATTTGTATCCTGTGTGGAGGTGGCTGTGATTGTGTGACAACTGGACTCATTGTGGAGCGGGTTTTGCAAATTTCTTCTATGATGGCCCTATTATATGTCATAATATCCACCTTACAAGGATAACAGATGTGAAATAGCCAAGAGGCTGGGGTGGCTATCCATACCCCTACATGTGACATCAAGGCCTGGCGAACAAAGTTAGCAACCCATGTATTACACAGAAAACACTCTAAACCCATGTCTCATACACAAACACACTTGCCTAGGCAACAATTGCTATGTTGGTAGTACCCTGCATATTGCTCACAGATAGTAACCATGGTGTGATTGCAGTGGATGGCAGAGGGCATGGCATCCTGTCCATCAGTAAAATACGCACGTACATGCAGACAGTGTGCCATCACTATGACCCCCACTGGACACCTGCAACACCTGTGGTGCCATCAAATGTGACCCACAAAGGACATATCATGCCTTATACACATGCCCTGTATGGACAGATGCCACTGACACCAGGGAATACCTGTATCATGCTATCAATGTAGGTGCAGGGTCAACCTGCTGTCCATTACCTGTTCCCAGCACATGAGGCCAGGACAGGCACATCTGATTATAACAATCTGTGTACACAACATGGGCCAGACACCCCAGGTACAGTTTCACATGTCTCTGTACATGCATGTGGGATGTGTACATATCCCAGACAGTGTCCATGTCATGGACTAAAGAACACATAAGTGGCAAGCATTGAACAGCAATGGCCACACACAATAGCTACCCAGGTGACTGGATGATGAATACAATACCCACCTGTGTGGGCCAATACAGACACTACACCCTTGAGCCACACTGCAGACCATTGTCATGTGGCCTGGTGCCAAGGTATACCCTACACTTAGCCTTGTATCACCATCTGGCACAGTCAACCACTATGCACCCTTGAAGCAATGCATGCATGCATGTCAGTACTGGCAACCTGTGTCTGTGTGTGTGGTGTATGATGCTTTTGACCACATTCACACTCACTTTGACCCCCATTGGCATACTGAAGCATGATGTCTGATGTCAGACACCTCCACATACCCTTTGCCAATATAACCTCCGGATAACCCCTGTGGTGCAGGATACCTGCGCAGTACTGTATTGTGGCAAACTAACTAGTGCGGAAGTGTATTTCTGACCCTGCTAAGTGTGTCAGTGTGTGTGAGTCTGGGAGAGAGTGTAGCTGTGTTGATGCTGACACTTGTTCATGCGGACAGGCTTGTGTACTACACCTACCGTTTCGCTAGCACATCACTGTTGCAGATGTCACTCACCATCACACATACGTTTGGAGAGCTCCTCAACATATAAGCTATGTGGTGCATCCAATAACTGCATAGACATGTGATAGCAATACATAGACAGTCAGGGGTATGATACCCTGTACTAGTATGTGTGTGACACAAACATGATTAGGTTTTACTCTCCCACCCCCTCCCTGACTTATCCTGGACTCTGTCTGCCTCTCTCACTCCCTCTCTGGTGGATGTGGAGAACTACATATGCTTTGCTTAGGCAGCAGCATGTGTTTTGTAAGTGATGCTCATGATCAGCTGATGGCCTCTGCATGAATTGCAGCCCTCCTCTAGATGATTGCGTGTGGAACAGCTGTGGTAACATTCCCATAGCCAATTGCATGGAAACACACTCCAATATCTAGGAACATCATGTTGGTGTTGGGCCTTTTCATTCACTATGAGCAGGACCTAGATCTGGTGTTTGGCAAACAGCATCACAGATTGATTGGGGATTTACCTCTAACAACATACACTGTGGAAACAGGCCAACACACAGGAGGGGGATGTGCCTGACATGACTACAGAATGTAAGTGTTGCTATTCTGCATTTTGAGTAATGTCGGTCTAACAGGGTGTGTGTGGATATGGCTGGTCTACATGTTTTAATACCTGTCAAGACAGTACTAGGTTTCTGAAGAACCCCCCATCTGTAGGGTCATCTGCAGACGGGGCAGTGTGTGGTGCCTTCTGTTTCTTGTGTTACTCACAGACCACCTACCTGTGAACTGCAGAAGCATAGTGTGAGGATTACAGTCAGTACATGGTGACAGCCATGAAAGTTACTGACTTCATATCCCTCATAGGACATATGTCACAACAAACCCTGTTACAACAGTAAATGTATGAGGTTATCACAGCAACATGTCAATATTGGCCCTGTGTATGTGCTTCCAGCCACAACTCTGTCAACCTTTGTACATATGTCATGCAGTAAGAGGTGCATATTGTTCTGTACACCATAATGTATTGACATCATATCTGATAACAAGCCAGTGAGTTATCAGACTGCTACACGTTATGTATAGTAGGGGTAATATTTGAGGACATAACCTGGGCATTCTGTGGTTGTGTGTACAGTACTGAGGTCTGTGTATGTATGGTGATTGTCAACAGTGTGTGTATTGTGAATATGTACCTTGGACTGTGTACGGACTGTGGTAGATGTCATTGTTCTTGGTCCTGCTCTATCTGATGTTACATTCTGCTCCACTGTATGCTACCCTATCGGCTTACATGTTTGTAGGGCCAAACACACACATGTCCCATACCACAGGCATCGGACCACACTGTGTAGTGGCCCAGTATATGTAGGGTTAGTGTGTGAGTGGCACATATGAGGATGGCGTTGATCAGATAGTCCATATACTGTAATATCACACTAGCTTACCATATGATACACTTGTAATAGGTGACTCTATTGTCAGGCACACTGACGTCCCGCTCACCAGGCTGAACAAGGAGAAGGTCACGGTGAGCTGCCTGTCGGCCGCTAGGATCTGCCACATAACACAAGCACTCAGGTTACTCCAAGGCAAGTACAAATATGACTCAGTCATTGTCCATGCTGGTGTGAATGACCTGAGACGTACCTCCCTGGACTACATGAAAAGAGACATAGAGGAGCTCTCTGAGCATGTAGCCCAGGCCGGTATGACCCTGACCTTGAGTAGCATCTTACCCTCACCAAGAATGATGCCACAATATGAAGACAAGATGATCAATTTCAACAATTGGCTTAAGTATTGGTGTCATTCAAAAGGGATCCAATGCCTGTCAGCCTGGGATGACATGCTCGACAAGCCACGATTTTTCGCTAGGGACAGCTTGCAACTGTCACCCCTGGGCTTTCGGATATTGGCAAAGGCTCTTGCTACCCCCATAGTGCCTTGTTTAGGCAAGGCTCAAAAGACAAACCCAGCTCCATAGGTATCACAAGGGATAAGAAACTAAGAGTAATGCTACTCAACACCAGAAGTCTAAACCTCAAGATGCACGCACTCGAAACTCTCCTTAGCATGGAGAACATCGATATCTGTGCAGTAACAGAAACCTGGTTCAAGACTCCTGAGAGCACCCCAGCACTACCAGGTTATGCCTCATACCATGCTTTTTGGCCCCAAAACCTGGACCGAACCACAAAAGGAGGGGGGGGTATCAATATTCGTCAAAGATACCCACACCTCCAGGTTGGTGGCACAGCACGAAGCATCAGAGACTATCCATGTGCAACTAACAATGGGTAAAACTGCCTTCCAGTTTATAGCCTGCTACAGACCACCCTCCCAAACCCAGGAACCTCACTCGACCTTCCTGAGAACACTGGAAAATATGAAGGTCTCTCCAAACACCATTATATTGGGCGACATCAACTACCCAAACATAGACTGGGAGCATTACTCTACAACACCCTAGCCCAAAGGTTCCTAGAATTTATAAACTCAAATGCTATGGAACAACTTGTTACCACTCCCACAAGAGGGGAAAACATACTGGACCTGATCATCACCAACATGGGGACTCTATGCTCCAGACCAGAAGTGTATCCCTCACTGGTAAGATCAGACCATAAACTAATCTCACTGGATATTCACATCCCGACCCCACCCCCTGCCCAGAAAACCACAGTGAAAAACTTCTCTAAAGCAAATTTCACACTCCTCAAAACCGAGGTGGAATCCTTCAAAGCCCTTGGGCCTGTGGAAAATAAGGCCCAGACCGCAGAATCCATTATAAACGCATTCTATGAACACCTTCAGGAATGCGTGGATCATGCAATCCCAAATAAAACCAAGACCCAATCCTCCAAAGGCAGACGTCCTGTCTGGTGGACCCCAGCCATAAACAAACTATACAATAGAAGGAGGAAGCTACTACATGATAGAGCAAAATCCCAAAAAGGGAAGGCATCTCTGATCAGTATTAGCAAAAAAACTACGGGCACTCATAAAATCGTCTAAGGCCAGCTTCGAGAGAAAAATTGCACAGGACACTTAGGATAATCACAAGGCTTTCTTTAGTTATGTTAGGAACCTGGGTGGGAATTCCCAGATATGCTCAGAATTAGTCCAAAATGACAAAAAATACACCGAACCCACAGACATTGCCAACATCCTAGCTGACAGGTTCAGCGCAAACTTCTCCCCCCCTCCCACCAAAAGGGCAAATATCTATCCCAGCAGAGTGCTGCCCCCCTGACATCTCAGATGCTCAGGTACGAGCCCCCCTCTCCAAAGCAAAAAACACAGCATCAATGGGACCAGACGGTGTCCCGGGCTGCATCCTACATGAATTTCAAGAAGAGCTAAACCCAAACCTAAAACTACTGTTCAATCTCAGCCTTACTACAGGATATGTACCCAAAGAGTGCCGTACAGCAAAAGTGGTCCCTCTCCACAAAAGTGGTGCCTCAACGGATCCTGGAAACTATCGCCCCATAAGCCTGACTAGCTTGGTCTGTAAAGCTATGGAAAGGATCATCATGGACCTCATAAATAAAGATATTGGGGACCTACAGAAACTAGATCCTACCCAGTTCGGCTTTGTTAAGGGCAGATCCTGTCTCTTAAACCTGGTCGATTTCTTTGAAACAGTCACCAAGGCCATTGACGAGGGGAAGGTGGTTCACACAGCCTACCTGGACCTCGCAAAAGCCTTCGATACAATACCCCACTCGGGCATTATAGATAAGCTCACCAGCTTAAATATAAACCCCTATGTCACTAGATGGGTTGCAAACTGGCTCAAGGACAGAACCCACATGGCTAGAATTGCTGGAGCCATGTCAGACTCCAAACCAGTTACAAGTGGTGTCCCACAAGGCTCAGTCCTTGGACCTCTCTTGTTCGGTATATATTTCTCGGAGGTACAGGCCAACATGGAAGGACTGTGGCTGACCAAGTTCCCAGATGACTGCAAACTGGGCACCATAATAGACTCTCCAGCCGACACAAGCATCCTCCAAAAGGGCCTCATAGAAACAGACAACTGGTGCCAGAGCCATGGCCTCAAGCTAAACGCCAAAAAGTGTATAGTCATCCCCTTTGGCAAAACCAAAGTGCCCACAAATTACCACATAGGTGGTAATCCATTAAGTACAGAAGAAGTAATTAGGGACCTGGGGACCCAAGTTGATAGCAATCTGTCATTTGACAACCACGTGGCCAAAGTGGTTAGAAAAACATTTTATATAGCCCACCTAATCATGAAGGGATTCACATCTAGATCAGGGGAGGTCATCGTGCCTCTTTACTCATCCCTCATCAGGCCCATAATTGAGTACAATGCCCCTTTTGGGATGTACCTTACCAGACACCTGCAGCAACTGGAAAGACCCCAAAAGTACCTCACCAAGAGGATCAAAGGGCTCAAACAGATGCCATATGCTGCCCGGTTAAAGAAACTCCAGCTCTACTCATTGGCATACCGTCTGCTCAGAGGCGATCTGTGCCTGATGTATAAAGCCATGTCCAACCCGGAATTAATGGACATGCTACACCTCAGAAAATCCAAATCCCATAGAGCTATGTGCTCAAAAGACTTGAACCTCAGCACTGAAATAAATAGGACATGCTGGAGGGACAGATTCATAACCCAGAGGCTCTCTTCACTCTGGAATAAAATCCCAGTCCAGGTTAGGCAGAGTCCCTCATTGACTCTCTTCAAGAGGAATCTTGATGAGTGGATGGGAGATTGTAGGTTTACCCTGGATATCACTTCTGTGTCACTGTTAGACAGAGGCACAGTATACTAACCTTGAAAAAGGGCATAGCAAAATTCATTTAAAATGGGTGGCGAAAGCCAAACACACTCTGGCTATGCTTATAAATGCCCTAGGGCAGATAGCTTAGTATGAACCTATGAACCTATGAACCTAAATAGTAGGAAGTTAACCAGGGAGTGCTAGCAGAGCTAGCAGGTGAAAACAATCAGAATCAGGCAATTACACAGGCAGTACACTAGCCCAGCCCAGCCCAGCCCAGCACTTAAAACTCTGCAAACAACATTCCACTATGTTTCTCTCAGAGACACTGCAACACTGCAGTAAACTAATAGAAGTGAAAACTGAAAAAGCTTAATTTAGACAAAGAAATGTTAGGGGCTGCCATTGCTGTTATAAGCCAACATATGCAACATGCTGAGGGTGGTGACAATGCGAATGCTGCTGGACAACCTACAGTGAGGAGACGGAGAAGAGTGTACAGGCCCAGGGTAACCTATCAGGGGCTACATGAGCTGGAGATAGTGGAGCGCTATAGAGTGGACAGAGACCTCTTGCAGCAAATTGTTGAGCTGTGCAGGCCAC
This sequence comes from Protopterus annectens, assembly GCF_019279795.1. Taxonomy (NCBI): domain Eukaryota; kingdom Metazoa; phylum Chordata; order Ceratodontiformes; family Protopteridae; genus Protopterus; species Protopterus annectens. Next base: position 844,209,365 of record NC_056739.1, read on the forward strand.
GCCTCACACACAGAACCAACAGAGGGGAACCCATCCCAGTGGAAACCAAGGTATGTGTTGGCCTAAGAATATTAGCAACAGGTACCTTCCACAGACCAACTGGTGATATGATGGGGATATCACAGGCATCAGCATCCAGGGTACTGCACCAGTTCCTGGATGCCATGTCAGCACATGTCGGTGATCATGTATATTTCCCCAATTCCCGTGAGGTATTGGCCAGCAATATGCGTCTCTTCCAGCAAATAGCAGAATACCCTGAGGTAGTGGGTGCAATAGACTGCACACACATATGCATCAAAGCACCAGCCGGTGAGCGGGGTAGGGTCTACTTCAACTGCAAGGGCTTCCCCTCCATCAACTGCCAGGTCATGTGTGATGCCCAGGGCATAATACTGAATGTGTGTGCTGGCTGCCTTGGAAGCTACCATGATTCCCATATCTGGCATCTGATGCAGCTGTACCAGACATTTGCCAATGGGAACATCCTTCATGGTCACCTAGTGGGAGATGCTGGCTATCCAGTGGAGCCGTGGCTGATGACACCCATCAGAAACGCACACACACCTGATCAGGAACGTCATAATGAGGCACATGCACAAACACAAAATGTAATTGAGCGTGTGTTTGGCCTGCTCAAGTCATGGTTCCGGTGCCTGGGCACATCTGTTGGAGCCTTGCAGTATTCACCAACTACATGTACCCAAATTGTCATGGTATGTGCTATGCTACATAATATGATCCTGCGAAAACAGCAGCAGCAGGACCAGCATAGGCCTGGGCCAAACAGCCCCCCACCATTGCCAAGGCCATCACAGGCAGAGCGTGACTTGGAGGAGGAACAACCTGAGCCTACCCCAGTAGGCAGAAGGAGGCATGCCCAGTATGCTTTGGCCTTGGCAAAGAGGCAACGCATAGCACATACATTGGCTCAGTAGGAACCCTGGAAATGATACCTCTCTCTGACTCGCACAAATAGTAAAAGGGATGCCTAACTTGACACTACCTGTTTCCAAACATATATAGGGAGTGCAGTATGTGCATCCGACATATGCAGCCCTGCAGCACCACCTGAGGCATGATTGCCATGTGTTAAGCAATATAAAGCAGTGCTAAACAACTTTCACCAGCATTTAGTATATGTAAAGCAATTGCACACACTAACACTAGCACAACTGTGGTCAATGTTGAGCAATATTGGGCAATGTTCTGTAATGTTGGTTAACGTTGAGCAATGTTGGACAAGCCTGGTCTACGTTAGGCATAGCTGAACAAAAGCCAACATGCTCATATTTGCTCTACTGGCCCTTAAGCAGTCTGATCTTCTCAGTATGAAAATATAAAGCAGTGACAGGCCTTAAACCCAGAATACTGTGCACTACAGTCATACTACCAAACCACTAAACCATGACAGTATTGCACTGGTCGGTCTCTATGAAGAAATGTTGATAAGTCTATGCAACATATCTCATGGCAACCCTGCAGGCACATCCTAATCCCTGTCGAGTTATGACACAAAGGTGAGCCCTACAGTAAGAATAGAACCTGATTTTCAACACAGATATAGTATAATTATTAATATTGGTCATGTTCACACACATCAACAAATGTACTGGACTTCAGACAGCAACATACTGAAAGGTCACACTGGGCATGCTCACACGCTTGAAGAAATGCGACAAATGTCAGGCAACAAAACACTGAAACGACAGACTGGGCATGCTCACACACTTAGGCCATGTCTGAGTATAGCAGTGGGCCACACATATCCAGCAGGAACCTCTCAGTATTCACCAATCTGCCATGTGCACACAGTTATATGACAACAGACACATATATAATATATTGGAACCCTGTCATAATAAAATATGTTCTGCAGATACTTAGGTTCTTCATAGAAAGTGTGAAAGCAAAGAAGAGAAAAACCTGCAATCAGTATTATCAATAAACAATGTGCATCCTGAACATTACCATAAGTGCATAGGTTGATACTAGCCTATCTGCCTTAGGGCATGTATAAGCCTAGCCAGAGTGTGTTTGGCTTTCGCAGCCCTGTTAGATTAGTAGACTGTGCCTGTGAATAGTAGGTCACACAAGATAGGCCCTTTACGTTTGCTTTATTGTGCCTCTGTCCAGCAGGGACCCAGAAGAGATTCCAGGGGTAAACATACGATCACCCATCCACTCGTCAATATGTCTCCTGTAGGTGGTCAGTGGGGGGCTCAGCCTATGCGGGACTGGGATCCCATTCCAGAGTGAGGGGAGCGTCTGGGATAGAAATGTGTCTATCCAGTATGTCCTATAAATATCTGTGCTGAGGTGTAAGTCCCTGGAGCGTATAGCTCTAAGGGATCAGGATATCCTGAGGTGGAGCATGTCCATTAATTCTGTGTTGGACATGGCTGTAAACAACAGGCACAGATCGCATCCAAGTAGGTGGTAAACGACTGAGTAGAGCTGGAGTTACTTTAGCCGAACTGCACAGGGCATATGTGTGAGTCCCTAGATCCACTTGGTGAGGTACTTTTGTGGCCAATACAGTCGCTGCAGGTGTCAGGTAAGGTACATCCCAAATGGGGTATTGTATCCAATCATGGGTCTCATGAGTATAGGGGCACAATGACTTTACTTGATCTAGATGTGAAACCTGTTGGGATAGGGAGGGCTATATAGAATGTCTGTCTAACCACTATGGCAATGTGATTGTCAAAGGCAAGATTACAAACCACTCATGTCCCCATATCCCTAAGAACTTCTACCATACTTAATGTATTAACACCTATGTGGTAATGTGTGGGCACTATGTGATTCCCAAAGGGGATGACTATGCATTTAATGGTATTCAGATGTAGGCCATGGCTCTGGCACCAGTTATCCATCTCTATGAGACCCTTTTGGAGGATGCTTGTGGCAGCTGGAGAGTCATATATGGCACCCAATTTGCAGTCATCTGCAAACATGGCCAGCCATATTCCTCCTGTGTTAGCCTGTATGTCAGAGGAATATATACTGAACAAGACAGGTCCCAGGACTGAGCCTTGTGGGATGCCACGTGTAACTGGTGTAGAGTCAGACATAGCACCTGCAATACATACCATGTGGGTGCTATTCCTGATCCACTTAGCAATCCAACTTGTGACATATGTGTCGACATCTAAGCTGGTGATGCCCGAGTGGGGTATTGTTGTGAAGGTTTTTGTGAGGTCCAGGTAGGCTGTGTGGACTACCTTCCCTACATCTCTGGACCTGGTAACTGTTTAAAGAAGTCGACCATGTTCAAGAGGCAAGATCCGCCCACAACAAAGCAGAATTGTGTAGGATCCAGTGCCTGTAGGTTCCTGATGTCTGTGTGTATGAGTACCATGATGATACACTCCATAGCTTTGCAGACCAGGCTAGATAGGCTTATAGGGCAATAGTGTCTGGGGTCTGTTGTGGCACCACCTTTGTGGAGCAGGACCACTGTTGCTGTACACCATTCCTTGGGTACATATCCTGCAGTAAGTCTGATATTGAACAGTGACTTCATTTGAGGGTTACATTCATCATGAAGCCTGTGTAAGATGCAGGCTGGGACACCGTCCGGTCCCATAGATGCTGTGTTGTCTGCTTTGGAGAGGGCAGCACTCACCTCATCTGTGATGTCAGGGAGGCTACACTCTGCTGGGATGGACATTTGCTCATTAGGGGGGATAGGGGGATGACATTTGCACTGAACCTGTTTGCCAGGATGATGGCAATGTCTGTGGGTTCAGTGCATGTATTGTCATTTCGCAGTAACACACAGCATATCTGGGAGTTGGCACCCAGGTTCATGACATAACTAAAGAAGGCCTTGTGATTGTTCTCAATGTGTGGTGCAATTTACCTTTCAAAGTGTGTCTTAGATGAATTTGTGAGTGAACGTAGCTTCTTGCTAGTACTGATCAGAGATGCCTTCCCTTATTGGGATTGTGCACTATCATGTAGTAGCCCCCTCCTTTTGTTGTATAGCTTATTTATGGCTGTGGTCCACCAGACAGGTCCCCTGCCTTTGGAGGAGTGAGTCTTGTTCTTATTTGGGAAAGCACGATCCATGCATTCCAGTAGGTGTCAATAGAATGTGTTTGTAAAGGATTCAGCGGTCTGAGCCATACTTACCTCTGTCCAAGGGTCTTTGAAGGATACCACCTTGGTTTGGAGAAGTGCGACGTTTGCTGTTGGTAAGTACTTCACCGAGAGAGCCTAGGATGGGGATGGGGATGGGATATGGATGTCCAGTGAGATAAATGTATGGTCTGACCTTACCAATGAGGGACATACCTCTGTTGTGGAACATGGAGTCCCCATGTTGGTGATGATCAGGTCCAATATGTTTTCCCCTCATGTGGGTGTGGTGACCAGTTGTGACATAGCATTTGTATTTCGAAATTCTAGCAACCGTTGGGCGAGGGTGTTGTGGCCTGAGTAGTATTCCCAGTCAATGTTTCGGTAATTGAAGTCACTCCATATAATGGTGATTGTAGAGACTGTCATACTCTCCAGTGTTCCCAGGAAAGCTGAGTGGGGTACCTGAGTTTGGGAGGGTGGTCTGTAGCAGGATACAAACTGAAATGCAGTTTTGCCCACTGTTAGTTGCACATGTATGGTCTCTGATGCTTCCTGCAGTGCTACTAACCTGGAGGTGTGTGTATCTGTGATGTATACAGATACTCCCCCTAAATTTGTTGGTCGGTCCAAGTCTTGTGGCCGAAAAGCATGGTATGAAGTATAACCTGGTAGTACTGGTGTGCATTTGGGAGCCCGAACCAGGTGTCTGTTACTGCACAGATATCGACATTCACCATATTGAAGAGAGTCTTGAGTGCATGCATTCTGTGGTCTAGACATCTGGTGTCGAGCAGCATTACCCGTACTTTCTTTTACCTTGTATTGTCCATGGAGGTGGGTTTGTCATTTGAGCCTTGCCCAAAAAAGGCACTGTGGGGGTGGCAACAGCCTTAGTCAGTATTTGAAAGTCCAGGGGTGACAGGTGCAAGCTGTCCATAGCGAAGCTACGTGGCATGTCGAGCATGTCATCACAGTCTGACAGACACTGGATCCCCTTCGAATGACACCGATATGTTAGCGAACTGTTACAATTGATCAGCTTGTCTGTATACTGTGCCATCATTCTTGGTGAGTGTAAGATGCTACACAAGGTCAGCGTCAAACTGGCCTGGGTTACATGATCAGAGATCTCCTCTACGTCCCTTGTCATGTAGTCCAGGGAGGAAAGTCTGAGGTAATACACACCAGCATGGACAATGATGGAGCCATATTTGTACTTGCTTTGGAGTGACCTGAGTGCATGTTTAATGTGGCAGAACCTGCCACCCGACAGACAGCTCAAAGTGTCCTTCTCCATGTTCAGCCTGGTGAGTGTGACGTCAGTGTGTCTGACAACAAAGTCATCTATTACAAGTGTATTAAGTGTATTTTTAGCCCTAAGGACAGTAACTGTGTGGCACACTGACTTTATGAACCATGTGATATGTGGGTAATGTCGTGGGGTAGCAGTTGTCTGGGTGTCTGCTTAGGAGGTCTCTGCTGCTTAGGCAGATATTATGTAGAGCCTCCGAGTATGTATTTGTGTGGTAATGTAGTTTGTTTGCTGTCGCTATAGGTCTATGTGTGACAGAGTTGTGGTGTGTGTGGTTACCTTCACCACCCGATAGACTGTGCCGGTCATGGTTGGAGAGAGCTCAGCCTCCCGTTTGTCTATATAGTTGCATCTCCCACATATATCTGAGTTTGTTGGGAGGAGGTGAGGGTTGTCTGTGTACATAAGGCAGTTGTAACATTGCCTCAAATGTCCCATATTCACCAGCTGGACTGGAGAGTACACGTGAAACCAACCATTGGACATGCTAGGATATTATGATGACATACTCTCTGTTGACTGATAAAAAGGGATCATTAGGGTGTTAAGTGTGTAAAACTGTATAACAGGGGTTTAGTGCTCAGGTATGTTGGTATTTTTGAAAGATTATCTGCGAAGGAGTTCAGATAGAACCATGGCACTTCCTTCAGCTATGTCATACACAGCACTGTACACACACATATATGTACTGAGTCAGGGCCAACTGTACCTGACTGACAATGCCGACATCCTGTCAGACAGGCCCATACATACATACCCACCTCCCACTGACAAATGTCCCTATCATCATACCAGGAGATATCACATGTCGAATGGGTAAACAGCTCCTTCCAAAGCCGAAAACATGGCATCAATTGGATGACATTGTTTCCCGATATGTGTCATAAGTGAGCTACAGAACAAACAGACCCTGCATCAGAACCGTCTGTTGAGCCACACCCTCTCTACAGGATCTGAAACTGTTGAATGTGTTACAGCAACATATGGCACACCCCACAAATGTTGGTGCACAACAGACCATGGGAACTATAGTCCTATGACGTCTGATCTGCAAGGCCATTGAGTCCATCGTGATTGAAGTCATAAACAGAGCTATTGGAAGCCGACAACACACAGCCCTACCAACTGTGGTATGATCATGGGCAGATCATGGTTCCCAAACCTGCTAGACTGTTTGCAAGGCAGCCACCCAGGACACTCATCACTGACGGGAGCTACACACATCCCACATAGACTCTGAGTAGCCCTTTATCAACATCACAGACACATGTTCTAGCCATGAATTCAGCAACCTGTGCATACATATGTATTGTCATATGAAGGAATGGAAATTTGTCCACAGAGAGATCACACAAGCTACGAATTGTGGAGTCCTGTTCAAGCTGTTAACACCTGCTGACCCACATGGTTCATTCCTGAGATTGCATAAAACAAAGTGCACACACATTACCATGTCCAGTCTGATTATGTCAGCATCCTACAAATATAGCAGGAGAAATTAAAACACCCAGTAAAACATTTAAGCTTGTTGTGTTAATGCGTACCTCTGTAGTATCATAACATAGTTAGGTAAGGGTTGGAATCCTGCAATTGTTCTGTGTGTGCATGTTGGGGGTGTATGTGTGTGATTTCCTATGAGAGGAGTGACCTTTTTGGAGACTAGGAAAACATATGAAAAGAGGTAGATTCCTCCTTGGCAAGTCTGATGATGTCAGCATCCAAGAAATATAGCAGGAGAAATGAAAGCACCCAGTAAAACATATAGTGCGTTGTGTTAATCTGTATCTCTGTAGTATCATAACATAGTTAGATAGGGGGTTGAATCATGCAATTGCTGTGTGTGTTATTTCTTCTGAGAGGAGTGCCCTTTTTGGAGACTAGGCAAACACATGAAAAGAGGTAGATTCTTCCTTGGCAAGTCTGATGATGTCAGCATCCTAGAAATATAGCAGGAGAAATAAAACCACCCAATGAAGCATATAGTATGTCATGTTAATGCGTATCTCTGTAATATTATAACATAGTTAGATAGGGGTTTGAATCCTGCAATTGCTGTGTGTGTGTGATTTCTTGTGCAAGGAGTGCCCTTTTTGGAGATTAGGAAAACACATGAATAGAGGTAGATTCTTCTTTGGCAAGTCTGATGATGTCAGCATCCTACAAATATGGCAGGAGAAACAAAAACACCCAGTAAAGCATATAACACTGTGTGTTAATGTGTATCTCTGCAGTATCATAACATAGTTAGGTAGGGGTTTGAATCCTGCAATCGTTTGTGTGTGATTTCCTTTGAGAGGAGTGCCCTTTTTGGAGCCTGTGAAAACACATTCAAAGAGGTAATCTCCTCTTTGGCATGTCTGATGATGTCAGTATCCCAGAAATACAGCAGCGGAAATGAAAACGTCCAGTAAAGCATATAATGCATCGTGTTAATGCAGATCTCTCTAGTATCATAGCATTGTTGGGTAGGGGTTTGAATCCTACAACTGCTGAGTGTGTGTGTGACACTGTTGGTTAATGTGCTGTGGTTTTTGCTTTTACAACTGTATGATATATCAGTAAAACAACAGTACGTGCATTGCACACTTCCGGTATCTGTGTGGCACATACATACATGTACACGTGACCTCAATTGTTATCTGTGTGGCAAATACATATATGTACATGTGACCTCAATGAGTTCATAGGTGTGAAGCCTGCTTTCTACACGAATACATCTGTTACCATTGGCAGTCTGTGTTGCTGCTTCTCAGACCTTAGGTCATATATGTATGTATGTGTCAAGGCCAGCCACTGTAGTGATCTGTGGCCTAGGTCATCTGTGTCACACACACCCATGACAGTTTCTATAGAATAGTGTGAGTGAGGGTTCATGCCTGGGGTATATGTCAGACATGTTCAAACACAACACAGTCTGTCAATAATGGCCATTCATTACAGGTGTACAACACCTCCGTGGATATGCATACAGACCCCTTCATGCTTATGTGATGCACTGAAGGACATCAGCATAACTTTGGAAATGTGAATACCAAAGGACAGATGACATAACATGTGGCTGTATGTACACATTGGTACCCCTGCTACATGTTGTGGGCTACTAACAATGTGGTACTGTCAGGAGACTATGTATTGTAAATGTGGATGACTATGCTATAGTTGGCTTATAGCTTTACAGCATGTGTTGGTCAACAGGTATCTGTCTGTATGATACCCTTGTGGAGGATAAGTGTCTCATCTGGAGAATGCATTGTAGGCCACTGTATGCATTACCAGATCTGGACAGAGATATCTCTAGTGTGTTTGCTTGTACCTGGGACATCTACATGCCAAACAGGAGTGGTCCCAGGAATGTGTGACAGCCAGTACCACTGGTTACTGGTATAGTACCGGAAGGACTCAAATGCTACTGTGTATCCTACATCTGTGTGTCAGTTGTCAAGACATCAGCTAACGATTGGATAAAGTCAGGCTGTTGAGATTATGTATACTACCAGTATGCAAAACAATGACCGATATAAACAGTATCACCCACAGCATAGTGGCAAACCATGTCATACACACATGTGTACCCAAGTCGTAACATATGTGTAGTAAAATGCACACTGGCCACCAACTGGAAATATGAAGTGTTAACACTGTGTAATACAGGGCATGTCACCCTTCCCATGTGTCCACTATGCACATACATGCAGATGGTGCACCTCCACCATGTTCACAAATGTACACCTGCAAATCTGTATTGCACACATCACACATGTACCATCCACTCACCAACACATCCTGCTAGTACAGCACACATCAGCCAAGTGGCACATGGGCGGACAATACAGTATTGGAATTAACACTGTTGTAAACAATACTACATTTATAATCATAGCTTTAATGCATCATGCCTGATCAGATATACCTACACTGCTATTAGGTCACCCTGTGCATCAGCACCATGTAAGCCAGTTCCTGCATCATTGTCACAGATGACAGGAGGTGGCACAGTTTCATCATATGCACAGGGTGTGTTATTGGTTTGCCAGAGTCCGACAATGACCCATCCAATCGACATGTATGTGTGTATGCATGTGTGTGTGTGTGTGTGTGTGTGTGTGTGTGTGTGTGTGTGTGTGTGTGTGTGTATGTGTATATGTGTGAGGGACAACAGTACAGTATGGGTCAATGTTGGTGTAATATGTGTGTGTGTATGTGTTAGCCCTAGGTGTTTGGTTTATGTGTGTGTGTCTGCATGCACACAGTTCCACCTTGTGCCTGCCACATACAGGTGATTGTGGGACAGCCACTGACTGTACTTGCCAGGCTGTACAGCTCACTGTCTCCGGCCATGGGCACAGTACCTGTGCCTGCCAGGGGTGCCACGGACAGTATTGGTAACCAAGCCAGACTGGGTACTATCATCAGAGGCAGAGGGATGTCGACTGGACCCATGTCCCTGCTGGGACTGGCCAGAGCCACGTGCACGTGGTCATTTAGAATGGTCTATTGACAGCCCAGCCCCAACATTGCTGGGGCTGGTACTGCCACTACAGGAGCGGCTGGGACTTGTGTGTCATCCGTGATGAGTGCCAGCTGATGATGTTGCTGGCATACATCCACGTCGTCTCAGCTGTCCTGCACTGTTCTGGCACATGGACATTACATTGCAGAGGACATGTAGTGTCTCCCCCAGCGTCTATCAGTGACCTCAGTGTAATTATGGATGGCACCGGCAAGGTCACAGATTCTGTCATTGATAGCGGTGTTGTGAGCCCTCTGCCCTCTTAGTCCCTGCCTGGTGTACCGTTCCATATGTGCCTGTGCCTGCATTACAGACCGGAACATGGCTGAGGTTGTGAGACCTGTGGGGGCATGTCTGCCAGGGGCATTACGACCAGCAGTGCTCCCACAAGCACCTCTGGACATATGCCTATGTGGTACTGTTCAAGGTGTCTGGGTATGGCTGCTGTGTGGGGTTGCATGTGCCATAGATACCACACTATCCTGGTTGGTGCCTGCTGTATGCTGTTCCTCCTCTAAGGCCATTGGTGTTGAGGGATGTATCGGCAGTATGAATATGCGCATAGATGGGGTGGACAGCTGTGTACAGTCGATTGTCGGACCAACGACAGACCCTGACAAACCTGCCTGTGCCACTACACATGTGTCATCATGCCCACTATTTGTGGCAGTGACCTCAGGTTCCCTGCTGCACTCATCCAATACCTCAGCACCTGTGAGAGGAAGACAGGAAACACACTTCACAATCTGTACAGGATGTTAGCGCACATGCACATATGAACACATGAACACATGTACACATGTACACATGTACACATGCACACATGCACACATGCACACATGAACACATGCACACATGAACACATGAACACATGCACACATGCACACATACACTACTCAGTCAAGTTGAGACACACACACATACACACACACACACACACACACACACACACACACACACACACACACACACACACACACACACACCAACAGCAATATGGAACATATCCTTTAGTGATTGATGGTGCAGTACAGTATCACAAGCCAAAGAGTCCTATCACACATGTCAGTATGCAGGATGTGTGTTGCTCAACAGCATGCAGTGCGAGTGTGGAGAGTCCTTGTTGGTAACAGTATACATGTCTTTGATGCATGTGTGTTGTTTAATGATTGGCCTCACCCTGGAACACAACGTGTACATGGACACAACATTGCTATGCAATTCTGGAACGCTTTCCAGTGTCCTGTGCACCATCACTCATAGGTATACATACCATGGCCAGATGCACACAACTGTCAGGTGTATAGCAATGAATGCTATGTGTAGTACTGTAGTTACTGTAACTGGATGTAGTTTAGTACCATGAGCCATCATCAGGCAGCCTCAAGTGGTCAACCAAGGCCACTAATGTATGTCACACTGGCAACTATCTTGCTGTACCTGACCTGCACCACTTTGGCTACATTAACCATTTCACAGCCAGTTGTTACATGGGTATGTAAGGTGTCCAATAGGGAGCATTGCCTCACATGAATGTGTTGTGTGTTGAAGCGTGTCACACCGCCCCATGATAGTCTACTACCCCCAGGTATAGTATGTGTGCTGTGTTGTTGACATTTGGGATACTGGAGTATGACCTTACAGCAGGTGTCTACATATGCCATGTGTATCAAATTAACACTAACTGCATATGACAAAGTAGTGTATGTTGTGTGCATGTGTATTGACTCTGCCTGTACAATGTCCACCACAGTGTACCACAATTGGTTTTGATGCTCTGTGTATTGCATGTGTTTCAGGCAGATACTCATGTTACTGGGATGTGCAGAGTCCCACAGAGAACATGCAGAGCATGCATTATGTGTAGGTGTTTTACATGTGTATATGGCCTACAGGTCTCTTATGACATGCACATGTTATATGCTATATTAAATGTAGAACACTCACCAGCATGGGTGTGCTGTCTTGCTATCACCCCAGAGGGGCCTACAAGGATATGAGACAATTTGTCAGTGTCAACAACTATGGTATTGCTGCTGTGTGTTTGCAGTTCCACAGTAGTACAAGAGGTGACAGTCACAGGCATACAAATTATGTTCCAAATTATCAGTATTGCATGACACCAGGCTCCACATCTTCTGAAGACACAGTACACATCTGGTAAATGCATGTTCTAACAATTGATCTAACAGTAGTCTACAGATATGCCATGTTACCTGCACGCTCTGTATCTACGTGCTCTGGGTGACTCCGGCCTCCATGATGACGCATGTCTGTTGTACTGCTTGTCCAGGAGCCACCACGCTGAGGAGCAGCTCTTCCACTCTGGTGAGGGGGGGGGTGTGTTGATGCACCGCCACCTATGGCAAGCTGTTGTCCGTGGACATCGGAGGCATGCTGCCGGACATGTCTGATTAAATCACTGCAGTGATGGCGTACCTGCTCATAAGTCCGGTTATGCATGCCTACATCATTCACCCGATGGACAACATCCTGCCACAGTGCAGCGTGTCCATGCTGGTCCTAGCTAGATCTGGAGAACAGCAAGTTGTAATGCTGTACCAGGGCATCACATATGACCTCCTCCTCCTCAGGGGTATAGGCAGGCTTCCTGTTGTGAGACATATTCCTGTAAGACAATAAAACAGTCATTGTGAGCATGTCATGTGGCACACTTACCATGCTAAAGTACAGACATCAATGAAATGCCATATATAGCAACCCATTGGCTGTCAGTAGATACACACCTTTCATACCACATAGGACTGCTCAGCCCACGACTGTCTGACAGTGCCTGGCACATACTATATTCCAAAACATGTTCTGCACAGCAACAAAGTGGAACCAGTATGTAAGACTATACAACAGTACATGGCACACTCTATGTGACACAATGCACTACCTAGCCACAGGAGGTGTGTATGAAGCTAATGTATGCAGACATTTGTCATCCATTGAAATGAATGTTAAGTACAGTTTAAGTACTATCAGTACACCACGCTACTTGTTGATAGCAAACCCCTCAGTAACAAATGTACATATTCATCACTATAGGTGGCATACTGCTGTAATACACTACACATGTTGTTAGATTTGCACATATATATCCTGTGACACACATACCACCAAGGCCATGTTACAGGCATACACACACACACATCAGACATACCTACAGGACACATAGGTATGGCAACCCAGATCAGTTTTACCTGTGTAACATACAGTACTGTGTGTCAGCACCTACAAAACCTCATGCCTGAGATTTGTAATGTGTGAGGACTACAGGTAACAAACAAAACAGTGTGTCCAAGCAATGTGGATGTAAACCATACTGTGCTGTTTAGGCCTACAGCTTCAGGTAGTACTACTGTTCATACAGGATTTGTATTCACTAGTGTTACCAATCAATAAGCATACATGTACTGCTTAAGCCTACAATGGCACACTCCGGTCAAAACCATGGGACTACGTCACACCATATGCCTTACTGTTTTTCCTGCCTAGCAATAGCATTCGTATCCTTTGCTGGGATTTGAACTACAGCACTACATACCATGATATACACGGTTTCACACTAGGCTATCACACATATATACAACTTTGACACATTCACCTGCACATTCACCATCACACCCAGTCAACGTCACATAGCAAGTAATGCAACAAGTATGTGTGTGTGTGTGTATCAGGTCCTAGGTAGCTAAAAGGCTATTATCCATAGGACCTATGGAAGTATAGCCATATGGTACCCTGCCCTTCCACACCCATGTAATGTAGGTTCATGTGCCCCTGTCATGCAGAGCCACAGTGGTGACTCCCGGGTTGTTTCCTATCTCACACCCACTCATCATGATTATTCATGACAACTGCTAATGAGGACCTTCATTTTCTATTGATAGGTGGTTAGTTCCAGAGTATGGTATGTGTCTGAGATGATAATGTACCACTCCAACATGTTCTGCTTTTTCACGTTACAGGGTTTAGATCAGTACAGTGTGTAGCTTGTATGGAGTGTAATCTGTATGTATGGAGCATGTCCAACACCTGTGGATTTGGCATAGCTTTTTATATAAGGCAGAGGGTGCCTCTGGATAGGCGGTATGTGACACAGTGTAGCTGTGGTTTTGTAGGACAGTCTGCATAGGGCATCTGTTTGAGTCCGGTAATACTCTTTGTGAGGTATGTGTCTGGTGTCTACTGTCGCTGTGGATGTCTTCTGAGGTACATACTAACAGGGCCAATGTACTTTATGATGGGTGTTATGACTGATGAGTACAGTGGAACACTGACTTCTTATTCCATGGATGACACACCTTTCTGTTGACATGTGGACCTTACTCAGTTTACATGACTAGTGTGGCACTGTGATTATCAATAGGGACACTACTGTCCACCTTCAACCCATAGTCTCTCATCACAATTTCGGTGTTGAGTGGACTACCACCTATGTGGTAGTTCATGGGCACAGAGTTTTTAACATGAGGGATGGCAATACATTTACAACATTGAGCTTGGGCGTACATATGAACATCCATTGGTGTACATATAGATATACATATGGGCACACATACAGTCCACCTTTCATGGTGGGAATACCAATTATGCAAAGGTTGAGAGGGATGCAGTTATGTAATGATATTGCACAGTCTTGCGCAGAATGCATGGAAGGTAGTCTCAGCCCATGTACCTTTAGCAGGACCCCCTATCTGGAAGACTAACACCTGAGGAATCATACCCATGATGTTTAAACGCCACATGTCATATGCCAGCACAGTATGCTGTCTTGTTTGCCACACACTACCACCTACATATAAAAATGCACATAATAACCTGCAACAGCATATAATTGTCCACCCTTCACAAACAGTTGCAGTATGTCCCTTGCTCTATACACATGTTCAGATGCTAATTTATCAGACACATACATATCTCTCCATATGTGTGTGCCATACACACACAGGGTCCACACTGTTGTAAGTCTGTACACCTCACGGATAACCTATTGGGTCTTGCTAGAACATGGACAGTTGTCACATGTGTGCATACAGTAACAGTACAGGGAGTATATATAGCTGCAAATGCTACATTACTATACTAGTCTGGTACAGCAGTTGCTAATGCTAAGCTACACATTATGTGACTATCATGCATGTCTTACTCTGTCACATCCAAGTTTATATAGGTGTTTGCACTACTCCCCCAAACTGCCATTATACGCAGTACTGTACAGACCAAAGATAACATGTTCAGATGTTCGACATATAATGCTGAGATACGTATGTCACAGTTATGCCCCACTGCACACAGCTACACACTACTTTGTCCATGGCAGTAGTTATGCATGGCATCACTGCATACATACCTACTGCTGCCACTTATGCATGTTTCTGAGTATGTACAGTACTATTCATAAACATCTACTACTTGCCGGTAACTACAACTCTGTTACATACCTGTTACTCACTGTCCGGTCTATCTGTGTATGCTTTTCAAGTTTTTTTTTTTTATTAAGTAAAGTGTTTTACTTATTAGTTATTATTGGTTATTAATTAAGTTTTTTTTCTTAATTAATATATTTAGTTTTTAAAGAAGTAAATATAATATTTACTTAAGTAAGGCTTCTTTATGCAGTAATGAAGTTTGTCAGTAGTTGCTGACACGTGCAATGTAATGATTGCATGTGGGGATAGCAAGTACAATCTGCTTTTATAGTTATCTGGGCATGTGCATGTGATACCATCTGCACCAATTGGTGCCCAGCATTTGGTAAATGCATACAGCCTGCTGTGTGGTAATTGCAGTACTCAATGTCATAGCAACCCAATGCTATAAATTGCTAAGGTATGTAGGCATAGCCCTTTCAGATTTCCAGAGTGGGGCCCATGCTTGTTTGCTGTGGACACTGTTGTTTAAGTCAGAAGGTTGATATACTTCTTATATCTGAAGCTAGAGGTGTAGACAGTGATGTACATGTTGTACTCAGGCCTGACTGTTGCCACTTGCAGTAGAGAGATATCAGTGTAGAGTTTAACTCACCCCTATAAATGCTTACACAACATTTATGTGACTATGTAGTTTCTTTTCCACTCATATAATTAACTGCCATACAAACGTAGTTATTGAGAAGTATTCTTTTGGCACATGAACTGTTTGTGAACTGTTATATCGTGAATATTAATGTAGGCACTTCTGCAGGGTTTGTGGTTTTATTGTTGACATTGGAACAGGACTCACAGGACAACTGGACAATTTCAGTACTGTGTATGCTACCTACATCCTTGGTAGACCCTAAACACACAAGTGTATTTAAAGTGTTGGGGGGTTGCTGACATACAGAGAGCATTATGTATTCTTGTGTGAATATTATCTTACTGGACTTAAAGGATTGCTGTGTACCTGTTGGCTTATCAAGGCAGGTGGTCTGTCTGCATAGTTCCCAACTGTGATGGTAGTCAAATGTTACACTGTTATTTTTTGTCTGTGCAACCCACATGTTTTTTCATCACTAGTATAATGGCATTGTTACAGTCAGTTGCTACCAGTACATGGCTACATCCTTTGGTATTTCCGTGTTGTACTCCTACATAAGGGTATGCTTGTGGAAGTCCTACCACAGCTATTTGCAGTGTGTGCAACAGCAGGATAGCTGCTATGCCTGTGTGTTTGTGCCTCTGCCAGGCCTATGAAACACCCAGATACATCTTTGCATGGAGTCAGGGATAGGTAGTTAAATGTGAAGTACACCTTACACATCATAGAGACAGTAAAAGTCTAGACTTGTGTGAAGCAGTGAATATGGATAAGTACTACTTTTATGAAGTACAAGCAGTGTCTACTGTTATTATTATCAGTATTCATTGTGTAATACCCCACCTTTCTGACTGATGTCAGTACTTTTCAGAGGGATTCAGAGGGACACAGCTTCACTATGTTTCACAATCAGGGACATCCCTGTTAAGTAGTCACAGTTGGGTAGTATGGCCTCTGCCCTAATCAGATTTGCCACTGTTTGTCCTGCTATAATACTGTGTGGGGGTTGTAAAGTGCCTCTGTAACTTTATTTGCTGCTAGAATGGCTGATTCTCATATCACACTCATGTAATGCATTTCACAACAATTGCTGGTAAAAGATCCTATTTATCCTTTACATTCAGTCATTGAAATTCATGATATATTTATTTGAGCACCAGGTTATAGTATATCTGCTATGGCTTAGTAGTAATTCATGTAGTCTATTGTGTCAATGGTCTGTGGTTCGAAACTGGCAGACGTATTTTATTTTGCTGCTGAGCAGAACAAGGGCACTGACATAGAGTGACTAAGGCACTTTTAAGCAGTTGTAAGCGGGTTTGCGTGGGTTTGCGCGATGCTTAGCTGAGTGCACACATGTGCACATGCGCACACTCACTTAAACCCGCTTACTACTGCTTAAAAGTGCTTACTGCCGCTAACCCCAGTGCTAATTTCTTTGAAAGAAAAGAAAATGGAGAGATAGGAAAGTGGTGAAAAAGGGGGCACAAAGAGGGAAAGACAGTAGGAAAACAAGCTCGGGATGTGCAGGACGGGTGTAGGGAAGGTCCATAGCTGCCCATTTCTTTACCAGCAACAGCTGTGCATATGCAAGAAATTTGGAGTGAAATTTGAAACCTTCCACCCCTGGGAGAGGGGTGAGGACAACAAAGTATGTTGTATTGCCAATTATAATTATCAGTTTACATGTCCAGCGGACATGTGTGCAAAATGGGCAGCTATGTATGGGGCGTAGTTTTTTTGTGGGTACAGATTGCCCTTTTTTTTTTTTCAGGTGAGAGTGGAAAGTGAGGTTGAGGAAGTAGGTATATCTGGGGAGGTAGGTTGGGGAGGTAAACAGACAAGACAGTCAAGAAACATACAGGGGCAGTATATGACACATTGGGTGGGTGGACACAATTGCCGGGGATGGATGTTTGGAAATCGC
Source organism: Protopterus annectens (assembly GCF_019279795.1). Lineage (NCBI taxonomy): Eukaryota > Metazoa > Chordata > Ceratodontiformes > Protopteridae > Protopterus > Protopterus annectens. The sequence continues at coordinate 844,227,233 of NC_056739.1, forward strand.
AAGTCCATGAGCCCACAGATGGTAACAGTGGAACTGAGATCCCCACCCATGGGCAGTCACCACTGCACCTTCACAGCCCCAAGGGTGGCTGTGCTGGGGGCTGCATAGGAATGGCAGTCTCACCCATGAGACCCACCACTCTCGCCTCCACAACCCGGACCCTTCGAAGGGTGACAGGTGGCCCTTCTCCATCCATGCTTGCATGGGGGGGGTGAGCCCCATCCCTTGCAGTGCTTCCACCTGAAGGTGGCACAAGACTAATGGAGGAGGGGAGCCTGGGCTGGGCACCGGACCTGCTGGTACCAGGCGCACATGCCAGCTGAGGAGGGACAGGTGGGTCTGCTGGGACCGGCCTTCCCATATGTTCTGTGATTAGGTGTGTTTAATTACAACAACATAAACAACAGAATTCCAAATTAGTTGTAACAGCATGCAGTAATATTCCCATTAACCCAACACACCAAAGTTCCAACAGTTGCATAACAAGCATAACACATGCATAAATTGAACAACAGTGGACATTCTAACAGCATGCAGGGATGATTGGTGGCAGCAGGCCACCATGATTGTGGTGTTTGAACAGGGCACATGCATCAAAGTAAATGCAGATATTTATAGAACAATAGGACATATGTCCCAACAAATATTTTGAGATTACACATTCCCATTAAGTTGTGGAATTGATTGTTTATGCACATACAGTAGGATGTAGAAAGAAACCTCAATTAACATCTTATAAGTACTTTTTAGTCTACACTACATTCCTATTGACTGCAGGTGTATATCCCCTACATGTATTATTACACTTGGCAACATGCATTAGGTTGTGTAATGGGTTTGGCTAGTTCATTATATACCTGACCTATATCTGACATACTAACTGTCCAGGATGCAGATGTTACTGCTACATATTTATTGTTGTATTTATATTTCTTTATCTACATATCTGGATGTGTTCACAAGACATTTTCAGTTCAATTTGTACAGAACCCTGCATTTCTTGTAGCACACTCACATTTCTGGGGAACAAATTAACAAGCTACTCGTGTGCCAGATTTACTTATGCATGCCAGCCAGTAACTGACTGTTGAGGACTGTATATATGCTTCACAGCTACTAGCACTTCCATCACCCACTTTAGATGGGACTGCCCAACTGTGTGTTGCCAGCACTTATTAAAAAGTACTATTTGTATAATGCAAGGGTACAACAACATTTCAAAGTAAGTGACACAGACACACTCCAGGTTTTATACCTTTATTAATTACATTACATACTTTTCCACAGGCTCACTCCTTTATTTGACATTACAGTGCATATGGAAGACATATTCAAGGCATATTATACTTTTATTAATAGGTTACAACACTCTTTTTCAGGCTCGCTCACTTATTTTATATGGCAGTACCTGCAGAGATATTATTCCAGACATATTTTACCTTTCTTAATGCGTTACTATGCTCTTTTTCTGGCTCTCTGACTTATTTCATATAACAGTACATGCAGAGGACTTATTCAGGGCATTTTATGGCTGTATTATTGGACTACAACACTTTCTTTCATGCTCTCTCCCCTATTTTATATAACAATACACGCAGAATAATCACTAACCTGCCTGGTGGCACAGCCTTAGCAGCCTATCTGCATAGGCTTGCTGATTCGCAGCACAGTCACCTGCAGCTGTGAAGTAAATGAAGGGATATTGAGACATACCTATCCATTATACAGAAACAATTATCATTTCTTACATACTGCATTCCATGGCTACCTACTCAGTTGTGGGGCATCTTGCATCCCACGAGCCTCCTGTATCCATTGGTTCAGTAGGTCCTGCTTCTGTCTCTTCAGGTCTGCATGGTGGTGATGGACCTGCTCACCAGTCAGAGGAATGCCTGTGACACTGGTGAGGTCATGACCTAACCGGTTCCAAGCCTCTGCCTTGTACTCTGTCCCTTGGAACTGGCCCTGTAGGAGTCTTAACTCATGATGGTGGACAAGGAGCCAAACCATGTATTTCGACTCCTTGATGCCCCAATGTTGCACTCGGAAGTGTGTATCCTCTCCAGCACCAGCCATTCTAACTGCAGATGTGAGCTACAATCAGTTATGGTGAGTATTCCCACCTATGGGGCTTAAATATGCCGCATTTCCTGCACTTTTTTGTGATTGGTTAATCTACCATTTATGAGTATATGTATGTTAACAGTGGCTTTTGATCCAAAGCTGTCATGGCTTAGTAGTTCAGTACTTTGGTTATGGTGCACAAAGTCCTGTGTTCGAACCTTGTCATTGCATTTTATTTTACTACTGTCCAGACAGGCTAGGGGGTGTGGCTGTGTTTAACCAACTTTGCTCTACGTTGCTCCATGTTGCCCTATGGTGCGCTGGTTGGGGCGGCGCGCACCTCCACGCAAACTGATTGCTCTGGGTAAAGCACTATTTAGCTATGGGCAACTCTATTGCACTGGGTAAAATGCTATTTAGCTATAGGCATCTCTATTGCACTGGGTAAAGCGCTGCTTAACTGCGGACAATTATATATCAGGATCATTTATAAATATATATTTTGTTCACTGATGCATAGGCCATTTCACTGCTTTTTAGTAAAATTATAATCATATATGTCGGGTATTATTTCATATAACTGATTTAAAACATAAATAGGAGGGGGAGTGGTGGGACTCGAACCCTTGAATGCCTCCTCTTTGTGCGAACGCTCTACCATTACGCTATTGCTATTTGGTGTAATTTGCATAAACATTCCTTCTTATGCCCTTCCATGACAGGATTGCTAACTGCAGCTAAGCAATGGGCACACCCGCGCACACACATGCACATATGGGCAACTATTTCGGGAATTAGAAAAAAAAAATGAATGTTTTACTTTTTATAACTGTGCTGGGGGTTTACAATGTCAGGGAGTGTGGTGTTGGGTACATGGACATTTGAGTGGACTCGCTCTTGTGTGTTTACATTTTGCAATTTGGAGACTTGCAGGGGCGTGGACATTTAGACTGCTCGGCAGTCGGACACACCCTCTGCTTTCCTGCACGGTCCGTGTTAGACTTGCTGTTGGGTCAGCGTGACCGCTAACATCATACCGTTCAACTGCAGCCACAGACTAAGACTTATTTAGTCTTACACGGAGGATTCGTGAATCCGGGGGCTGACTGTTCTGTACTTTTACAAAACCTAACCAGTCTTGTTTTCTCTAGTGAGTGAACCAGTGGTTCATGAAGTATCTGTCCAATAGGCCCTTCAAATTTATTGCTAACAATATGCTTAGGAACCGTGACATTTTTTCTGAGGGTACCCCCAAAGACTTTAACCTTCATTATTTTTCACTATTTTAAGAACAACTTCCATGGATTAATTGTGTTTTACACACTGACAATGTACCAGTAATGAAGATCTACACATCTCCCAATACCTTAAATCAAAGTCTTCTATTTGACTGTAGGTCTCATTGCAGCTGTCTTATGAATAACAACTTCATCATCAACATTTCATCATTTACTGTGATGCTTCTACGGACTCCACAGAGATTATCCTCTATAAAAACATTGCGCATTGCAGCTCCAAAAGGTACTACTTTACTATGCACAGTACAACAAAAGTATTTGGGATTACTAATAAACAAAAATCTGTTCTTCAATTTACTTATAGAATATCAAGCAGAAAAGTTTTAGTTCATCTTAAAATCTGTAATAAAATAGTTAATCTGTTAATGAAAGAAGCAAAACAGCAGTTGTTAATGTACTACTACCTATATTCAAGTATGCATTGCCATTTATTGCTTTGCTATCCTCTCAAAACACATCTATTCTGCAAATTACAAAAAGCAAATTGCTCATATTTATCGACCATTCAATCAACCCAAAACAACATTGTACAGCTGTGGATAAAACAATAACAGGCTGAGCAACTTTTCTATTAAACTCACTAATCTTCAAAATTCCCTACTATAAAAGTCAGCTACAAATTAGAAACCATACTTTCTGCAAGTCTACAGTGGTGTCTAGCTGCACAAAACTTTCCACAATCTAAAAAATTATTTTGAAAAATAGTTCTAGTAAGGTGAGTATCATCACTCATGGAACTTGAAAAGTAAAGAACCTGGTTTTATTCAGGAAACAACTCAAAAAAATATCCTAAATATGAAAAAAAAAAAAAAACTGCTTTAATGATCCAGGCTAAATAACTGATCATTCAGCTATACTCAAGATCTCAATGTAATTGAATTTTCTTCATTTACTTGGCTGAAAAACAGCTGTCATTTGTTCATACACATTGAACATATTATACTATATATAGTATTATTTATAAAGTTATTGTAGAAATCATAGCAGGATAAATGTACAGAAACATATACTCTGTCCTTAGAAATTTACTGCATAGTTGATACATTATATCATTTCTTGATTTGTTAAATTAGAATATTATAGGCTTTGGTCACTTGTCTAATAGCTCTGCTATATTTTTTATATTGTACGGCAATTCAACAGTAAGTAAAAATGTAAGGCCAGATTCAATAAAGCCTACACTGTGTACACTAAGTGTACATGATAACTATTCAATACAATTCTTATCACATTTTTTGTGCTCTCTAGTCATTCAGAAAGATTACTTTAAGTGTACATGTAGTCTGCACTTTGTGGTAACCTTTATGAATCCCAGTCAATATTTAAAGCTGCAAGAATATCAGTAGGAAAAGTAAAATTAGAAAGAAGAAGGTGTGACTTATGTCTGTGTTGTAGTGTAGGCTTTATTGAATCCGGCCTGTAGTGTTGGAGTTTATCACTAATGATGTATCATCTGCTAGCTAGCTTTAGTTAGTAGAAGAAAAGTTAGGGATAAGCTTCATATTCCAGCATTGTTAGTCACAATGATGTATCCTACAAGGAAGCAAGTTCTGCAGGAAGGTGTAATGCATGTAAATAAATAGGAAAGTGCAGTAGATTTGAGTTACTGATACTGTAATAAAAAAGTATTATTTCTTGAAAATGGAAGATGCCATGGAAGAAAACAAGAATAAAATAACCAAAATCTAGTAAAAAAAGTAATACAAAAATCAATGTACTTTTAACAAAATCATGTTTAGGCTGCAGCCAGTAACAATGCAGATTTACCCATGATGGGCTTTGTTTGGTCCTCTGGCTTCACAATTATAGCTAAACCACATCAGCTTTGGATAAACCACATATTACTGACACCCATACATGGTTTCCCTTACAGAAATGCAGGCATGCATAACAACAGCTAATAATGTATTATCTGCTAGGCATGTGGATCAGTTCCCTGTGGTCATGCAGGAATAAATAGCTATGATACATGTGGCTCCACTGCATTGGATACTTTGTAACACCTCCATAAATGTGGAGCCACATGTATTATAGCTATGATATGATACATGTAGCTCTGCTGGATTGCGTACTTTGTGATACCTCCATGAGTGTGGAGTCACGTGTATTTTAGTTATGATATGATGCATGTTGCTCCACTGCATTTGGTCCTTCATGACACCTCCATGAATGTGGAGCCATGTGTATCATAGCTATGATATGACATGTGGCTCCATTGCATTTGGTTCTTTGTGACACCTCCATGAATGTGTATGTGGCAGAGTTGGCAGGTCTGCATGCTTCTTCACTGCCAGGGGGTGCACAGAAAAATCTTGGTGCTGTTGATGCCACTGTAGGGCATCACAAATTACAAAGCGTTGCTATGGTTCAGGTTTCTGTAAACCAGGGTAGTCAGACTACCTCAAATATGGAGTTCCATGTGGAGGTGCAGGGTAAACCCGACTTAGTGAACCAAGTTGGATCACAGTAGCACTAGTGTTTATTATCCATGTCCATTACCTTTTTTGATAACTGGTAACATGATTTATGCATATGTGTCTTCACAGGCATCACAGTGAGTGGCACATGTACCAAAAATGGGAGATCCATTTTCATGTAAAAAAAAATGTTGACAATACTCATCATGAGAAAGAAGGAGAGAGAGAAGATATTAGCTCATAAGATGGACTGGGCCTACAATTATAAAATTTCCTTCTGCCCAAAGAGTATATTTGTTGTTTCTTGTGTCACATTTTTTCCTGTTGTACATTGTTACCTCCCCTGTTGATTTCTGTGTATCTGGAGCAATGTACTGGTATCACCCATCACCTGGTGGGTACACCCACTTCTGCGGACAAGCCTTTTGAATAGTGGGGTTTGCTTTTTGGGGGGGGTGGAGGCAGCTTCACTATCTTGTGATCCCCAGTACCTTCATTAGTACCACTCTCCTGAGGGAGATGCACCAAACAAATCCCTTTACTTGTCAGGTTTCATCCTTTCAGATGGGAAGACCTCCTTAGTCATGGGGCTATGCATATCCCCATGACTCAGAAGTGAACTGATGGTGCTGGGATAATCACACTGTGGTCAATAATCATACTGTGGCCAGCTGAGATTTTGCATTAAATCCTATTTGCTCCCTAACATGCTGGACTATCACAAGATGGCTGTGTAATGGTATTGCAAGGGAGACACCTCCACATCTGAAATGACATTCCCCTCATGTGCCCACTCATCTTATAATTCAATAGCTTCCACTTATCACAGTGTCCATATCCTCCCACCCGTGTTTCTGTCCTGGACTTGTGTCCCAGACATATCCCACACCTTCACCCTTGAAAAGCTAACCAGGCATTGTCTAATCATTCCTCTCCTCCTTTTTTGGCTCCTTCAGTGCCGGGGCTGTTAATCAAACCCAAGTCCTCTGGGGTACAGTAAGGGCTTCAATTTTTTCATCACAGACCAAAACCAAACATCATTACTTTACACCATGAAAGAGAGCCAAGGACCTGTATTGTGTCTTACCTACAGTTGTGGGCTATTTATCCATGGATTCCTACTGGCCCTCAGGATATAGATATGCAGTGAGATTAGTTATATTATGTTTTTTCATTTTTTTTTATTTCTCCAAGTCTTTTGGGTTTCTAACACCATGACAGGAATAGATCCCATTCCTAAGTCAAAGTATGATTAAAGTTCATGAAATTAGTATTGTTTCAGTCTTTGATGTCAGCCAGAAGTGCTCTTCACAACACCCGCAATGTGCCAAGTAATGACTCCTCTTACAATTCATATAAAGTAACATGTATCAGTAACATATCTAAGTACAGCTGTAAATTCTTTATTATAAGACCTGTTGCTCCTACTACTACTGGAACTGTCTGGGTATCCCTCTTTCACATTGCCCTCATTTCTGCCTGTGAATCATGGTATTTTATCACTTTGTGTCTTTCAGTACATAAGACAGTCCCTGGGATTCATGAAGCTTGCGCCAGGCACATGCATAATAATGCCAAATATGGCCGTCGAGCGATTCAGGTACGATCCAATACCACGTGCACTACCGGCGTATGCCAGAACTGCGCAGCCCTCGGCATAGGTATGCTAATAACCCCATGCACAGTGTCGCACCATGCAAATGAAGGCAGATAGTGATTCATGAAGTGGTGCAGGTGTAGTGTAAGCCCACGGAAATGTAAACCAAAAAAACACGGTTTACATTTACCCAAACAGAACATCGGAGCTATGGAAGCGGACCAGACTCATGTATTACAAAGTTAACATATGCCAATGGCTAAATACACAGCCAATGGCATAAGAAAAGATGCACAACACCTAAAAAACAACATTTAATGTCATGTCCACAGTAACGCACAGTACAACCGCAGGGCATGTGTGCGCAAACTGGAACATAAAGAAAATCTATAAAAATGTCATAAAATCGCAATGCAATACAAAGCAGGTTTACACCATAATACACAATGGTAGGCATGGAACACCACAACCAAGGTGCAAGGGTTGCTAAGGGCCTGCGACAGTGTTCGGCGCGGTAACTATGAATTAGTAGTCAATGCCATGCAAATGAGACAGATAATACTGAATCGCAAATGTCCCGCCAGATGAAGGTTGAACCATACGGTGCAGTGCTACAATACCGAGGAGTGGCTCAGAGGAGATACATGACATCAGCAGAGGGGTGTGCCACCATAGCAGCAAGCACATTGGAGCAATGCAAATCTGGCCTGGCCGTTGCTAAGCAAAGCTGCAGGACAGGGGTGGGGAGGAAGGTATAGAATCATTTAGTTGAGAGCACACATGGTGCCCAAAAGTGCATGTGTACGGGGATGAAAACGAGCCCGAAACCCAGTAAGCGGATGCACGCGGTGCGAACAATAGCACAAACAGGAAGGTCAGGGGAAGAAAAGAAGGAAATGCCGAAGTAGGGTAATTGGCGTACTAATGAGCAATCAACACCAATCAACTCACGGTGGCCATTCGACGGCAGCTGTCAAGTCTGCTCGCAGAAACCTGCAAAACAGGATAGGGGAGGCATCGGAATGCAAAGAAAGGAGGGGAGGCATTGGATTGCAAAGATAGGAGATCTGTCATAGCAGAGCAAAGCAAACCGACAGTAGACCGGCAATAGCACACATTACGCAAGATACGCCAGGTCTAGGAAAGTACAAATGAAAGCAGGCTGCTGGATGCATGCCAGAAAATGGTAGGTGGAACGTGCGGAAAGGTAAAGGGAAGGTCAAGAGGTAATGCACAGCAGCCAAATGTAATTCAGCACCAAAGGCACCACAATAGTAGTTCCGGTAGTAAAACACATAAGATACCCTGTAGCTACGATCGTACATACACACCCTATGACATCATCGGTGTTCACAGCACAATAATATAAAGTGTGAAAGCACCCTACACACACCTGTGAATTCCCAAACACTGCACCATAGGTGTAAACACACGGGGAACTTTTAAAATGTACATGTTGGGAGCTGCCATAGCTGTGATTCATCAGCATGTGTTAGAGACTGACGGTGTTGTGGAGGATGATGCCGACAACCACCGCAGGCCCCGGAGGAGGAGAAGAGTGTTCAGACCAAGGGTAACCTACCAGTGGCTACATGATCTGGAGATAGTAGAGCGTTACAGGGTGGACAGGGACATCTTACAGCAAATAGTGGAGCTGTGCCAGCCACGCCTGAGAACCAGAAATAACAGAGGGGAACCCATCCCAGTGTACATGAAGGTATGTGTAAGCATGCGAATACTAGCCACAGGTACCTTTCAAAGGCCAACTGGAGATATAATGGGGATCTCACAGACATCAGCATCCAGGGTACTACACCAGCTCCTGAATGCCATGTTACCACATAACAATGAGCATATATACTTCCCCTGAACTCAGGAGGAGTTGGCCAGCAATATGCATCACTTCCACCGTGTGGCACACTACCCAGAGGTACTGGGTGTGATAGACTGCACGCACATACAAATCAAGTAACCAACCGGTGAGCATGGTAGGCGATACATAAACCGCAACGGATTCCACTACATCAACTGCCAGGTCATGTGCAATGCCCAGGGCATTATCATGGATGTGTGTGCTGGCAGCCCTGGAAGCTACCATGACTCCCATATCTGGCATGCCTCACAGCTGTATCAGGTATTTGTCAGGGGGGACATCCCACATGGCCACCTTGTGGGGGATGCTCGCTATGCAATGGAGCCGTGGATGATGACTCCCATCAGAAATGCACACACACCCATGCAAGAACGCCATAGTGAGGCACACGCACAAACCAGAATTATCATAGAGCGTGTGTTCGGGATGCTGAAATCACAGTTCCGGTGCTTGGACACATCTGGTGGAGCCTTGCAGTACTCTCCAGGCACGTGTGCCCACATCGTCATAGTATGTGCCATGCTACATAATATGATCCTTCGGAAACAGCTGCAGCAGGGACAAAATGGTGAAGGCCATCATAGCCCACCGCAATTGCCAAGGCCTTCACAGGCACAGAGGGATTCAGACCATGAACACACTGTGCCAGCCCCAGTAGGCAGACGGAGGCATGCCCAATATGCCTATGCCTTGGCAAAGAGGGAGCGTATAGCACATACTCTGACAGTGTAGGCCCCTACGGACTGACACACCAGTCCACCTGCACACACAGTAAAATGGATGGCACACAAACACGACCACCTGTAAATTGTAATGTATAGGTGGCCCACTATGTGAATCCTACATAGGCAGCCCTCAAACATTGTACACACAACAGCTATTGGAACACGGAATATCAACACTGGAACAGTACATGCGCATATCAGCATATGGTGGTGCTGTGTGTATACGTTCCCAGGTACATCGGTAGGTACACAGCCGATTGTCAGAGGCCATACACCAAACGGGGCAAACAGTGTCTGCTGCCGCCACAACATCAAGTAACCAACTGTCGCGTAGTGGAGCAGAGGCAATTGTGGGAGCACATGTGTGTAAGCACTGTTCTGCACACACTCAGCACGGAGTCCCTGCTGCGTTAATGAGGGGCTCCACATAATATAATCATGGATGATGTGTCAAGGCATGGGGTGTACCCATGACAGGTATTCGTCACCCCAGCATGCTCCACCTACGGTCATTTGAAGGTGTAGCACAGTATCACGTGTGGCTCACTGTGATATACATACCCAATGCCGGAGCACATCCAGTAAACATCACATGGACATACCATTAACTGGACTCATCAATATGTAAACTAACTGAGTTACCCATGTGAGTGCAGTATGGAGTAACAGCTGTAGTATACTCCATGTACAAAATGACATAACACGTGTACAAATCCCAGATGGCCATGTGTTAAATGCAGTGACCGTCATGCATGTTCCTGGTCCCACATCCTGCAAGGGATGTAACGTAATCCCGAAGGTACGAGTAATGCATGTCGGATGCAGGTCATCAGATCATATGTGTAGCACACGTTAGCGGGAATATGCATTGCCCACTGCTGGTAAGCGACGTTTAAATATGACTATATGGATATGCGCGAAACAGGGATAAGCTTCCCCAAATATCACGCAGATCACGGTCAATGATGTCCAGAACAGGTGAAACCAGCATTATTCACCCCTGTACTAATAGCGCCTGCTCTGAAGGGTAAAACGACCACTGCCAGGAGTAGAACACGCAATCATGTATAGAATCACCTAACACTATTGCTAGCCAAGATGTACCTATGGTAGGGTTGCCACCTCTTCAAATCACCAATGTGGGACATACGTCAGATGTCTGCAGGCCGACACATACACCCGGCCAGTACGAAATTCAGAACTTCACTGTTTTGCCTAAATAAAAGCTCATTCTGGTAATGTTTACTTACTTATTCTGTTTCTAGAACATATAGGTGGTTCAGATACAGAATAACTGTTTTAGGCAACTATTACATAAACTATAGGAAATAAGTATGTTCTAAAATCCCAGGACATTTGCCATGTTTACATATATTTTGCAGGACACAACTGCCCAAAGAGGGACTGTCCCTCACAGAGTGGGACAGCTGGTAACCCTAACCTACGGCAGGTGTGTAATGTGACAGGTACAGACACAAACGTGCGGAGTCCAGGAAACAGTATACACCAACAAGTACACAATGAAAGGTGTAGCTTGCCTGTCACTTTCCCCGTCAGATATATGTATATATATATATATATATATATATATATATATATATATATATATATGGGTCCCCTACTAATTACCGAAACGCCGATTCGCCGACAAAGAAATCACCGACACCAAACGACCGACAACGCAGTTGACCGACGCCCTGAATCCCGACAGCGGAAGACCGACAAGGAATGTAAGCGACCTGGTAAGTATGCGATAGTGAGGGATTTAGGAGTAGGCGGACAGGTAAGTGTGCAATAGTGAGGGATGTAGGGTTAGGGTGTGTGATAGGTGAGTGTGCGGTAGTGTCAGAGCTTGGGGTTAGGGGTGTGTAAGTGAGTTAGGGTTAGGGTGCAGGTGGGGAGAGTGTGCGGTAGTGTCGGAGCTTGGGGTTAGGGGTGGGTAAGTGAGTTAGGGTTAGGGTGCAGGTAGGGAGAGTGTTCGTAGTGTCGGAGCTTGGGGTTAGGGGTGGGTGAGTGAGTTAGGGTTAGGGTGCAGGTAGGGAGAGTGTGCGGTAGTGTCGGACCTTAGGGTTAGGGTTTGGGTTAGGGCTAGTGGATATGTGTTGTAGTGTACTGTGTTGTTTACGTGTAGTGTGTCGGTGTTATGGTGTTCGGTGTTTTGCGTTGTCGGTACTTTGTGTTGTCGGTCGTTTGGTGTCGGTGATTTCTTTCGTGAATCGGCGTTTCGGTCATTAGTCGTAGACCCATATATATATATATATATATATATATATATATATATATATATATATATGTGTGTACACATATATACATATATATAATACAGTGGAACAAAATAGCGAAGCGAGTCCAGGAAAACCACAAAAAGCCAAGGGTAACGTGAACGTATTTTATTAGAAACGTTTTCGCCTCTGTAAAAACAGAAGCTTCTTCAGACAAAGAGGAACGCCAAATAACCACATTTTAAATCCTTAAAAGTTGCTACCATGATGTCATTTCCTTGACAACCAGGATAATTAATTCTTGGTTTGCTGAAAACACCATTTTCCATTAAAAATGTACTTTTACCATCAAGCACAAGTTATAAAATATGAAACATCACAATAAAAAAATAGTGTTAAACACATTGATAAAACAAAAATGATATTGTAAATAAAAACAATATTATAAATAAACAAAGCCAACAGTGTTGAGCACCTTTTTCAAAAGTATAAAGTTTTATACAAACATGTTAAAGAAATACTTAAATGGGAAAGAAACCATATCTAGTCGAGAAGGTGAAAGTGAAAGAATTTCAACAACTCTTAACAAATAAAATATACATTTAATACCTAAGGTAACTTTTGTATTTTAAAACAACAGAAATGTTGCAGGCTTCATTTAACCCAGGGGCGGAAAAAGCATTTAATAACAGTTGCCATTCCAGTTCCTTTATTTCAAGCAGAAGGGGTTGGGGACCCCCCTAATGCCAACCCTGACACAATCAATGCCCATGAAACAAAAACTGTGCCCAACATGATCTAAAATATGCTTCGAGAGGGCATTATCAACTTTTTTATTTTTTATGGCATAATTATGTTGGTAAACCCAGTCCCGTAATCTACGGTCTGTTTTACCAACATAAAATGCAGGGCAACAGTTGCAAAACGCGATGTAAACAACCGACTTAGTGTCGCAGCTGATCTTGTGGTTAATATTACATTTTTCATCTTTAATAGTAAAAGAACTCCCTACCCTCAAAAGTCTACACCAATTGCAGGCCCCACAGGTGTGTGTACCAGTTTGTGTGGATGTGGAGTATAATAAATCCCCTGTTTGCAACAACTCTTTTAAATTCCAAGCTCTTAATAGACTTTAAATGTTTTGTACGTAGTCTAAACCTCAAGGTGTTGTTTAATGGGGATCCAACAAAGGACAAACCTCCTTTTAAGTTGTTGAGTGCCTTTAATCCTCCCCTACACCCCATTCTGCACACCTTTGAGAATGTTTGCGAACTAGATTTTAGACAGTTCTTTGAAAATGTTAAATGGTTTGACCACCAAAGTAACATTTCATGTGACCAAAGATCAAGTTTGAAAAATTTACGTAACCTACCAATTAGGGTGATTAAACCAGACAAGGGTGGGGGTATTGTCATCTTTGATAAGGATGACTATACTGAAAGAATGTTAACTGTATTGAACTCTCCTGCCTATGAAATTTCATCTTTAAATGAGACAACAGGCCAGTACAACAGGATTAAAGGGTATTTTAGGGACTTGTTTATTGAAGGTAGGATTGACATCGACACCTTCAACTTTATAAACATGTCTTTCCCAAGAGTTCCAGTTATGTTTGGGATCCCTAAAATCCACAAAAACCTGTCTGATCCACCGATGCGTGCCCTAGTTGATGGGAGATGTTCAATTACCCACCCTTGTGCTAAAGTGGTTGATTTCATTATTGGTAAACATCTTAGGCTACTACCTCAAATTTGTAAAGATTCTTGGTCTTTTTTGAAGTCCTTAAATGATATTCCCTTTGACCCGTCTTTTAACTTCTTAACCATCGATGTGGTGGATTTATACACCTCTATACCACATCAAGAGGCGGTGGAATGGGTTGAGCTAATGTTGGTAGAGTTAAAGGCACCGAAAGATGAGATTGATGTTGTTACACTTCTCTTGGACATCATCTTATCTTCCAATTTTTTCATTTTTAACAACTGCCACTATCTGCAGAAAAGGGGGATTGCCATGGGCTCTCCCTGTGGAGGCAGCGTGGCCAATTTAGTGGTCGCTTATTGGGAGAAAACTTTTCCCTTAAACAACCCTCAGTTTAAAAATGTCATTAAGTTTTACACACGCTTTTTAGATGATGTGTTTGTACTCATTCAGGACGATGAAGATGGTGTTGTAAATTTGATTAAATATATGAATGAATCATCTACTTTCTTAAAATTTACCTACCACTTTTCAGTCAGCGAAATCGATTATCTTGATGTTAAAATAGTCAAAGATCTTTATAACAACCGACTCCTATCTAGTATTTTTAGGAAGCCTACTTATTGCAATGCTTTCCTACATTTTTCTAGCAACCATCCTTGGAAACAGAGGAGGTCAATCGTCAAGGGCCAGCTTGTTAGAGCAACACGCATGTGCAACACCTTAGCGGCCTTTGAACACGAGTGTTCCACCCTGAAAAATATGTTTTTGAATAGGAGATATCCGATTGAGTTAATAGACAATCTAATTGAGGAAGTTTCTTTAAAAAGAGACCTAGGATTTTACCAGCCTCTCCTTCAGGGTAGTAAACAGATTACCATTGACACTATAGAACCTTTGGGTGGGTTTCCTTGTAGTGTGGAACCTGTACCTATCCAACATGAATCTAGTGGCTCTGCTTGTGTTCAACCCTTGCCACTTTGTGACTTTAAGACTAGCTTAATTATCACACACAATAGACATGTTAACAGTTTTTGTTCTATTGTTAAGAAGAACTGGCATTTTATTTTAAATAATGCCCTTCTATCTGATATTTTGGGTCCCTTCCCCTCTTTTGTGTTCAAGAGGGGCAGGAATTTAAAAGAGTTATTGCAAACAGGGGATTTATTATACTCCACATCCACACAAACTGGTACACACACCTGTGGGGCCTGCAATTGGTGTAGACTTTTGAGGGTAGGGAGTTCTTTTACTATTAAAGATGAAAAATTTAATATTAACCACAAGATCAGCTGCGACACTAAGTCGGTTGTTTACATCGCGTTTTGCAACTGTTGCCCTGCATTTTATGTTGGTAAAACGGACCGTAGATTACGGGACCGGGTTTACCAACATAATTATGCCATAAAAAATAAAAAAGTTGATAATGCCCTCTCGAAGCATATTTTAGATCATGTTGGGCACAGTGTTTGTTTCATGGGCATTGATTGTGTCAGGGTTGGCATTAGGGGGGGTCCCCAACCCCTTCTGCTTGAAATAAAGGAACTGGAATGGCAACTGTTATTAAATGCTTTCTCCGCCCTTGGGTTAAATGAAGCCTGCAACATTTCTGTTGTTTTAAAATACAAAAGTTACCTTAGGTATTAAATGTATATTTTATTTGTTAAGAGTTGTTGAAATTCTTTCACTTTCACCTTCTCGACTAGATATGGTTTCTTTCCCATTTAAGTATTTCTTTAACATGTTTGTATAAAACCTTATACTTTTGAAAAAGGTGCTCAACACTGTTGGCTTGGTTTATTTATAATATTGTTTTTATTTACAATATCATTTTTGTTTTATCAATGTGTTTAACACTATTTTTTTATTGTGATGTTTCATATTTTATAACTTGTGCTTGATGGTAAAAGTACATTTTTAATGGAAACTGGTGTTTTCAGCAAACCAAGAATTAATTATCCTGGTTGTCAAGGAAATGACATCATGGTAGCAACTTTTAAGGATTTAAAATGTGGTTATTTGGCGTTCCTCTTTGTCTGAAGAAGCTTCTGTTTTTACAGAGGCGAAAAAGTTTCTAATAAAATACGTTCACGTTACCCTTGGCTTTTTGTGGTTTTCCTGGACTCGCTTCGCTATTTTGTTCCACTGGTTTTGTTTTTCTGTTTGATACCACACATATATATAATACAGATAGAAAGGGTGATAGAGTGATATATGTTGATATATACGGATTCAGCGATATCTGCAAATATATATAGATAGGTCAATGACATTCATAACACCTTGGAGGTACAAATAAATAGGATACTGCCAACTATGGAATGTGTAACATACTGACATGCGTAACCACGAGGCTGAAAGACTGAAAGAACACAGTACCAGAACAGTACAACCGCGAGTAATAGTATAATGATATGAAGGGACATTTAGTTACTGCTGCCGGTGTTGCGGTCCACGTAGGTACTGTGTTCAACTGTATTTGTGAGTGCCATAGTCTGTGTATGTGTGTGTTGAGGGTGCCGTGTGCGTCTCCGTGTGACTGTAATGTGTGTGTGTGTGTCCTTATCATGTGTCTGTTAGTGCCAACTCAGAGGTAGATCATTATGGTAGGTGTGGGTATAGCTAGCCGTAGGCATACTATTACCACCTGTCCCACATTAGGAGGGACAGCCCCTCCCTGGGCAGGTGTGTCCTGACATAAAACATTACAAAGGGCAAATGTCCGGGATTGTAGGACATTAATATGTCCCATATATAATGTAATAGTTGCATTAAATAGTTATGCCTGTATGTAAGAAACGTAAATGTTACATGCAATATAAGTAGCCAAAGTCCCACAATAGGTATGTATTGAGGATAAACGTATGTGCTAACATGCATACTGACTGTGGCTATGTGTTGGCCTGTAAACACCGCTGTGCGTCCCGCAAGTGTCCAACAATGGCCATATGAAAAGGTGCAACCCATGGCAAAGAGGTTCTGTTACCAACACAACCACAATGACTGCAAATATCTGGGACAGAAATACACGGGATAGCTGTCATTTCCCTTTACATATCGCTGCAATTCCGGAGGTATGGAAGTATCAACCTCACCTGCATACTATATAGAAACCAATTAACAACGGCCCAATGTACAATCCCATAACATAAGTCTACTAACTGATAGCTCTTTAATTAGGGATGGAGCCCAGACACATATATATGGAATATGTAGAAATGCAAGCCCCACAAACCTGTATATGCTACATACACTCACCGACATCCCCCACACCAGAAGCTATAGCAATACAGACTGCAATAACAGCACAAACATCCAGTTAGTCAATTACATCTGCAGAACCGTCAACATACCTTGCGAGAGATACAATTAAAGGCGCCATGCAAAATTGCAGCCGTTATATAATGGAACAAATGGCGATGTTACAGGTTTTGTTTGCAATAGTCCGTTATCAGATGTTGGGATGACAGGAACACCCACATGTTGAACCACATACTCTAGCTGTCATACACAATCCACGGGGGACATGAATCCAAAGTATAATTGTCTCTATGCATAGCAGTTGCAATTACACATAACAAAACACAATACAGGCCGTCTCCCCGAAGGTAGGGCAACTGGGCAACGCCCAAGTGGAGAATTAAATTATTCCCCACTGTTGCCGCGTAATTGGTGAATTGAGTAGCTGCACAGCTGGTATGCAAGTAATTAGTCACTCAGGAACACCAACTGGCGGGAGGAAACCACATGTTACAGGTATCGACGTATATAAGGATGACTTGCCAGACATTCAAACCGTATGCTCATACAAAATACCTGTTTAAGCAGTGTGAGAGAGATAGAGACGAAAGTCCGTAATGATAACAAGGTATGTATAACACTCGGTATGTAAGTTTATGTATAGCATGTTTTTTATTAATTATTTACTGTATGTATAGCCTGGTTTGCATTAATTAAAAGTGTCTGCAATGCATGAAGTGGGAAAAGGTATTTATGTAGTGATGTCTTGCTGAGCATACTAACGCATGTAGAAACTGTGCGTCCAGCAGTGGGCCAGAAGGTACACATCACAGACACCACAAGGGATGCTACATGAGGGCTTTAAACAGAATAATTCCATACAACCCGCCATCAGTGGTAGGGTATGTCCAACAAGTACGTGCCATAGCAGGGGATAGTATATGTTGATATACTGTCACAGTAGGCATGTGTATGGGCATATAACGACAATGACATGTCTAAGGTGGTCCTGCTGTGCAAGTATGCTTTGCATTATGGGATACTATGTGAAATATGTGTAATGTATAGTATTGTAGGTAGATATGTCAGATATTCTACACAGCATAACAGGCATATCATGCATACCAAAGGTATCGTCTATTGGCATGTACAATAACAGGATACATATGGCTTGTAGGCACGGGACATGGCAATAGCATGATAGCTAATATAAATGGAAGGGCTACCAAGTAACCATGCACAAAGGACATGTAATAGCTTCACAGGTTCATAGTGGGGTACTATGCAGTCTGGCAAGTCTATGTGTAAGCACAACTACAGTGTTCACACCAGTGGCACCTCTCTAGGGTAGTGTCCTGTGAACAGCAGAGCCATGTGTTACCTGCACCTCTGCACAGTACAGCCACTGCAGTGATCCCTGGCGTACATGTGTCTCCCAACCATCAAGGGAGGTATCACATGAACAGTGCTACTGAGTGTCCCTGCGTGATGTACATAGGACTCATGTTCCAAAGCATGGTGAGTGACTGGTTTGGGAATATAACCCTCAAGCACATTCCACTCATTGTTGCGTGTGTGCACATATCCATGAGCATGTTGCTCACAGTGGCTTTTGCTTATGTCGTGTATGTGGAGTATATCCGTTAATATTGTTGTGGACATGGGCCCTGACTGTTCAGCAGAGGTCATCCCTGAGTATGTAGTATGCAAATGTGTACAGACGTGGTGTCCGTAGTTCAGCCGCATACTTTAACTGTTGGAGCTCAATAAACATCATGGTGTGTTAATGGTGTGGTATGTAAATCTGTAGCTGATGTGTAAGGTACTCCCTAAATGGGGTGGTTTGCCCTTGAATGTGTGTAGAAGTCTTGAGTTCAGAGGTACAATGGGTGCCTATGTACCAGCTACACACCCAGTACAGATAAGTGTGGCCACGTAGAAGGATATCCACGCCACAGTGGCAATACGGTAACCACAGGAGTGGGTGTGACATACATGTGTACTACAAACATGTACAATGTGACATGTATGTAGGGGACTACCAGCTATGTGATAGTCAGTGGGTGAATGGTGTAATGCAAAGGTGATGTTCATGCACCTTGTGTCATGCAGCTTGAGGCCATGATATTCATATCAGGTATCTGTCACAGTGACACCCATATGGATGGAGTCAGTATCAGCTGGTGGATCAATCGTGGCACTTTGTATGCAGGGGTTTGTAAATCTAGGCAGGGAAAGTCCCTCTGTGCTAGCCTGTACCCCAGGGAAGCATATACTGAACATGAGGGGCCCAATGACTGAGGACTGTGGTATGCCAAATGTAACTGAAATGCAGTAGGTACTATGGTATGCTACCCTCATTGTGTGTGTCCTGTCCATGAGCCATGTTGCATAACATCCTGAGACATAGGGTACGATGTGCAGGTGGATGTGTATGTTGTCAATACCAGAATGGAGAACGGTGCTGAAAGGCAATGAGAGGACAATGTAGGATGAGTCCACCAGGTGTAGGGACCATGCTCTGGCCCTAACAAGTCCAACCTGGGTGGCATCAAAGGACCGGAGCCCAACAATGTCTCTGTGAATGACGTCCTTGATGATGTGCCCCATAGCCGTGCAGAACAGTCCTGTCAGGTATGTAGGACTATAGTCCCACTCGTGTATTGTGGTGCCACCTGTGTGGAGTGTGATAAATGTTGCTGTGTGCCATTCAGGGGCCACAATGTCTGATACAAGGCTATTACTGAACATGGTGGCCTAGTGGGGAGACATGTCATTCAGAGGTTTGTGGACATCACAGCCTGGGACTTTGGAAGGTGACATGGGGCCAGTGTCCCAGGACATATAGAGTGCAGGTTAGTACTGTGTAGGTGTGACCGCAGGAACACCGCAATGTTCCTGCATGGATTCTGGCCCTGTAGTGAGTGAGAGGGTGTAATGTTAGCATTGAATCCATCCGCCATCATGTTGCCAACGTCACCTGGGTCTGTAATGTTCCTGAGTGACTGTTGTATGTGAGAGCAGATGTGGGTGTTGCCAACGACTACTGACATACCACCATAATGCCTTGTGGTACACCCCGGAATGTGTCGCAGTAATGTTTACGTAGCTAGTCTTGGAGTATGTGATGAGGGATCCCGTGGCCCTACCGAGGCTGACTAGTGAGCTACCCCACCCATGGGATTGTACACCACTGTGCAACAGCCTCCACCTGTTGTTGTACATTATGTCCATGGAACTTGACCACCAGAGTGGCGTCTGTTATCTGGTGTGTACCATCATGGCTCTGTGTGGAATAGCATGATCCATGCAGCCGTGTACATGCTAAGGAAGTGCACTGGGGTATGTTTCAGCATTTGTATGTGCATTGTCCATCTGCACGGGTGTCATGACGTTAACAACCACTGTCATAAGACGTCTGTAGTAGGTGTTGTAGTACTCATGTACTGTGTATGCCGTGAAGGGTGTGGTGCCGGGATGTGGCTAACAAGGTTGATTAGCATATGTTCAGAATCCACCAATGAGGGGATACCCCCAGGTGTGGAACACCAGTCACATGTTGGTAGTGTTCATGTCAAGGTTAATGTTGGTCTTGGAGGTGGTGTGTATGGGTTGATCCAGCCAAGTGGAGGTTATGACTCATGGATGTGTCGGTACATGAGTGGCTATCCCAGTTAAGTGTGGGGTAGTGTCAGTCACACATCTGTAGTAGCTGTCTGAGCCCTACTGTCCAGTACACCAACAAATGAGGTCTGGTAACCATGGGGCATGTTGTTGAATCTGTAGCTTGTTACAATGTGTATAGCGGTTCTGGACATAGTTAGTTGCACGTGGAGCACCTCTGATGCATTGTGCTAAGTAACTAGCCAGGATGTGTGTACAACATAGTGGGATATGGGAACACCTCAGCTGTGGGTGTGCCGGTCCAGGTATGTGCCTGAAAGGTATGGTCTGTCTATAACCTGTCATTGCAGGTGTGCTCTGCAGAGCCTAAAGAAAGGTCCCAGTCACTGCAGAGATATTGGAGTGGTGCATTATAAGGTGTGCCTTGCCTGCGTGCATCACAGAGGAAGATGCAAGCAATGTGTCACATGACCCCATGTCTTGCTTGCCAGTTCCCGTTCTGCCGGTGACTGTTGGAAACTGTGCAAGACAGGCAGTATAGAAGCAGCAAGAGCCTTACATGTGATCTCCCAGGGCTGACAGGTGCAGGTCATCTGTGCCAAAGCATTGTGTTTGACCAGGTCAATCAAAGCGGACAGATACCAGATGCCTGTGGAATGACAGCAGAAGCATAGGCAACTTTTGAAGTGACACAGTCAGTCATTGTACAGTGGTATCGGGTCTGGATGAATGCATAATGCTCCCCAGGGCTAGGCCCACACCTTCAGGGCTACAACACTGGTGAGCTATTGCATGTCCCTGCACACGTAGTCTGTGAAGTGGCATCTCAGGGCAGTCACACTAACATGGAGAATGACAGTCACATCATACCTGGTGAGGTGTGGCATGGGTGCATAGGTTATGTTGCAGAACCAGTTACCCGACAGCAAGATGTAAGCGACTATCGCCTTGTGTAGCCTACTGGGTGGAGCTGCAGTGTGACCGCCTACAGAATCACCTATGACTGGTGTGTTGTGTATGTTATAACACAGTATTGGCTGTATGTGATGGGCACACACGAGTCTATGGGCTATAAGTTGGTGATGTTGTGTTTTGTGATGGGGGCTGCTTCTGGTGCCTACACAGAGTATGGAGAGGTACGGCATAAGTTGTCCTCATATGTGTGGCCTATGGTGGAGATCATGTAAGACTATGTGATGAGTGGGGTGTGTTGCGAATGTTACACATCCCGACATGACTGTCAGGTGCAGTCAGGGTTGGTGACAGCATTACCCCCAGCAGGGCTGCATAAGTGCATCCCCCACAGGCTGTAGTGTCGTATGTTGGGAGGTGATTATTGAATGTGTACATGAGACAATTGCTCTATTGCCACATGTACGACATATCCATCATATAGACAGGCAATAGCACTGGTACGTGACAGTTGGACATGCCTGTATATACAACCATGTCTCACAGGATATGTGCGTTACGTGTGTACAACAGCTGTTGTACCATAAGCAAGCTGGAAATTTTAGGACAGCCAGTGTACCTGTGGGAAATGGTGTGGAATGGGTGCTATATTAATCAGTAGCTCATGACATGCTCACAAGGTCTGAACAAGTGCCTAGCATGACCATACAATACAGATAGGGTGTTGGATAATATCAACCCACAAGTGGTGACGACAGTCATAATGGGTGGCACCGCACTATAACCCTGCTGAATATGGTGTGCATGTCCATGAGCCATTATCACTATAGATGTTAGCAGTACAGATGAACAAGACAGTACAGATGTTTGATTACAAATACCTTTGTATGTCACAGGAGTGTTCTACCAGTGGCCTGTTGACAGACTCACAACAACAAAAGGTGCCAGAGTGACATGTGCATATCACACCAGTGCCAGCTACAGTAGAACAGGGTTAATATGTTGTACTCCACCCTCATTGTAGCCCATACCACACAGACAAATGTTAGGCATCTGTGTATGTAAGGATGTGAATGGCCATGACCTATGAGGAATAGCTGTGTCAGTGTTGTGAACAACATACAGAATGGGTTGTGTGGGTTAGGTGTGTGACGTATGTGCACATTCTGATGGATGATATCAGCATTGTCACCACTAGGTGAACATCCCTGTACCCATTAACTACCACCTAGGCTGTGGTCAACATTATGGACGCTATGTAAGGGATGGTGCTGTGCAGTACACCTCCTTGCCTTGGTGACGTCTCCAGGCCCCTTGGGTAGTCATACGAGGTACCCATGTCATGACAGGGTGCCATCCATGAGCACGGAGATCATTGGACAGGCATATACAGCACTGGGGTGACCAATATTGGATCACATATCACCTTTAAGGGGTAATGGCCATGCGTGGATGGGCGATACCAGCCTTCACAATCCTCACCTTCACAATGCAGCATGCTGTCTACCTTGCATAAAGACATTTGCTACACCATGATGATGGACATGCTACATGACCATATCCTGATCTGTAAGACATACGTCATGGACAGCCACCGTCCTAATACTAGGATTGCCACATGCTGGACAGATCCCTGTGCCATACATGTGACATACTCCCGCCAAACCATGCAACCCTGTCCATCAAAGCTGCACATGTCACCCCAGTCATACATGGTGTGATGGCCGCATGGTAGATGTAGTATCAACTGTCCGGATCAGTAATGTGGCACTGATGCACCTCGCGGTGGCATACTGGCTGTCTTTTACAGCTAGGAAACCTTGCCTGTACATGCTATGATTGATAACCATCCCTGTGAACGACGTCCGACTAGCCATTGTCCCATGTCTATCACATGTGCAACACAGGCGATCCGTGGCAGGATGTTGAACAGCTGTACAGTGCTGTGTAGATGTATATGGCAAAACACATACATGTACAGGTGTCCATGCGTATGTGTGCATTGTCACTGCTCAAGTCCATTAAGGCTGTGTCTGTGTTGATATGTCACATATACACAGCATCAAGGTCAACAGCAGTACCGTGGACACATCCAGGCATGTGCAGATAGGTAAGAACACCAGTGCAGGCAAATAGACATGCTCACATCAAGACAGCATTCACATGGAGTATGAACACTGTAATGAGGTGACACACATATATAGTGATGATATCCAATGCATAACGGGTGTTACATGTGTGACACAAACACGTCAGTCGTGTCAGTGTCATGATGATTTGCAAAGATTACTGTGCAGATGTACTAGATGTCATAGAAATGTATGTGCAGCAGTATCTCTGTACATCTCTGAAACTGTGACCTGTCACCATCATTATGTCTTACAGACAATGCCTCGTACACGCCTTCCAGTGTACAACCGCCAGGAGGATGATGTCCTCATCCCGTACCTCCATGAGAACTACAAGGTGTTGTTCAGCCATATGCCACAGCATGCCCAGCAGCGGGATGACCTGTGGCAGGATCTACGCAGGAGGGTGAACGATGTGGGTGGCCATAACTGCACCTACCAGCAGGTGCGCAGACACTGCACGGACTTGATACGACATGCAAAACAGCGTGCCACTGCAATCGCCAGGGAACAAGGTGGAACAGGTGGTGGGCCACCAACCCAGCCCCCACTCACACACACCGAGGAGCTACTGGCCAGTCTGGGGACACCCTCAGAACAGCATCCACACACACTAGCTGCCATCGTGGAGGTGGGTGTCTCCCAACCAATGAGCCTGGAGTTGCCTGGTAAGTCAGTACTGCACATATGGCTATTATATCCCATTTAGTTGCATGTGCCACTGTACATTATGTAAAGTAACAACACATGCAAAGTATGTGGACACACATGCTGCATATTACAGTATGCTACCCTGTGTATGCACACATGTGCATCCTATATGCTATTATACAGGCAAATGTGTTAAGATGCACATTGCACCCTGTGGCTGTCAGACAGTCAGGGATAATGTTCATACTGCTGTGTCACCCCTATACAGGTACCTCTGGCATGCCGCACAGACATGAGTCCTTTGCAGGTGAGACTGTCATCAGTATCAGGCATGTTAAAGCATAGATCTATTTGCCATGTGGCCAGTTAACAGTTGCACACTTGATGTTCGTTCCAGTCACGATATACAGGTCGCATCACCCATCATTCACACAGGCCACCCATGTGCAATATATACAAACAAAATGATACCCAACTTGAAACCACAGTAGTTGTCATTGCTACATGTGTGGTCAGCTGTGCATACAACAGTGGAGGTGTTCTACAATGGAGGCATATGTAGTATGCATTGGAACAACATGTGTGGTATGCAAACAGTACCAAACAGTGAGCTGTGATATGGGCAGCCCACAGGTGTCACCATTGTGTTATATGCCCCTGCATTGGGTGCACACATTGTGATGTGCCATCTGACATGTCCCAGACACGTAGTGTTCTGGCTACAATATTGTCACACTATCCCATGACCCATACCCCACATACCAAACATACAACCCGTTGTCTGCATAGCCCTGTGGATGGTGACATATCTGACTTCTATGGGTGTATGTCATATGGGACAACACAGACATGTGAGATAGATGGCCATCACACACATTTGGTCAACACATGTGCACACATGGCCATGGGGGATGGCCAGAGACACGTAGCCACACAGTAGATGTGATGTGTATACACCCTGTTGCACATTGTCCACACATGGTCCAATTGTAGCCTTAGTTGACTGATTATACAGTTGATGTGGTACACTGGACATCCTAAAAGCCTGTGTACAGCTAATGGAGGTGTCACTGAAGTCTACCATATAAGATATGTTGAACATCACGACTGTGTCATAGCATGGCAGTAATCACCTGTACAGCTTCCACAGACATTGACACCACATCAGGCCACAGATACTGTACATTTCCCTTGCTGCTGTAGGACATCACCATTAGCTGTGCACCTCGTGTGTGTGGTACATCAATGTCATGTGGGAAATGGTGAATTGACATGTCCACTATGCGTGGACATGGTTGGCAGGCAGCTAAGACCCTGTAGTTGTTGTGCAGGGGTGTCATCTGTAGGTCCTCCAGTGACCTGTCACTTGACACAGCATGGTTTGGTGTGTATACATCTCAGCATCGTGGGTCACAATCCACAGTTATGTCATGGGTATGCATGCAGTTATGGCTATGCAATGTGTACATATTATGCATTGTACAGCAATATAGATGCCTCATGATGCCATGCAATGGCACAGTGTCTGTACTTCACACTGTATAGCAATGTAGATGGCTCACACTACCCTTCCATGCTCATGCACATTTGCTAAACATGCATTCTGTCTGTAGGGCATACAGACAACACCGCAATGTGATGCCCATTACGATGCTGTATATGTGTCAGGACACCATTGTGTCAGACATGTATGCATGTTAATGCACACGTCAGCAGATTACATGTCAAGGTCATGTCAGCCATGTGTACTGTTATCCTGTTCTGGTCCACATGGTTTATCACAGGGATGCATGCATACTACCATGATTGTGTGAACTGCATGGCTACTGATATGACACCTGCTTGCTGTAGTGTGCACCCCAGGGAGGTATGCTTACTAACACTATTAATGTCTAGGCTGCATGCCCTCTGCTGTATCACAGGCATGCTGCATGCCATCTGTCAAATCACATGCATGGTGTGTCTGTGTGTGTCTGTGTGTGTATGTGTCTGTGTGTGTCTGTGTGTGTGTGTCTGTGTGTGTGTGTCTGTGTGTGTGTGTGTGTGTGTGTGTGTGTGTGTGTCTGTGTGTGTGTGTGTGTGTGTGTGTGTGTGTGTGTGTGTGTGTGTGTGTGTGTGTGTCTGTGTGTGTGTGTGTCTGTGTGTGTGTGTGTCTGTGTGTGTCTGTGTGTGTGTGTGTGTGTGTCTGTGTGTGTGTGTGTCTGTGTGTGTCTGTGTGTGTGTGTGTGTCTGTGTGTGTGTGTGTGTCTGTGTCTGTGTGTGTGTCTATTGTAATTTAGAGTATTTCTTTGCATTCACAGCTGATGTAGGTGCATTACCCTCCTGCGGTCCATCTGATGTTAGTGTCCCCACAGATACTAGCAGTGATGAACATATGCATGAGGTACAGGCAGGGTTGTCAGGGGCTGAATCTGTGCCAATGGTTGCCATCCCAGCTATGTCCCCCTCATCCCTGCACACAGTTCTGCTGCCAACATATACTGCATCACCAGTGGCCATAGAGGAAGGACGGTCAGCGTCTGTTAGCGTGGAACAGGAACGTGTGGTGGCTACAGAAGGTGTGTCTACACACCATGGTGTCAGTGTAATGACTGCAGATGTGCCACACAGGCATGTGGCCGGTGCTGCTCGTAGGAGGACCCCTGGCAGACATGCACCTGCAGGACAGAGCGCAGCAGCTGGTATCACCAGACTCATGTTCCAGACTGTAATGGCGGCACAGGCATGTGCTGAACGTCAGAACAGAGAAGGGCAGAGGCTGCAGAGGGCTGCTATCTGTACCCTAAATGACAACATCCAGGCATTGGCAAATGCTCAACAGCAGATTGCTGATGTTCTGGACAGGCGATTGAGTGACATGGTCAGAATCCTTGACCGTAGCATGGCAATCCACGAGCGTGAGCTGTCTGTGCTGGAACATCTGGTAGGTGTGAGGTGTAGGCCATGTGGATGTAGGCCAGCTACACCACCTAGTGCAGGTCAACATGAGCGTGCCACCTCACATGCCTGCTCCCATAGTGCTGGTAGCAGTAGCAGTGCAGCTGGTGCTGCGCTGTCCACACCAGGACACAGCAGGCCACGTGGATGTGGCCCTGGACATTCCCAGTAGGGACACAGTTCCAGTGGACATGTGTCGTCGGATAGTAGCCAAGCTGTACCTCCGCCTGGTAGTGCCCGTGCAACCCCTGGCAGGCACAGGTCATGTGGTCATGGCTGGACACAGTGAGCTGTACAACCTGGTCTGTACAATCTGGAGCTGTCAATAATACCCCATGTAGGCCTCACAAAAGGCAGAACTGTGTGCACACATACACGCACACAGCAAAGACATCTGTAGGGCACCACAACACCCACATGCATACTGAACAGACATGTCCAATCATATCACTGGCCCTTACCCACACACAAGATGTCATCCATTGGTGCAGCCTATGCCCCTGGCAAACATTATCACCCTGTGCATGTGATGAAGCCTGTGCCACATCCCTGTCATCCACACCATTGGTGCAGGGACATGCTCAAATGGTCTGATGCACAGGGTGTACAGAATAATGAGAAGTGCATATTACATTAGTTGTGTAAGAATAGTGAGAGAAGTGTATATTACATTAGTTGTGTGTGAATAGTGAGAGATGTGTATATTACATTAGTTGTGTACTGGTGACATGCACCAGACATACCATGTAGTACAGGTTTAGCATGCATTGTTATATGTTCACAGTATGTGTCTCGGTAACAACAGTAACAACATGTTGGTAATGATGCCCTGGTTCCCTCCTTATGGTCTACTTGCATGTGCCTACAGGTAGCACTGTTTGCAGTCTTCCATGTGTAACTGTGGAGTACTCACAGGCACATATGGCAATATCAGCATGCTAGACGTAGCCTCAGCCTGACTGTTGGAAAGTCTAACATAACACAGATGTCCACACATATACTGATCCAGAAGTATGTGGGCAGTTAATAGGCTACAGTGGCTAGAGACGTGACATCCATACCAGGTCACATCACAGGTATGTTGGCATGGTGCAGGGGCTGTACACAGCGGTCTGGCCAATGATAATGTTAGTGGCCACTTGATAGCATGAGGCCTCACTGTGTAGCAGTAATACCCTGTCACATTACAGGAACATGCTCACACTCACAGGGTCAACAACACTATCATGCACACCCCATAGTGTTGAGGTGAAGACCCTTGCCTATGTGGTCATCACCGTCACAGTACTGTGAACCCACACGACGCGACACAGAGAAAGAACATGTACAGGTAGCCAGTGCGGCTGAGACCGATGGCATCAACAGGGTAGTGGACTGCATCACCATGAGGGGTTAGGGATCCTGTGTGTTCTGTATGGTAGCATACACCCTCACTCCATGCACCAGACAGCCATACATACCTACATACACACACACACACTGTGGAGACCACAAATGTCATACACATAGGGCGGCGCAGTGGTGCAGCGGTTAACATTGTCACATCACAGCAAGAGGTTCACTGGTTCGATTCTCGGCTGGGGTGCCTTCTGTGTGGAGTTTGCATGTTCTCCCTGTGTTCGCGTGGGTTTCCTCCGGGTACTCCGGTTTCCTCCCACACTCCAAAGACATGCATCTGGAGCATTTCTCCCCGGGCTTCCGCTGAAAACAGGCTCTGTGAAACGTAGTCGGACTTTCCTGGTCAACAAATGATAAATAAATAAAATAAAATAATAAAAAATAAATATGGATAGCTGATGTGTGTGATACACACACCGCACCTGCCTACGTCATGCTTTCCACACTGCAGTATGTACAGATCTCTACAACAGTGTACAGGGGTGTGTAACAATTGGGATGTATTCCCCACCATATGTGGCATATATGGTCACACAAGCAAACACACATGGCAGTACTGTGAATGATACACCTGCTATATGATGATACGTCTGACAGACATGTAGTAGTATTGGCCGCATTATGTGTACCAATGCTACCTTTGGCAATTGTGCTGCTATATGCACATGGGAGGATGTAAGTGTTACAAGTGTCAAGTGATATACTGTCGGTGACACCTGACCGCTGTGTAGGTTTTATGTCTCCACCGTCAAGTAACGGTAACATAGCGTACTGTTTGCACATGTAATGGTAGGATGGCGTGTGACACACCTGTGAGCCGTCCCCGGTAAACATCCATCTACACAGGTGGATCACCACTTTATGTACACACATCCATCCATACCTGCTGTATATCCTACCGTACTGTCAGTATGTCACCATATACAGGTGTCAATGATGGGGCTGCATTGCAACTGCATGTTGTAGTTAGGCACAGATTAGTTACTTACATCAGCTACTGCACATGCATGGTAGCTGCATGCACACTACAGATTGTACATGAGTGTTGGTCCTACATGCCTGTCATGTAGCCATGTTTGTATGCATTGCAATTGGTGGACATGTGTGTTGACATACATAACACATGGACTGTTGTATGATATGATGGGTGTCATGGGTAACTAGTACAGAGGGAATGTGTCCTCAGTCAACATTGCTGCCTCATGTACTGTTAGCATTCAACAGCCATGGACCCACCTTCCATTTGCATGCGTATAATTGCTGTAGCCACTTGTCTGCACGGAGGACAGCAAAAGCTATGCTATGTACATATGTGTTGTGTGTGTAGTCCATGCACATATCCACTGCAATTACATGTATGACATAGCCAAACATGTGTGTTCATTGGTGTACAGCGACAGTCATCTGTCACAGCTGTGTAAGACCCAGGGCCCCTGGTATGTGTAGAGCTGACCTGGTTATGTACAGTGGTATCATTGCAATGCATAACACATGATGGAACCCCGTTGGTACATGTGTAGTCTGCACAGTTGCTGTAGACCTATGTACAGTGCACTGGTCATGAGTCACACGGTGTTGTGTTAATGTATGGCTGTGTATTGCTGGTCCAATGACATAGTAATGTCAGAGGGCTACATTGTAGATTGTGGTGTGTACCTCTGTGATATACACCTGAGACATTTGTGATAGCTCCTGAGTGTGTACTGGTCAATACATGTGAGTGGCCTTCATGTACGTGGGGAGAGTAATACCATACTGTGCCCTTCCATGTTTAGAATCAGTGTGCATGCAAGACGGCCCTTTGCAACTGCTAAGTGTGTGAGCATGCCCAGTACGCCATTGTGTAGATGGACACATAGTACATTCCAAACAGACGTGTGATACTAAGCGTGTGGGTATAGCCATTGACATCCTGTATAGCGATGGTGGTCATCCAGGCAACATATATCCATTTTCAATGTCACGATGGATGCCTACATTGAACACACTGGTTGCTGTCTTGAAGGGTGTACTGTCTGTGGCGCGTCCCGTATCTATGTAGTGTTGTTGTAGTGCTCCGTAGATATTTGGTTGCCCAGATCACACCACTGCCGTGTGTTTGTCTACGTCTACCTTGGAACAGTAATATGCTTTCAGACTGCTCGCTCTCTATACATTCCCTATCGGCGTCCTTGCCTTTGCGGATGATGTCACCCACCTAGAAGTATGCCTCTGGGAATGCTGTGCTCAGCAATCT
Source organism: Protopterus annectens (assembly GCF_019279795.1). Lineage (NCBI taxonomy): Eukaryota > Metazoa > Chordata > Ceratodontiformes > Protopteridae > Protopterus > Protopterus annectens. The sequence continues at coordinate 844,258,257 of NC_056739.1, forward strand.
TGGTAGCGCGTTCTGTAAATGCGTAATGCTGTAGTGTGATAAGGTAGTTAGGTGTATGTTCGACTCCCAGCCCTGTCAAGTGTGTGTGTGTGTGTGTGTGTGTGTGTGTGTGTGTGTGTGTGTGTGTGTGTGTGTGTGTGTGTTTCAAAATGCCTTGGGACACAGTAATGCTTTTAGATGCCTCACACCACATACATTCCCTATTGGCGTCTTTGCCTTTGCGGATGATGTCACCCACCTAGACGTATGCCTCTGGGAGTGCTGTGTTCAGTAATCTCGGTAGCGCATTCTGTAAATGCGTCATGCTGTAGTGTGTTAGGGTAATTAGGTGAATGTTCGACTCCCAGCCCTGCCAAGTGTGCGTGTGTGTGTGTGTGTGTGTGTTTGCGCACATGCTCCCGTCCACCTGGGGACGCAGTCTTGCTTTTAGACGCTGCAAACCACAGCAGTTTGCTACCGACGTCTTTGCCTTTGAGGATGATGACACGCACCTAGATGACTGCCTCTGGGACTGCTGTGCTTAGTAATCTCAGTAGCACATTCTGTAAATGCGTCATGCTGTAGTGTGTTAGGATAGTTAGGTGTATGTTTGACTCCCAGCCCTGCCAAGTGTGTGTGTTTGCACGCATGCTCCCATCTACCTGGGGACGCAGTCTTGCTTTTAGATGCCGCACACCACAGCAGTTTGCTACCGACGTCTTTGCCTTTGCGGATGATGACACGCACCTAGATGACTGCCTCTGGGACTGCTGCGCTTAGTAATCTCGGTAGTGCGTTCTGTAAATGCGTCATGCTGTAGTGTGTTAGGGTAGTTAGGTGTATGTTCGACTCCCAGCCCTGCCAAATTTGTGTGTGTGTGTGTTTGCAGCTGCCTGGGGACACAGTAATGCTTTTAGATGCCTCACACCACATACATTCCCTATCGGCGTCTTTGCCTTTGCGGATGATGTCACCCACCTAGAAGTATGCCTCTGGGAGTGGTATGTTCAGTAATCTCGGTAGCGCATTCTGTAAATGTGTTATGCTGTAGTGTGTCAGGGTAGTTAGGTGTATGTTCGACTCCCAGCCCTGCCAAGTGTGTGTGTGTAAGTTTCCAGCTGCATGACAGCAGTACATTGCTTTTACAGTATTCACTCTCCATAACATCCGTGCAGCATCTTTGCCTTTGATGCTGCTGTCTGCAGGCTAGACATGTGCCTGTGTGAATCATGTGATCCACTGATCACGGTAGCGTGTTTTGTAACTGCGTGATGCTGTTGTGTGGTACAGTGCTTACGTTTATGTTCTGCTCCCAACCCTGCCACTTGTGTGTGTGTGTGTGTGTGTGTGTGTGTGTGTGTGTGTGTGTGTGTGTGTGTGTGTGTGTGTGTGTGTGTGTGTGTGTGTGTGTGTGTGTGTATATGTATCTATCTACATATATATATATATATATATATATATATATATATATATATATATATGTATGTATATGGCTGTATACATTATATATATATAAAATGTATATTGTATATAGATATGTATGTTGGGATTATCACTCTTAACTCTGCTGCATTGTCTGTACGTGAGCACCATGGATGTATGTACATCTGCTATGGCTCTGTGATAGTGCACATACTGTGTGCTGTAGTGATCGTGGGTTATACATGTGTAGTGACCGGTTATTGTGTTGCTGGGTATTACACGGGCATTGGAAACAATGTTAGTGCAGCACCTTTGACTGGTCGTATGCAGATCTCAGCAACAGTCAGCGGTGGTTATTACATTGGAGTGTGAGTATGGCTCATATCCGTCTGTAGTAACTGTCAATTCTATGCACCTCAGGTTAACATTACAGACGCACATTTATCCACAGGTTGTGGTACAGATCCCAGGACTGTATGTGTAGACATTGACAGGTGCAGGACTGAGTTGTGTTGGATGCATGGAGGGGTGTCCATGGCCAGTAATGGGGATCTCTACAGCCTGGCAGGTACGGTCTGTGACTGTCCCACAACCTCCTGTATATGGCTGACACATGCTGTACCTGTGTATATGCAGACACACACACTTACCACAAACAGCTACGGCTATCACATACACACACCCATTGCACCACCGTTGGGCCATGCAATAACCGTTGTCCCTCACACACACACACACACACCTATGTGTACATTGGATGGCTCTATGACAGCTCTGGACATGTTAACACCACACCCTGTGCATATGATGTCACCTGTGCCACCACCTGTGATGTGTAACATTGATGCAGGATCTGACTAACCTGGTGCTGCTGCACACGGTGGCTTTATTCCATTGTATTGATGTTAGCATGCTGTTAACACACAGTGTTTTACTTCCAGGTGTACTTCAGCAGGCATGATGCATTGCAGCTTTGGCCATCACTGTAGCATAGTTTACAGCACTGTTACCTCTGATGATGTAGTCTCCATCCATGTGCCATTTCACTGATGTGTGTAGTATTGGCAGCATGTGTGTCTGTGTGTGCAGTACGTGTGTGATGTGTGTAGCACACATGTATACCTGCTTACAAATGCATACACGACATTACACGGGCTTCACCATTCGTACACTAGCTTACTCATTCTTCCACACGTGCACACGGGCTAACACGCGCGCACACATACTTACTCGGGCTTACTGGCGCGCACGGGCGCAGACACACTGTGGGCGGGTTTGCAGGTCACATCGGTGGTATCCATGGCATACGCCGTCAGTCTCCTGATGTTCCCTGGGATAGCTCATGGCACGCCTCTTCCACTGAGTACTGACAGCACACATGTGACTCTGCTCCATTAAGGTTACAGTGTTTTGTACATACACACTCCTGTTGTCACCTATCTTCTACTCTAATAGTCCCCTTAACCTACACTACACTGTAGAGGCTTGGCCCATATGGTATGACATGTTGTGATTCACTATCCTCTGCCTCACTTGCATCACATTGCCTTCAAATGCTTTGTTACATCTCTGACAGAGAGCTTCCACACATAGGTACCAGTACGCAGTAGCCATGTTGTCTCCAGCTTGCCATTCATCTGCATGGCGTACTAACATCTAACTAAACCTACAGTTTGTATGTATATTATCCATTTGTCTTGTTTTGAAGCACAGCACGTTCTCGTGGCACTGCGCTACGCTTCCACACCAGGGATCGGGGAGGACAACTACTGGTTCATTGATATCCAATGGACAAAGCCGCCACTGGCCTTGGACTTGGACATTGGCATGCTTCTTCGACTGTATTCATACTGTATTTGCAGCTGTCATTGCTCTGTTTAGCAATGTGCAAAACGTTAGTCGCATAACATCCAGGTACATTTCTGCACATAACTCTGCTGTTGCACGGACAGCTTACTGTTTCATGTATCGCGTAGTTACGTAGGGTTACCACTTGTCCCACTTTGTGAGGGACAGTCCCTCTTTGGGCAGTTGTGTTCTGCAAAATATTGTGAGAAAATGGCAAATGTCCTGAGATTTTAGGACAAAATTATTTTCTATATTGTATGTAATAGTTGCATAAAACAGTTATTCTGTATCTGAAACACCTAAATGTTATACGAAACAGAATAAGGAACAGAAATGCTACAAGAATAAACAGGCAAACAACTGAAGTTCTGTCCTTTGTATTGGCCATGGGTATGTTTTGCCCTGCAAAATCTGATGTTTGTAGCACAAATGTCCCACTTTGGCCATTTGGAAAGGTGGCAACCCTATAATTACATCATTTGCATAGCTTACACATACAAATGGGGTATGTTGCAAATCCCAACATTGTCCATGCAATGTTCGTGTTACGGGTGGTCTTGCACACCCCTGCGGGTGTTTGCTGAATAGCCTGGCAGTCATCTTTCCTTGCTGTACTCTCACTCAATCCATAAATGCCAAAGGCGTCATGTATCATGGCCTAGGCTTTGCTGTGTGCTATGTCTATTTGTGGTGTATGCATGGCTGTGGGTATGTCCCACTGTCATCATTGGTAAAGGTGACACCCTATAGGTACTTCCTGTAGACTGCTGTGTCATTTGACATGTCAGCACATACCTGCGGATGAACTTCCTACTGCAGTGCTTTTCATACCTTCTGCGTTATCTTGCAGTCGATAATGCTGCTTCCTCAGACATGTATCTGTTTCTGATCATACCTATCAACCTCCTAGTGCAAAACATCTGTACAAAGCCTGACATGATGGGGGGACAGATAGGGGCAGATTCTACATATTGCTCTTATAAACGTAGATAGTTGACAGTATTATAGGTTTTGCATTAGTATGACCTTTCTGGGGGATTTGGGATCTTAAACTCCTATGTTTATCATTATTTAATGATGTCATTTCTCAGGTATTTGGCAGACAGGTACATATTGTGAGAGGAACACACCACACATATGCATACATCTGCACATTCGTACAGTTACACCAATACACACAATACATGGCGCCATCACAGGCCAGTTACCATTACATTCCTATTGCAGGACACACCCACCCATTGGGTTATATTCCTCACACAGGCCAACAGGTGCTTATCCACACTACTTATTCCATCATGTACCTTATGTGTAGGCCAGTATTTGCGCTTTCCGTCAGTGGCAGAGCTCACGTACGAGTATGGTGGACTGGACACTGTATCAGTGACACTGCATGACACACTGAGGGACACATGTCGTTTGTGTCTATTAACCTTCCACATTGACTTTCACAGGCCATACGTTGTAATTCACATTTCTGGACAAACATGCCTATGACTTGAACATGTTTTGTCATTTGTCCTGACGTCTTTCTTCTCACCTGTCCACCTAGTATCACTAGTTCTGTACATTTCATTAGGACGGGTTACCTTCATACCTCTCACTTGTACACATTATGGGTATACGTCCTGGGGTTTGACATATGATTCTGTTACATTTGTCATGATAATGTGCCTTTCTGATAGATTGCTGGCAAGCCATGACGGACTGTGCGGTTAGGTAATCATGACTGACATTTCTATTTCATGATTACTAACTCTCATAACATTTGTATTCCTGACTACACAATTATTCTATCAATGGTCTGACTTTGTCTGAGGTATATTTAATATAGTCCCTATTTGTCTGTCGTTTACTATGCCTTAGTCCAGCTGTCTTATTCTGACATTCTGGCAGGTATGGTTACCATCTTGGTCGTATGCGTGTCCATCCATGATAATCGTCTACATGACACTGATATAGGTCCCTACATCTTCCCCCAATGGTTTACACAATATCCAGTCGATGGGTTGCACCTTTTTGGTGAATATAGGCGTGTGCTATACCCACATAGGTATATTGATCACTCCCATGGGGCGTACCTAATAGATCTGTGCCAACCAACACCTTGGCCCAATTCTGCATACCCATGATTCCCATACCTGACACACATCCACAGTACCCATTAGACATGTTTAATGTGAGCGATAATAAAGTGTGAGGACACTTCCGAGCACTCCCCACTCTGCGGATATCAGCTCGTACGTCATACATTCAATCGACCCATGTGTTATTACCCTTGCACCTGCTACTGTTGCATGTACAGCTATATCGTAGTTGCAGCTGTGACATCTTTCGCATCTATGATGGTTCGCACTTCGTACAGATCAATTTTTGGGGTCATGCAAAGGACACCTATATTCATGTTTAACGTGTAGAACTTGCAGGCCCTGTCACACTGGTACTTTCCGGGAAATGGTTTGGAAACCATCAGTGTATTCTCCTTTCATGCATGTCTGTCTGTCTATCCATATTAGCTATACCATGACCTATTTATGTACATGTGTTATATGTACAGGGACATATGTTTGTTGTGTATATATCTATTCATGTATCGTGTGTGTATAGATATATATATCTGTACATATATACATATGTCTGTACATTCCTCATCTCGTAATTTGCTTTGGATTATGTCTGTGGATATATGTGTATATATATCTCCATATCATACCTTTCAACTGTACAGATTTCCGCTGCATGTACAGCTGTTTGCCTCTTATCTTTGCTCCGTTTTTCATAACCTTGTGTCTATCTGGCAAGTTAGTGGCATATCATTAAAGACTGACGTTGGTAAATAATGACAAACATTTCAGGTTACGACTTCATACCCTTCAGTGAATCCATGCTAGTGACACACCTGTTATTCTATCCACTTTCTATGGTTGTTAGGCAATATCTGGGTATTGTCCCTATTTGTGGTCCGTTTTTCATAACCTTGTGTCTATCTGGCAAGTTAGTGGCATATCATTAAAGACTGATGTTGGTAAATAATGACAAACATTTCAGGTTACGACTTCATACCCTTCAGAGAATCCATGCTAGTGACACACCTGTTATTTTTTCCACTTTCTATGTTTGTTAGGGCAATATCTGGGGATTGTCCCTATTTGTACCAGTTATTGTCATGGCTTTGTCCGGTTTCGTACTTTACGGGTTTAACAGATATGAGCCATGTACATAGAACGTGGGGAAAACACCATTCATTTTCTATTCTGTGAGCGGATTACACATGCGCAGGCGCACTTGCATATCCGTATTGTCGGTTACATATGTTTCATAGATAATTGTGCTTCCGTGAACTTTCATAATTTTGACCGTAACAGTTACATATCTGTATTCCAGTTTACGGACTGCTGCGAAACACACGTTCACCTTTACATATTTAAATGTGTGTACTGCACGAACGCTTTCATTACACTTTCAAGTTATATGTGCAGTGGTCGTAGGTCAACCGGGACTGCATTCATGTTGGCCGGATACCGGAACCACTATTCTATTGGTGTTCTCCCTCATTGATATGCATACCCATAGTACTTAGCTACATCAACATATGCCTCACCGCTTCACCTACGACACAGGCATCCATTCTCCTGCTGGGAAAAAGGCTGTACTACATATTACACATTCCCTATTGCCTACTGCTGTGGACTTCAGCTGCATTGTTAATCACTCCGAGGATATGCAGAACACCAAGGCATATAGTCCAGCCACATACAGGTCTTTGATTGTCAGGGTGTTTATGTAGTGATCTGGGTTTAGGCTTGTCCACCTGGTGAACGGAACTTCCCTGGCCGAGGTCAAATGTCAGACTAAGCATATGGACAGGGATTATCTCCCTATTTTGAAGTTTTACCTGTGTTTATAGACACAGGTGTTTGGGCACCTGTCAGCAGCTTATTCTGTTGGCATTACATATTATGGGTGGGGTTGTTACAGTCCATACTCCACGGTGATGGGTGTTCCCATTCACATTTGACTATTACCTGTATACAGTCACACGGGGATTATTATTTTTGCACATGAAGTGACTATAGGTATGCGGTTGTACATTACACAAGTGTGACTGGCTGTTCCTGTAAATATGTACGGACCATACCTCTTAGAGCACCGAACCTGTGCAAAACCTACACGATGGGGGGACAATTAGGGACACATTTTAACGATTGCTCTTACAAGCTTACAACATTGATAGAATGTTAGGTTTTGCATTAGCATGACTTTTCTGCAGGTTGTGGAGTCTTATACTCAGGATATTTCTCATTATTTAGTGACGTCCATCCTCAGCTATTTACCACACTGGTGCAGATTGTCGGAGGCACACACCAACACTATGGTGCGAACCTGTGGTCATTCTTAGGGCTGCCACCTTTTCAACTGCCCAAAGTGGGACATGTTCTGTAGAGATGTCAGATTTTCCAGGACAAAACATACCTACAGCCGTGCATAGTACTGAACTTTAACCTTTTTTGTACATATAATAGCTTATTCTAGTAACATTTGAATTGCTTATGCTACTTCACATAACATATTGAGGATTCATATATAAAGTAACCATTTTATGTGACTATTAAAGTAAATTGGGAAATAAACTCTCAGGATATAGGTTCATAGGTTCATAGGTTCATACTAGGCTATCTGCCCTGAGGCAATTATAAGCCTAGCCCGATTCTGTATGGCTTACGCCACCCCTTGATTTGAGTATACTGTACCCTTTAAGGTTTAGTTTACTGTGCCTCTGTCTAATAGTGACATGGGAGTAATCCCTGGACAGAGCTTGCTATCTTGATTTTTTTCACAGGACACAACTGCCTACAGAGGGATTGTTACTCGCAAAGTGGGACAGGTGGTGACCCTAGTCATTCTGCGAATATCTGGACAGTTGAGTGGTATGGCACGGACCTCTGTAATATGCTGTTGTGTTCTAGCACAGCAGTAGCTTGGCATTAAAGACTGCAGTCGGAACGTGCTGACAGACAGTTGGGTTTCAGACTTCATACTCCAGACATTAATGCCAATGTGCAAACTGTTATTCTATCAAATTCTATGTTTCTAAGAGATATGTTTACAGATTGTCCCTGATTTTGGACCTTTGTCTCACTTATATTCATGGCTCTGTCCAGATATCTTGCTCACACAGGTTGACAGGTATGGTCAGTCACGACTGCACACAGTCAGTGTCCCTCACACTTGATCAGGGTTGACCTGTTTACGTAGTGTCTTCCTCACCCTCATGCCGTTTTCCACTTTGCAAATGTGTGCATTATATTCTCCCTCCTATTCGTGTCTGGACACGTGCGTCACGGGAAGGTATTTTATCCTGGGTGGTAGGTTATGCATGCCCACTTAGGGCTGGACAGTGTCATGGACCTCCACTGCACATTCTGACTTGTGTCCAGATATCTACTGGATTGGACATCATGTCGTCATACCCATTCTACTATTTACACAAGTTGGTCATCCTGTGAGGGATATCCCAAAAATTGGTCAAGACCAAAACAAGTTAGATAACGAAGATTTTTGTGGCTTCACGAAAATGTGCAGGGGGTTTTACATGCAGGGGATACATGGTTTGCAATCCTGACACTGCTTAGGGTGAGAATACCTACTACATATGCGTAAGGGTCACTGTGTGTAGCTGTTTCTGCAACAAGCCAGTGGACCCAGTACGGCTGGATTTGGTGGACGTTCTGGTATGGTGGCAGGTTGTGTGTTGTAGAGGGTATGCTGGGTAGGCTATTATGCATCCAGGTGTGTTGCATTTGTTATGGCCAGTTCCATCAGGACCCATCTGTGGGTATGTGATGGTGCCGTATCTATACATTTGTCTCGCATATTTTCATATTCATATGTTTGTGGGATTGTGTTCTACACTATAGCCTGTCTGCTTGTCTTGCAGCTGTTTCTACATGAGGTTGTGTTTCTTTCCACTTCACCCGCTGCCCCCTCATACACCTCCGATTCACCTTTTCTGCATACAACACAAGTATCGCCTTTGAGGAATTTACCATTAAACACACACCCCTCTCACGCGAATTACTCACACCCCATAGAGCACTACTTTGGTTGTTGGCCCATGACCCGGCCAGAGTTACACATTGACTACCCTACATGTGTCAGGTACCTCTATGGTTGTGTGGACTACCCTGCCATGTTTGCTTTCCACATGCTATACCTCACGCCCAAAGGTACACGCCCTTACTTCACTTTCATTACTTTGTTGGTGTATCCGGGTACTACCCGTTCGACTGTGTCACATACACATTCGGATTATAGAGCTGACTTCCAGATTTTGCCAGCCTGTTCTACTCATTGGTAGGATGGCACCTTTTCCTATGTCCAAGCTATTCCTTACACATGTCCGACCATTGTGGACATTGCCTCCCCACAGTCAACGGTTGTGTTTCCACCTTTTCAATTGGCCACAGTGTGACATAGAGTTACCACCTGTCCCACTTTGCGAGGGACAGTCCCTCTTTGGGCAGTTGTGTCCTGACATGTGATTGTCAACATGGCAAATGTCCTGAGATTTTAGGACAAACATATTACTTATATTTTATGTGATAGTTGCATTAAACAGTTCATTCTGTATCTGAAATACCTGGCTGTTATGAGAAACAGAATAAGCAACTAAAATGCTACAGGAATACGCCTTTCTGTAGGCAAAACAGTTATGTTCTGTCCTTTGTACTGGCCGTGGGTATGTGTCGGCCTGTACAGTCTGATGTCTGTACCAAACATGTCCCACTTTGGCCATTTGTAAGGGTGGCAACCCTACTGTGACAGTTGCAGTGAACACAGCATATTTTACAGGCCGACACATACCCACGGTCAGTTCGGCAGATAGAACTTACAATTCTTGCCTATATCTAAGCTTATTCTTGTAGCATTTTGGTATCTTATTCTGTTTGTTATGACATTTATGTATTATACGTCCAGTGAAATATGTTTAATGCAACTATTGCATGACGTCTACAGAGGAATTATGTCCTATATTCTCTAGACATTTGCCAGTTTTACATGTTTGTGTCAGGACACATCTGCCCACAGAGGGACTGTCGCTCGCAAAGTGGGACAGGTGGTAATCTTGGTCGATGGTACGGATCATACTGTTCCTTTCGGCCTACATGTGTCCGTGTTGTTATGGCTCGTTTATATGCTCCTTCTGTTTCGTTTACATGCGTATGCTATTTCCTATCACATTTGGTATGTGAAATACGGACATACCTTTTGTATGTGACTATTACATGGCTTGTGGGATATGATTCAAGCATACGGTCACTACCTATATCTACATTTCTCCTCGTGTATTTTGTTATGGACACATCTGCACAGCTATGTTCCCTCCCTCAAATTATGGGTCGGCTGGTGACCCTCTCCGGTGGACTGGACGTACCTACTGGTGGCGCGCTAACATCTGATACGTTTCACTTCCACATGGTATAGCTATCAACACTACATTGGACTACAGGCACACGGTTTTCCTGTCATTTGTTCATGGGTAGGGACCCATTATTCCCTACCGTGCATTTGTGTTTGACTCTTCATTTTCTGTTCGCAGGGACTCTGTTTTGCATACGTTTAAGTCTCCACAGACACTGATAGGTATGATTACTATTGCTGGTGGAATATAATATTCAGCAGTTTAGGTTGCTCCTCAAAAGCCGACATTGACACGCCTCCCTGTGCAACTTCGATACACCCCTTGCACTCGCGCACGTTTCCTATGCACATGGCTGTGGTAGCTGCGCACCTTCATTAATATGCGTATGGCACGTCTACTCCACATCTATGCCACACGGCCGGCGCAAGCCTTATGCCGGACTTGCGCTGAGCTTCATGAATCCGGGGGACTGTAGTCACTGGGTGTAGCAACTTCAATAATCAATGCTACTTTTGTCTTCTTTTCATGGACTACTACATCTGGTTTTCTCACATCTAATTTTTGAACTGTCATTAATGGTTGATCCCACGTGATATAACCTTCATCATTTTCTATAATGCTTTGTGGCTAATGTTTCCAGTATTTTTCAGCCACTTCAATGCCGTAATGTTTGCGCAATCCCCACTGCAACAGTCTTGCCACATTATTATGCCTTTCAGTATAAAGTCCTTCTGCCGTTAGTATATCACAACCAACAACAAGATGTGTGACTGTTTCCAATTCTGTTTTACTAAACCTACATTTTTCTGTTTCTCCCACATATTCAATGGAGTTTGCAAACCAACATGTACATAGTCCACTATCTTGGTCCACCAATATTAACCTTTCTTCTTTTGGTTTAAATTCACCTCTCCTTAACCATTCCTGCATTCGATCCTGATCAGCATGAGGTTATTCCAAGAGTTTTCTATACCTGCAACTATATTTATATAGTTTCCACATTTCCTGCCTTCTCATCTGATCCTTCACCTTATACTCTTCCTTTTGTTTTCTGTCACATTCAGTTGCTGCCTGATTTTTATCTACTTCTGGTTTGATTTCCATTCCCACTTGACACCGATATGCTTCTGCTAAACTAAGCAGGGAAGTCATCTTAGACTTATTCTCCTCATGTTTCAAAACTTTCACTATATTTGGGTCTTGTGAGGTCAGCAGATATGTATGCAGTCCCACATCTGCAGATCTATACATGTAATACATTTTGAGAAGGCCCATACCTCCTTCAGAACAGAGAATATAATCTTGGAATGCACTCATTTTTATAAGTCATTTGATGAGCATGAAGCATCCTTTTTGTTTTCCTGTCCAACCTATTCAACACCTTTTGGGGTCAGTCAGTCACTCCAAAACTGTAAGTTAGGACAGGAAGAACAAACTGGTTAAAATCTTGAACTTTGTTCCTAGATGTCAATGCTGTTTTCAATATTAATTTAAGTCTTCTAAAATATTCCTAAGTTTTATTTGCATTTGTTTATGTTTTATTGTTGATCCTTCATCATTTACCAAATATTTATAAACTCCCTCTTGCTCAAGTTATTTTATATCACATTCTTGTTCCAAACTGATGTTTTATTGGTGCTACAGTTTTCCTGCTTTAAAGGTTACTTTCCCAAATTTATCAAGACCAAATGACATTGTTATATCATCTGAAAAAGTTTTGACCACTTGCAGTTGTGCTTTCAGTTCCTCAGCTGATAAACTATCCAGTTTTAAATCATCTACAAAAAGAAGATGAGAAGTCTTTACACTTTGTTGTTTTCTGGGAGCCAAACTGCAGCCATGACCCAGTCTGTTAAGTAGACAGCTTAATGGGTTAAGGGCAAGACAAAAGAGCAGCGGTGACACAGAGTCAGCCTTGAATATCCCATTTTGAGTTTTTATCCCTGGAATAATAATTTGTCCTTTATCATGGCTTGACAAGGTGGTTTGTCACTGTGTCATGGTCACTATAATGTAATTGATCAGTATAGGGTATATCTTATACAATTTTATGCACTCTTTATAAATGAATATAGAATACTGTCAAAATGCCTTTTTGTAGTCTATCCATGCCATACTTGGATTCCTCCCCTTTTTACAGTTCTCCATTATGACTTTGTTTAACAACAAATAATCCTTTGTTCCATATGACTTTCTCTTATTACCCTTTTGTTCTGTTGCCATGACTGGGTTTTCTTCTAAATGACTATAAACTCTGTCGGCATCAATTCCAGTGTATAGTTCATATGTTGTTGAAAGGCAAGTTATTGGTCTATAGTTTTTAGGAAAGCTTATAGGTTCACTTTTAAGTAGGAGTATTGTTTTTCCTGTTGTTAACCAGGCTGGTGTCTGTTTGGGGTGTGCATATAAATAGTTCTTACTCATGGCTAAATCTTCATGTAAAGATGTTAATACTTTTAGCCAGAAGTTAGGTACTGCATCTGGGCCTGGGGTTTTCCAGTTAGGAGCTTTTCTTAACTTTGTTTCAATCTCTCTGGCCATTATTTCATCCCATTTCATATCCTGTATATTTGACTTTCTTATTCTTTCTTTAACTTCTTCTATCCATTTAGCATTTTATGTTCCACAGGATTTTGATAGATATTTCTTCAAAATGTATCTATTTCTTCTTTTTTGGTGATGTTTCAGTTCCTTTTGCCTTGTTTTCCAATTCTCTATAATTTTTTTTGGGTCATCAATAAATTGCTTATTTTGTACTTTTCCTTTATATTTATCTGCATATCTTCTAAGTTTTTCTGCCTGTGCTGATGTTTTTAGTTTATTATTTTCAATAATGCACAATAGATCCTGATCTGTTCTAATACTGTGCATTGCTTTTATCACATATATCTCTCTGAATATTTTTGTTGATCTGTTCCCTCTTCTATACTCTTATAAGAGTGATACTTCTTGTCTTAATTGGTTTATAGTTTTCTCTATTTGATACTTCAATGATGGCAATCAATTTCTCCCCTTTCTTTCCCTTACTACACTTTATTTTTGTGGTAAGACTTTATCTGTTATTAATTTAGCTGCACAGTAATATATCCTATTTACTTCTGTTATATTGCATGAATCTCTGTGGACAGTCCTGATTTGTTTTATCAAACTACTTTTTCGGTTTTATTGACTTTCTGCAGTCTATTTCTTTCATTGACTTTAATATGTCTGTCCACCTCTGTTAAATAAAGCAACTGTTCTTGTACATCATTTTCTTCTAAACTGAGGACACATTCTTTGTTCTTCATTTCCAGTGGGCATATTATAGATAGTTCTACAGCATCTTCCTGTGACACATTCTCTTCAGTTTAATCCTGTGTCATCAATTGCTCTTTCATATGGGAACTCACTGGCCTATCACACCACAGCATCAACTGTGTCAGAGTTGCCACAGTTTCCTGTTCCTCCCCTTGCTGTGCAACTCCAACTGAATGTTTATACTGGTTTTCTGTGGAAGGCTCCAAAATATCTTCATATGGCAATCAGATGTTTCATGCTCCACTGTTTTCTCCTTAATTTGGGGATCCATTGCTCTATCCTGCTGTGATGCTTTCGGAGTTAGATTTTTTACACTAAATCCTTTACTTCGCAGGTAACCCATAACCTCAGTTTCTATTTCTTCAACTTCTCCATTTCTAATCCTCTCCTCTACGTTTCCTTTTTGTTTACTTATTTTTGTATTGTAAAATTTTCCATGTCTGAATGCATTTGCCTGTATTTTTTTTTCAAATATCTTTGGTGTTGCTCTTTTTGTATTGATTAGTTTTGCTTTCTCATTTCTATAAATATTTCACCATATTAGAAATCCAAAAAAACGCTGACAGTCCTGTACTCAAAAACTTTTATTCGGGAAACCACAGCAGTTAAGAGCTTTCGTCAGCAACCACATGCTGACTTCATCATAACTAAATTAGAACAAAAACATGTTTCATTTATAGCGTAAAGGTATCACCTGATTCAATTAAACAATTAAATAAATAGTTCTATATGCTTAAAGTGCCAAGTGCAGTAAAAAATACCATAGCCATAAAAAGACGACATAGTATATAAACACAAACAACTCTACACACTAAAAATAACTTGATGTAAAATTGACAATACATAGTAAAAATAAAGAATTAATATATTAAAAGTTTAAACAAATTTAAATTTCATAGGCTCACAATTTAAGCAGGCTAGTTAAATTTATTGCATTGTTCAAGCCAGGGAAGGTAGTAGCATCTAATTTAATCTGCCAAAACAATTCTCTAAAATCAAGATAATCTTCCCATGGTCCACCCCTAGGATTCTGTGGGACTTTTTCAATAACACAAAATCTAAAATCATGTCCAGGGTTTTTGTTAATACGTTTGAATAAAGCACTAGTGTTGTTCTGGGTTCTTATAGCCCTGAGATGTTCGTATACCCTATCTTTAAAATGCCTTTTGGTTTTACCAATGTAGAACCCCTTACAATTAGTACACAAAGCTACATAAATAACTCCCACAGTGCCACAAGAAAATCTACCCTTGGACTTGATAACTGTGTGATTGATAGTAATCTTGTCTGTGTTCAAAATGTAAGAACATTGTGAACAAAACCCACACTTCCTGGTGCCTAACCCACCAGCACCTGGAATGGGATGAAATTCCCTCTCCAGTAAATTTTTAATGGTGTCCCCTCGCCTGTAAACAACCCTAGGGTATACAACAACCTTACTCAAGATAGTATCTTGTCCATAAAAAATTCTCCAATACTTCTTTAAAATACTGTGTATCTCATTGTGGTCTAAAGAAAAATTTGTAATGAAAGAACAAACTTGTTCATAGTCTACATCCCTAAGAGCATTGTTTGTTTCAGTTGTATTCACTGCATATGTATTGTCTAAAAGTAGAGGGCACAATTTCCCTTCTAGTCTCATATTTGAAACCTCACTAATGACGTCAGTTAATTCGAAAGGATATCCTTGTGCCAAAAACATACCCTTTAAACAATTACTCTGAGTATGAAAATCTTCAGTGTTGCTAACCATGCTTGAACTTCTAATAAATTGACCTTTAACAACTCCTTTCTTGACGTGTTCCAGGTGACTACTCTGATAATGTAATAGGCTGTTAGTATATGTGGCTTCCTGTACAAATCCCTAACAAAGGAAGCATTGGTCAAATCCTTTCTTATAGTAACATCCAAGGAGTGAATTTCGTCTACACTGTACTTTGAAGTAAATCTTAAAAACTGCATTGCACTGTTGATATAGGTCAAAAAGTTAGACACTTCCACTGGATCACCATTCCAAACAAAGAATAAATCATCAGTATAACATACATACAGAGCCCATTGACTAGAAAAAGAAGAATGCAAGAGAAATTTCTTCTCCCACATGTACATAAAAATGTTTGCAAAAATTGGGGCACATGAGGCCCCCATAGCCACCTCACTCTTCTGTACAAAAAAACTGTCCATCAAAGTACACAAAATTAAACTTTAAAATAATTTCCATGAGTGTTACCAAAACAGAAACCTTATTTCAACATATTAAATCTCTTTTTCTTTCTCATGCCCATATTTCTTCTTCAGATGTCTCCTGATCTTTCTGTTTCTCCTTATGTTGGGAACTTGTTGTTTCATCATGCTGTGATATAACCTGTGTTAGACTTTCTACACTAAATCCTTCACTTTGCATGTATTCCATAACTTCAACTTCTATTCTTTTAACTTATGCTTTACTAATCTCATGTGCTACCTTTCCTCATTGTGATCTTATTTTTTTATTGTGAAATTTTTCATATCTGGATGCCTTTGCCTGTATTCCTCTTCGAATATCTTTGGGGCTGCCTTTTTTGTGCTGTTTAATTTGGCTTTCTCTTTTGCATAAATATTGCACCACAGCAGACCTCTCTTTCTTTCCCATGTCTGTATTTCTTTTTTTCTTTTTTATACCGTTCAAAAGTCTCTAGATTTAGTTCTTTATATTTTCACACTTCCTCTGTTGCTTATTTTTCCAAACAGATCACGGTTTCTCAGTCTATATAATGTTTTTTTCATAAATCTGCTGTATTAATGAACATAATTTTTTATTTGAAGCTTCTGACAGTTTTGCTTGTGGAAGTATTTTTCTTTCCTCTGATATCTCTCTTAATCTTTTTCTATATCTTCTGTCTGGACATTCTGGGCATGTTACCAAGATAGGCAATCTGGCCTCCATCTGAGCAGTTCTATATCCCCCTGGGCTGACCCTCTGGTGCTCAGTATACTAGCTAAACTAGGTTACCTGTGACACACATAGACGCATATCTCTCAACTGTACAGATTTTCTTAGACTGTCCAGATTTTTTCCTCATATTTTTGTTCCATTTTTCATAAAGTTGTGGTTTTCTAGCAAATTGTTGTCAAATTATTCAAGATTTAATTCAGAAAATAATGACAGACATTTGAGATTCATACGTCATACCCTTCAGAAAATTCATGTTAATGCAAAACCTGTTATTCTATCTACTTTCTATGTTTGTAAGAGCAATATTTAAAATTTTCCCTATTTTTGGGCCTTTGTACCCCCATTATTTATGGCTTTTGTCTAGATTTCTTGCTCTAAGAGGTTGAGAGGTATGCACATAGGCTGGCTAACTGGAAAAACAATTGCACATAAGACTGATCTTCATTTAAGAAGAGGGTTCTACTGATGGCTAGAAAAAAATATATATTTACAGTTTAACAAAAGAAATGTAATGAAAGATTTTATACTACTATTTTTTCTCTGAGGTAAAGCATCCACAAAAAATTATACTTTTATTGTTTTGAGAACTATTGCACTACTGCTGTGCTATAACACCTCCTGCTTTTCTTACCAATTGCTTTATTATTATTATTATCACATTTTATATATGTGTAATGGTGTAATGTGTTCAGAAGTAACTAAAATAATCTCATAATTTCATCCTGTCAGCTATTAAATGATTCCAGTTATGTTATCAGTCTCATCCTACAGAACTGTAGTACAACCTATCTGTTGTTATCCCTTAAACATAAATAAACCATTAGATTAATATCACTTTCATACAATAGGTCAATAAAACAAAACTCACTGAAAAGATTTGACGTATATCTCTCAACCTCTTAAAGCACAGAATCTGAACAAAAGCCCTAAATAAAAGTGGGGCAAAGGCCCCAAAACAGGGACACTTTTTAAATATTGCTCTTACAAACTTAGAAAGTTGATAGAATAGCAGGTTTTACATTAGCACAAATGTTCTGAAGGGTATGAAGTCTGAAACTCAAATCTCTCTCATTATTTTCTAACTTCAGTCTTTGATGATTTGCACTAATTTACCAGAAAACCACAATTTTATGAAAAACAGACAAAAATATGAGGCAAAAATCTGGACATTCTGCGAAAATCTGTACAGTTGAAAGGTAACATTTGAGGCATTATGTATGAAAACAGAAGCATTTCAAATATAGCATCTGCAGGGTTTCTGTTACCTCTATAGTATGCAGAGGGAGTCACCTAGTGGCAATTTGTTGATATACAGGTCTTAAAACAGTTCATTTTTTTCAGAAATACACTACCTTCAAAGTATCAATGAGGGCAGTAAATGAAAGGACAATATAAACAATAATGTTTCTCATTCTCTTCACACACACACACACACACACACACATATATATATATATATATATATATATATATATATATACATACACACACACACACACATATATTACAGTATGTGTGAGCCAAAAAATAAAATTAAATCAAAATATTATAAGCAAAGTAATGATTCATTGCTGTAAATGTTTTAGTGTTTCACGGTGGAGAGATTTGCATAGTGGCACTGCTGTAATATAGCAGAATTATAGCAGCGATTACATCATTGTTCAGCTGCCACTGTGGTTGTGCCACAATACCAATTTGTTCAGTAAAATACTGTTACAAACAGTACACCCAAAGAACAGATTTGTACTGCAAAGGCCTTTAAGAAGACATGGAACTGCATCGTACAGTAGCAACAAACCAGGTCATACAACTAACAAATAAACAAATAATCAATTAGGCATGTAGATTTTTTAAGAAGCAGGATACGATAGCTGCTTTTTTCTTTAATAACTACGTCAACAGCAAGATTAGAACTGGAGAAGCCAAATGTGGAAAGGACAAGTGAAGGGAAAGAGCCCACTCAACTGGGGAGGGATGGGGGTCCTGTACCTGAGTACATTTTTGGTGGTGGAAGCATCTACAGAGCCCAGTGTTCATGCTAAGGTGAGGCATACAAGAGGGTGGACTTACTGGATTATATGGCCATTGATGTGGGCATACACCTCAGTGAGCCCATTGCATGCTGCACACATGTACAGGCATGTACAGGAAATGAAAATGTTAAATTATTTATATATTTGTGTGTGTGTGTGTGTGTGTGTGTGTGTGTGTGTGTGTGTGTGTATACATACATATATATATATATATATCTATATGTATATATATATATATATATATATATATATATATATATATATATATATATATGTATATTTATTTGACATTTGTTAACCGGGTTAGTCCAGCTGAGCTACTGACCCATTTTCAGTGGAGACCTGAAGAGAAAAGCTCCAGTTTACAGAATAATGAATAGTTTACAAGAAAGTATATAAACAAAGAATACAAAATATTAACCTGCAGTGTTAGAACTATACATATAGTGGAGAACAACATTAACTAATGATTACAACTTTTCTTTTTTTTTTTTATTACATGGGGATGTATATGTGAGCAAACAGTGTCAGTAAAGGCAATAACTTATTCCATGGTAGCATAATGACAGTATAGACTTATCTACATATTGCGTAAAATTTGCTATATACAGAGGGTAGATGTACATGGATAAGATGGTGCAATTGTATATAAGCTGGAATGGACAGAATCTGAACAAAATCTGAGAAGAGAAGAGGAAAAGAAATTGAGTGGAAATTAAAAATGAAGGCGGATTATGGCAGGGGCAGGATCTTGTGTTTAGGAAGTACTTTTTGACTTCTGTTTTAAAGAGGCTGCTACAACTTAAGCTACGGATGTCAAGAGGAGGCCTATTCCCAGCTTGGGACACTGAGTTTTTGTAGAGAAGTTTGCCAATGTTTTTCTTTGGTTTATATATGGTTAGAAGGTTCTGATCAGAGCTATGAAGTAAATGAGCTGGGATATAGGGGGATACTATGGAGTAAAGAGAGGAACAAGTTAAGGGTTTGTTTAGCAGTGAGTATGTGAGCTGCAGTTGGGAGAGAAGCAGGAGTTGGTGGAATTCGATCCATTAACGTTTTTTCAGGGCAAGGCAATGATGTGATTTATATAGGTGAATCTGGCTATATTGTTGTAAGTTTGTTCAAGTTTGGATAGCAGGGACAACTGGAGGTGGGTAAGGATTGGAGAGGTGTAGAGAAGGCATGGAAGGAGGAAGGCTTGAACAAGATTGGGTTTAGAGTTCGGAGCTAGGAATTTTTTATTTCTGTAGACAAGACCCAGTTTCTGGTTGTTTTTTTAAATACAGTGTTGTATATGGATGTTGAATTTTAGTTGGTCATCAATTATAGTACCAAGCAGTTTTGTGTGTGGTTCTGCTTTGATAAGGGTGTTGTTAAGAGAAGAGATGTTAAATGTGGATTTGTGGTGGGAGAGAGAGAGAGATTTGGGAAGGAATAGTAGGAGCTTGGTCTTTTTGAGGTTAAGTATGAGTTGGTGGCCAGATAGCCATTTTTCCACAGTTGAGAAAGTGTTTTGGGTGATGGAAAGAAGGTTAGAGATGCTATCAGAGAAGGAGATGAGAGTAGAGTTGTAGGCATATTGTACGAGGGAGGAGGTAGGAGGAGGGAGGAGGTGGAACAGGAGGAGTAAAGTTTATTAGTAAAGATGTTGAAAAGGAGAGGACCAAGGATTGAGCCTTGTGGGACTCCATTTTGAATAAGTAGGAAAGGGGAGCAGGTGGATTGCCAATGCACAAACTAGAGCCTGTTTGTGAGATAGCTAGTGAACCACTGAATAGAATAGGGGGGGGTTAAGATCAATTAGTTTAGCAATTAGTTTGTGATGGAAGACAGTGTCAAAAGCTGTAGAGAGGTCAAAGAAGAGGGAAGTTACAAGGAGATTTTTGTCCCTGGCTTCAGCAACAGTGTGGCTAAAAGATAAGAGTACAGTGGCATTGCAATGTTTAGGCCTGAAGCCATGTTGAGAAGGAATCAGAAGGTTTTCGAGTAGGTATTTAAGGAGCTGGTTATGAATGCAATTTTCAAGGATTTTGGAGATGGCAATGGGTCTGTAGTTAGATGGATAAGTGGAGTTGCCTCCTTTGGGAAGTGGTATGGTGTAGAAGGATTTCCAAATGTCTGGGACAGTAGCATCTTGGATAGATCTGTTTACTGGGATTGAGACAGGGTAGGCTATAGAGTGGGATGCAAGTTTAAGAAATAGGGGAGGGAGGTTGTCAGTAGAGGGAGGGCATGGTTTTCGATTTAGTAGCATGTATTTTTTGTAAGCAGTGGGCAAAGGGTTAAGAGACAAAGCATGGTCTTGTTAGTTGCTTGTGCGGTAAGAGAGAGGTTTTGACTTTGGCAGGTTTGTGTTAGTTTTTGAATTGATTCAATAAAGTGGGTATTAAGTAAGGTGGCAGTTTCTAGGGGAGTATTGTTAGGATAGGGGTTGGGAGTAGTAGGTTCACCAGGGTGCAGAATTTTGTTAATGGAGTGCCAGAATTTTTGGGGATTGGACTTATGGGTGAATTGGGCATCATAATAGCATTTTGTTTTGTCTTTATTGATTAGTTTTTTGAAAGTTTTGAAGATCTTTATAGTTTTAGAGAGATTTTGCAGATTTAGTGTTCAGCCATTGTTTCCAATACTTGTCTCACTTTTTCATAAGAGTGAGGGTGCCTTTAGAGAGCCAAGGAGAGTAAGATGTTTTGATTCTGACTTTTCTTAGGGGAGCTAAAGAGTCAAGGATATCAAGAAAAGTGTGATTAAATTGTAGAACTGCATCATTAAGGGGAAGGTACTTCAGGTGGCTCCAGTTAATAGCAATGAGCCTATTATTGAAGGCTTCATCATTGAAGGAAGAAAGACTGTGACAATGGCTAATATGGTGGGACTTACATAATTGAGGGGAGTGTCTTTCGACTCGAGTAGGAAGGTGGTCACTTAGGGAGTCGGGAAGTGTTCTGAGGTTATGGTATAGGGTAGGGTCAGTCATAGGAATCCAGTCTAAGGCGGAGCAGTTTGTGTTCTTGTTATAGAAGCAAGTAGGGGGTGAGATCAGTTGATGGAAGCCATGGAGGTGGGTGATAGCTTTTGCCAATCAATATTAACATCACCAAGTAGTATGGTCCCATAAGGGATATGCACTGAGCTCCATGATAGGATAGACTCAAGGATGGGAATGTTATTTCCAGGTGGGATATATATAGCTGCAATGGCAAATTTGTTATGGGGGTTGAGGTGACAGTTAAGAAGAAGTAGTTTAGCAGGGTGAAAGTTAGGCTGAGATAAAGGCAAGAGAGATAGGTTGAGGAGGTCAAAGTACATAATTGCACCTCCTCCATCTTTTGTGGCTGGTCTATCTAGACAGTAGATATTGCAGTGGGGAAGTAGAATTTCAGTATCAGAGATGTGGGTTTTTATCCAAATTTCAGATAGAGATAAAATATGAGGGGAGTAGTGGGTGATCCAAGAATGTAGCTCTGTAACTTTGTTGGGTAAACACTGTATGTTCAGTGCATAAATATTGAGATGTTTAGTCAGGTTGATATATTTGTAGTAGTTGGGGTGTAAGGGCCCGAGATTGGGGTCTATGTCACCATTGAGTAGTAGGGAGTTAGAGAGTGGGTTATGATTTATAGAGTAAGAATAGAGATGAAAATGTTTGTATTTAGGTTTAAGAGATGGAGTTGAGAGAGAGAATGTTTTGAGTTGGTGGAGCTGAGAATAGGATGAATTGAAAAGAGAGAGGGAGATTAGGAAGGGTAGGGAGGGTCCCATGTGGTGAAAGGATAAGTAAATGTAGGAGCAGAATGAAACTGACTAAGTTTAGTGTGACAGGATGAAAGGAATGAAAAGTATAGTAGTAGGATAGCTGTGATGAAGAGGGGGCATAATATGTTTGTGAGGCATGGGTAGTACAAAGTTTGAGATATGTGGTGATAAGAGTTTAAATATATGTAGGTGAGGTTAATTTTAGGTGGGGGTATGGACATGAGAAAAGTAAGAAATAAAGGTATGTCAGGAAGTAGAGAAAGTGGAAGTTAATTAGGATGTAACGGGAAGAAGGGGGTAGGTGAGGGGGAGGAGAATGATAAACAGGTGAGATAGGAGATGGGTGAGGAAGTGCTGGGATTGGATAATTTGGAGATGTGGGTGGGGCTGGAACAAGGTGTTTGAGGTATAAATGTAGTGAAAGGGGGTTGGTGGGAATAGGGGTAGGGTAGGGGAGCAGAGTGAGCCCATTGGACACCAGAGGCAGTGTGCAAGCTCAAAACAAAAAAGTCAGTGGCCAGGTGAGTGAAGGAGATTATTTTGCAGCAGCAACTGTAGAAATTCCTAAGTTCAGCGGTGTAATTCTGAGTAAAAGAGCAGTTAAGATGAGAGGGTTATAAACTAAACTATAAGGTATAAAGTAGATTAAAAGGGAGGTTAAGATGAAAGGGTTATAAAGTAAATTATTTTGGGATGCCAATAAGGAAGTGGGGACGGGGGACACTTTGGAAAGCACAGGTCTCAGCACTGGCACTGGATTAACAACTTGAGTACAAAAGAAAAGTATTATAGGAGTCAGTTACACCTACAAGTATAGCTGGTGGTTGTAAAAGAACCATGGAGTTGTTCAAATAGGATGTGCTGTTCACTTGGAATTGCTTGCAGCCCTCTTACTTTATTGATAAATAGATAGAGGAAGAGATGGATCTGTAAGACTGAGTACCTAAAGTTAGGTGATAGAGAGGGGG
Organism: Protopterus annectens; assembly: GCF_019279795.1. Taxonomy (NCBI): domain Eukaryota; kingdom Metazoa; phylum Chordata; order Ceratodontiformes; family Protopteridae; genus Protopterus; species Protopterus annectens. The sequence continues at coordinate 844,281,918 of NC_056739.1, forward strand.
AATGAAATTAATGGGGTTAATTAGATAGTGCAAACAGCTGTGAGGTAAATAAGGTATCAGCAGTTAGCCAGTGTGAGATGTTAGGTCACAAATGAAACTTTTACAGTGCAGAATATTTGCTGTTAGTTCATGTTTACCAAATACTATGAGCAGTGAATTTAAAAGCAATCTTTAACAACGCAAGCTCCACACATTATTGCACTACACAGCCTGTTAACATGGCTAACAGACTATACTTGCAAACAGTAACAGGACATATAACAGTGCTATCATAGAAATTAAGGTATGGCACTAGCAATAAACAAACTGTGGTTTACATTATATTCTTGTGATTAGCAAAGCAGTCATCTTAACAGAAATTAATTCTTTAGAAAAGAATCTCTCTCTCTCTCTCTCATTATATATATATATATATATATATATATATATATATATATATAAAATAGAGAGAGAGAGAGAGGTGGTTTGGTTATGAGGGAGAAACCCAAGTGACCAAACAGAGCCAACCATGTATAAATCCAGCATTACCCACACCCAGCCATGTGTTATTGCTATTATACAATGACATTAGTCAAGAAAAAAAGTTGCTTCCTTTTCTTAAATAATGTCCTTGTATAATGATAGTGGGCTTCTGTTATGTGGTTTTCCCCAGTAGCCTGGGGCTTTCTTGATGTACTTTCCCATGCTTACTCAGTACGTCAGTGCTGTATAAAGGAAGCAACATAGAAAGGTAGATTTCCATTGCTTTTTCTTTTGTTTGTTTGTTTTTAATTAAAAAAAGAAATCTGGAGACTTCAAATGTATGGGAGAGATGGGACAGAAAACAATATAAGGATATTCAGGTATGTTTCTCTAGTTTTGCATAACATACCTGATTATTATTGTATTTTTCTCTGTCCCCTCTCTCCTGTACATTGAAGTCTCCAGGTTTTGTAAGTTTATTTTTTTCAAAAAAAGTAAAAAAAAAGTAGTTTCTGTAGCATATATTAATAGAAGAAAGTCCGGGTGACTGGAGTTTTTTCCATTGATATATGCTGGATTTACAATAGGTATGCTGGCTGGGCTGCACAATTAGTGTGCTTGTTTTGGAATGTTAATGGGCAGTCATTGTATAATATCCAATAATATGTTTGTGTTTTGGGTAATATCACTCCAGAAAATTACAGCAGTATTACACCAGCAATGAAAAAAGGGGGTACATTATAGTGTTATATATGAGATGTAAACCTTTTAGGCAGTAAGCATGTTATATTGGGAAGCATGGCCCAGATCACTGCAGTGTTATCTCTTTTCTCAATGTTGATGTCACCTTGATATTAGCTATACTTGGGTATCAGGGTAAACCCCTTACATGGGGACAGGGGGTGCAGCCTTTCAAAAATAATCGCAAGAAGGTTGCACTAACAAAAAGAAAAGGGAGAATACTTAATTGAATAGGACTTCTGCTGACTTCTTTTTTATGTACTGACATGTAACCATCTGTTATGCATGGTTAAGGGTGAAAAGATGTTTCTGGTTAAGTTTCGGTATTGATGGCTCTGATAATAATAAGTATGAAGAAAAATTCAGTGCTGCAATTCATTACTTTTCTACTTTGTTCATAGGTTTATAGGTTCATAGGTGTTTACTAGGCTAATGACCACAAGGGCCTTTTTAAGCTTGGCCATGCATTCCAAATGTCTGACAAGTTCTGATAACCTTGATAAGTGTAAGCAGGGGTTTGGGAGATGAAACATTTACAAGCAGGGGCGTGGGATCATATGATCATAGGAGGTTACTAGGCTATTGGCCCTGAGGCCCTTATATGCCTAGCCAAGAGTTTAGCTCATGTTTAGACAAATCAGCATCCGATGTCCCTGTTCTGTTTCCCATCCAGTTATCCGGGTTGCGCTTATAAAGGGGTAAAGATGTACTCTGCTTAATATCTATTCCACAGATGGGCATCTCTGGGACACAAATCTGTCCCACCAACAAGTCTTGTTGATGTCACAGAGCAGGTTGAGGCAGCCCATTCAGGTTACTCGAGTGGAGCTTGACTTGCGTATATGCAGTAGTCCCATCAAGGGGTCCATGATCACCTTGTATGCCAGACAGAGGTCACCTCTGGGAAGTCTGTATGAAACTGAGTAGAGGGATAGGGCTCCAGCCTATCTGTGTATGGAAGATGTTTGAGGCCCTGGATTCTCTTGGTGAGAAACCTCTGTGGTCTCTCCAGCTGCTGCATGTGCTTTGTGAGTTACATGCGGAAAAGGGCATTGTACTCAATAATGGGCCTTATAAGGGAAGAATACAGGGATGTTATGACCTCCCTGTCCCTGGATGAGATACTCTTACTTATGAGGTGGGCCATGTAGAAGGCTTTCTGTACAACGGAAGCAACATGGTGGTCAAAAGTCAGGTTGCTATCAACCTGGGTGCCCAAATCCCTCACGACTGATTGCATGCTTAGGATATTGTTATTAATGTGATAATTTGTGGGGATGTCACTCTCCCCAAAAGGGATGACGATGCATTTTTTGGTATTCAGCTTGAGATCATGTTTCTGTCACCAGTCATTTGTCTGAGTGAGAGCTTCTTCAAGGATGTCCACATCACGAGGGGAATTGATGACAGCACCCAGCTTGCAGTCATCTGCAAACTTGGTCAGCCATAGCCCACTGGTTTTGGCTTGCACCTTCAGAAAAGTATATCCCAAATAACAGAGGCCTTAAGACCGAACCCTGGGGTATGCTACTTGTTATGGGTCTACTGCTTGAGGTGACTTCCCCTATTTTGACTAGGTGGATTCTATCAGTGAGCCAGTTTGCTACCCATCTGGAAACATATGGCTTGCTCCCTAGTTGAGAGAGTTTATCTATTATGCCCAAGTGGGGAATAGTGTCAGAGGCTTTGGCCAGGTCAAGGTAGGCCATGTGCACTGTCTTCCCCTCATCCATGGCTTTGTGACTGTCTCAAATAAGTTGACCAAATTTAGTAGACATGACCTCCCCTTGACGAAGCCAGACTGTATGGGATCAAGTGTTTGGAGGTTGCCAATGTCCTTGTTAATGAAGTCCATAATAATCCATTCCATGGCCTTGCAGATCAAGCTAGTTAGGCTGATGGGCCTATAATTTTTTGGATCAGTGGATGCTCCACCTTTGTGTGAAGGGATGACAGTGGCTATCCTCCACTGAGCTGGGATGAAGCCAGTGCTTAGGCTTTGGTTGAATAGGGTGCCTAATGGTGCTGCATGTTCCTGCCTGAGTTCACATAGGATGCAGCCTGGGATGTTATCGGGTTCCATGGAGGCTGAATTTTTTGCCTTTGAAAGAGCAGTGATGACCTGTTGCCTAGATAAATGGGGAAGGGGGTAGGTACTGAGGATGTCCTGATTTGCTGATGTGGGGACAGAGGGGTAAAGTTTTCACTGAATCTGTCACTTAGCAAGTTTGCTATATCTATGGCATTTGTATATGTGGTGTCCTTGACCACCAGTTCTGCAGTTCTGAAAAGAGCTGGGGTGTTCCTTTGAGGTTATGGACATATGTGAAGAAGGCCTTATGATTGTCTCTAGTAGATGTGGCCAATTTGGACACAAAGTTTGCTTTGGAGGACTTCACTAGTGCTCTTATTTTCTTGTTCAGGCTAAGGAGACGTTGCTTCCAAATGGGCACCTGCTCCTTTCTGGTCTTGTACATCATTTTTTTTTTCCTTTTGTTATAGAGTTTATTTATTGCAGATATCCACCAGACAGGTTTACGCTTCCTTGCGAAGGATGATTTAGTCCTATCGGGTACTCCTGATTCCATGCATCTATATAAATGCTCATGTAGTGCTTTGGTGTAGTTTTGGATATTAGTGCCAGTTCCTACGGGGGGGGGGGCTGTGAAGCTGTTTATACCATCCCTCAGGAGGCTGTAGTCAGCTCTGGAGATTTGTATGTCTGCTCCTAGCTAGAGGGGGGTTGGGGGAGATGGTGACTTTGAATGTGACCGCTTTGTGATCGGATCATTCCAGGGAGGATGACATTGCAGGGATGCTGCAGTGGTTACTCATGTTGGTTAATACCAAGTCCAAGATATTATCACCTCTTGTGGGGGTATCGACTAACTGTTCCAAGGCATTTGCATTGACAAAAATCAAGGAATCTCTGGACATTTGTATTCTGGCATGAGTAGTTCTTCCAATCTTTGTTTGTGAAGTTAAAGTCACCCAGGATCAGGATAAATGGTTGAATCTTGATAGATTCAAACAGGTCCAAATAGGCAAATTGGGCATCTTGAGTCAGATTTGAGGACTGTAGCTAGCTTTGATTTGAATAGGGGTCTTGTCAATGGTTAACTGCACCTGGAGTGTCTCCTGTGCGTCATAATGTTTGACCATCCTGGAGGTGTGTATGCCTTTAATGTATATTGAAACTCCACCTCCTTTGGCTTTACTGCCCACAGTTTGGGGTCTGAATGTATGATAGGATGAGTAACCAGGTAAGGCTGGAGGTGCTCTCTGCCACTTTGAGCCAGGTTTCTGTGACTGCACAGATGTTAGCATTTTTCAGGGTTAGGAATGCTTGCAATGAGTGCAGTTTCATGTTTAGACTCCTAGCGTTTAGCAGTATGACCTTTAATTTGTGTTTTGTTGAAATTTTTATGTTGGTAGATTTAACCTCATCACTTTCCTAAAAAAAGGAACTATAGGGGAGGCAAGAGTGTTTGCCAGAAGTCCAGGTGAGACAGATGCAGGCCATCTCTGGCCAAGCATTGTGGTCTGTTGAGCATATCTTCCCAGGCTGTCAGGTGCTGGAGACCCCTGGAATGACACCAGAAACTAAGCCAATTATTAAAGTCAATCATTGTCTGTATTGAGGCATCATTCTGGGTGACGGCAGAATGCTGTTTAAGGCTAGGGACATACTGCCTGGGACACATAATCAGCGAGCTCCATCATGTCTCTCTTCATATAGTCTAGAGAGGTATATCTCAAGTCATTCATGCCAACATGGACTATGACAGAGTCATAACAGTACCTGTTGTTGAGAGACTTGAGTGCATATGTGATATGGCGGATTCTGGCACCTAACAGACAACTAACCATGACTTTCTCCTTATCCAGCCTGGTGAGAGGCACATTTGTGTGTCTCAAAATGGAGTCTCCTATGACTAATATGTTGGATTTATGATGAAGCCTTAGTGGCTGTGAGGCACAGATGTGTGGACTATGCATGGTATGTTGTGTGGAGGGCTGTGGAGATCACCTGTGTTTTTGCCTCGGAGGTCTCCTTTGTTTGGGTATGTTTATGTGCAGGACCTCTGCATATGCAGGTGCATGTTGTGTAGGTGTGGGTGGTGTTTGAGGTGTAGTGATTGTGTTGACAACCTTTTTGGTGCCAGATATACTGGCTTGAGGCCGAGAGAGTTTGGACTCTAGGTTCCTAATGTAATTGCATCTCTCACAAATTGTGTTTCTAGGTGGTCAAAGTTGATGGTTGTCCGTGTATGTGAGACAATTGCTACACTGTCTCACAATGCCCATATCAACCAGGCTGGCAGGAGAAACTGTAGGAAATTGTCCATCCATATTTGTCAGAATCTGCGGGAGAAAGGCCAAGGAGAGCTAAGGGGTGGGCCTAAACCCAAGTGCTTAAACCAAAACTAAGAGCTTAGACTAACACTTAAGAATAACACTTAACAGTTTAGACAGGCTATAAACAAGCAGTAATAAATGCAACAGAAAAGATGCAGTTGAACACTGTAGAGAACAGGCAGCAAGTAGCAGGAAGAAGCAAAGCAAGATGGAGTAAGAGAGTAGTAGGAAGAAACATAAATTAGAAAAATATAAGCAGCTGAATAAAGTGTCTTTTTTTAATAAAGTGGAAAGGGAGAGAGCAGGAACCAAAGATAAGTCAAGGTTAAGGGACTAAGGGGTGTGGCCTTCCCAAATGATCTCTGTATTAGGTGGAATGAGCTAAAGAGATGGGACTGGGAGGAGTGCCCCAGATCAAATTTGCAGTAGGGGTGGGCAACTGCAAAAGCCACCAACTTAAGAACACAATAACAACAGAGTGGGATGGTGGGAGAAAAAAAGTTTCAGCACAGATCAGAAAACAAAATTCGGCCTGCAAATATATAAATAATTCAGTCAAGCAAAAATAAAGACAGTGCAGAACACTCAACAGTTAAAAGTGCAAAAAATATACTTATCAGCTCTATATTTCCAGATTATTTGAGAAGCACTCTCATTCAGAACACAAGGAGATGAACAATTTACAGGATGGCTGTGTCCATTACATATATCTGTGCCAAACCAGGGATACATTTTCTTTTCCTCATCCAATTGTCCAAGATGCACTTGAATTGGGTTAGGAAGGAACTCTGCTTCACATGGATGGGGAGTCTGTTTCATGGATGGGATAGTCTCTGGGATACATACCTGTCTCTCCAGCAGGTCCTATGTATACCACAGACAAGGTTTAAGTCTTTAGAATGGGTAATTCTGGTGTTGTTTTGTGGATATGAGGAGGTCCATCAGAGTGCAGTCTGACAATGCCTTGTATGCCAGACATAGATCTCCCCTTAAAAGTCTGTAGGAGACAGAATACAGGGATATGGCCTTGACACAGTCTGCATAGGACATTTTACTTACATCCTGTACTTTTTTTAGTGAGGAACCTCTGAGGATGTTCCACTTGATGGATATGCCTGGTTAGGTACATACCAATGGGTCATTGTACTCAATCATAGGTTTGATGAATGCTGAATACAGTAGAACAATGACTTCCTTGGACTTAGATGCCATACATGTAGCATTTTCTTGCATCATAAGGCCAGCTCTGACTTTATTTTAAACTATTTTTTTTAGATTAGGTGAAGTAAAAGTACTTGGTTGACCTGGTCACCACTACATTAGTTGGGGTGTAAATGTAGGTTTATACAAAAGAAGGGCAGTGGTTGTTTTATATGAAATGATGAACATTCCAGTTAGTGAAACATGATGGAACCACTTTGATAAGATACAGGACTGTCTTAGTTTCAGTGATGCTGATCTGCAATGTTTGAAGCAGACTCCCTATAGATTGTTGTGTTTGTGCCATGCAGGTAAGGATGTTACACAGATTCGACCCTGTCAAATTGTTCAGTAGAGGTTGGAAGGATGACAGGAACTGTTAGCAAAATGGGGAAGAGAAGGCAAGAAAACTCCATATGTGCTGGCAGTGCTTGAAGACAGTTATAGAATAAGTTGGAGTTAATATCTGAGTGAGTATATGGAAAGCCTGTATTAGAAGGCTGAACAATTTTTCATTGACAGGCAAGATACCACTGGAGGATTATTAGGGAATGATAAGAAAGCTGCTGATTATGGAAGGGTCCTGAGTAAAATAAAATCAATTGCAAAACACTGGAAACACACACTAAGGCAGAAGGGGACAGGATTAAGTGTGCAGAGTAGTTATTAAGTCTTGTAAACTTATAAAGAAAGTGATACAGCTTTAGGAAATGGTCAGAATCTCATTTTGTATGCATGTTAAATGATCATCCCAGCAGTACTCTGTATTACCAGTAAATGAGTAATTGGACACTGGTTACACATTTAAGTTCAACAAATTTACACTGAGCATTCCAACAGATATTATAAATAATTTATTTTGGCAGAAGTAGAGAGCTTTACTTTTGAGTTATTGATCATTCTGCAATGTAAAGATGCAATTTACAGTTGGAAATTAATGTGCATCCACTAGCATAACGTATGTTACTTATGTGTTTTCTTTATTTTGAAGGAAAGGTAATACAGCTGCAGCCAGAAGTGATTATCTTTCTGTAATTTTGCAGAAAATGAAAAGCAGTCGATCATGAAACTCACCTGTTCATGAACAGAAGCAGCATAGCTAAGCATCCTGAAAAGGAATGGTGAACCTTTTTTTATGTATGTTGCAGCGAAACCTTTGAAGATACAGTTTCTGTTTAAAGGACAGGAGAAAGACAATATATCAGCAATCAAAAAAATCAGGAACTATTGTGAACCTTGAAAAGATCTTTAATTTATTCATCTATTATTCTTTATAGAAACTGAAGATCAGTGGGAACTATAGTTACTTGTGATACTGGTATTAAAGAATGAAGACAAAGGGCCAGATTCACGAAGGCTTGCACGGAGTCTAAGAGTAGAGTAAGACTACATGCAGCCAACATGTCCGACGAGCGATCCAGGAACAGCCGGCAGGGGCGTGCAAGAGAGCTCCTAAAACGGCTCTTACATGGACAGGGTTAGGATATGCAAATTACCTCAATTGCTGGCAAAAGGCATGCAAATGAGGTAAATTTGCGATCCAGGAAACCCAAACCTGTCCAAGTAAGAGCAGTGTTATTTGCAGAAATGTACTCAGTTGACAACTGAGTACCGTTCTGCAAATAGCAAAACGGAGCCATGACAGCACCAAATAAAGGTTGCATCCAGTTGAGAAAGCATGCCAATGGCCAAATATATGGCCATTGGCAATGTTCTCCGATGCAATATTAAAAAAAAAATTATATTTTTTTTCCCCCGATCTCCGAGGTTTAAGCGTAGCGCAGCGCCACGCAAATGCGCTGCACTCTAAAAACCAGAAAACCAATAATTAAAATCCACAAATGTGGATTTTATTGTAATTCTTAATTTACAATGCAAGGGAATGGCAGGCCAAAGACAACATGGCTATCGAGTAGAGGTTGCTAAGGGGGGAAGCTCAGTCTAAGAGATGTAACCAAGCATTAGTTGGCAATCCTATGCAAATGAGGGTAAGGATAGTGAATCCCAAGTTTACATAGCAAATGAGCACAGTCAGTGCAGTGTAGGAGTAGGATAAGGGGAGTATCAGAGTAGAAGATAGGTGACATCACGAGGGGGGTGTGTATGAAAGAAGTGAAGCTCATTGGAGCAGAGTGGTATGTGTTTGCTGTCAGTTACTCATCACTGGAAGAGGTGTGTCAACAGGTACCCTAGCTAAAGGCAAGAAATTGAAGGTGTATGCCATGGATAACACTAAAGTTTCTTGTAGAAGTGCTTGCAACGTGTTTGCGTGCGGGTGCGCGCCTGTATATCCGAGTAAGACTGTGTGTGCGCCTGTGTGCACCTGTGTGCACGCGTTTAAGCTGGAGTAAGCATGTCTAAGGTTGTTTAAAGTTGTGTAAGCGCGTTTGTGCCTGTGTGTGCGCGTTTTAGCAAGAATAAGCAAGTTTTAGTCTGTGTAAGCATGTGTGTGTGCATGTGAGCTGTTGTGCACGTGTTTACACTTGTGTGCACTGCGCTACCCCCCTGAGGAAACAGAAAGGGAAAAGGAAGCACAACAAATAGTAGGAAGTTAACCAGGGAGTATTAGCAGAGCTAGCAGGTGAAAATAATCAGAATCAGGCAATTACACAGGCAGTACACTAGCCCAGCCCAGCCCAGCACTTAAAACTCTGCAAACAACATTCCACTATGTTTCTGTCAGAGACACTGTAACACTGCAGTAAGCTAATAGAAGTGAAAACTGAAAAAGCTTTACTGAGACAAAGAAATGTTAGGGACTGCCATTGCTGTTATAAGGCAACATATGCAACATGCTGAGGGTGGTGACAATGCAAATGCTGCTGGACAACCCACAGTGAGGAGACGGAGAAGAGTATACAGGCCCAGGGTAACTTATCAGGGGCTACATGAGCTGGAGATAGTGGAGCGCTACAGTGTGGACAGAGACCTCATGCAGAAAATTGTTGAGCTGTGCAGGCCATGCCTCACACACAGAACCAACAGAGGGGAACCCATCCCAGTGGAAACTAAGGTATGTATTGGCCTAAGAATATTAGCAACAGGTACCTTTCAGAGACCAACTGGTGATATGATGGGGATATCACAGGCATCAGCATCCAGGGTACTGCACCAGTTCCTGGATGCCATGTCAGGACATGTCGGTGATCATGTATATTTCCCCAATTCCCATGAGGTATTGGCCAGCAATATGCATCTCTTCCAGCAAATAGCGGAATACCCTGAGGTAGTGGGTGCAATAGACTGCACGCACATACACATCAAAGCACCAGCCGGTGAGTGGGGTAGGGTCTACTTTAACCGCAAGTTCTTCCCCTCCATCAACTGCCAGGTTGTGTGTGATGCCCAGGGCATAATACTGAATGTGTGTGCTGGCTGCCCTGGAAGCTACCATGATTCCCATATCTGGCATCTGACACAGCTGTACCAGACATTTGCCAATGGGGACATCCCTCATGGTCACCTAGTGGGGGATTCTAGCTATGCACTGGAGCCATGGCTGATGACACCCATCAGAAATGCACACACACCTGAACAGGAACGCCATAATAATGCACACACACAAACACCAAATGTAATCAAGCATGTGTTTGGGCTGCTCAAGTCACGGTTCCGGTGCCTGGAAACATCTGGTGGAGCCTTGCAGTACTCACCAACTACATGTACCCAAATTGTCATGGTATGTGCTATGCTACATAATATGATCCTGCAGAAACAGCTGCAGCAGGAGCAGCATAGGCCCGGGCCAAACAGACCCCTCCATTGCCAAGGCCATCACAGGTAGAGCGTGACTCGGAGGAGGAACAACTTGAGCCTGCCCCAGTAGGCAGAAGGAGGCATGCCCAGTACACTTTGGCCTTGGCAAAGAGGCAAAGCATAGTGCATACACTGGCTCAGTAGGAACCCTGGAAATGATACCTCTCTCTGACATGCACATATAGTAAAAGGGATGCCTAACTTGACACTACCTGTTTTCAAACATGTATAGGGAGTGTAGTATGTGCATCCAACATAGGCAGCCCTGCAGCACCACCTGAGGCATGATTGCCATGTGTTAAGCAATATAAAGCAGTGCTAAACAGCTTTTACCACCATTCAGTATATGTAAACAAAATTGCACACACTAACTAGCACAACTGTGGTCAATGTTGAGCAATACTGGGCAATGTTCAGCAATGTTGGTTAACTTTGAGCAATGTGGGACAAGCTTGGTCTAAGTTGGGCATAGCTGAACAAAAGCCAACATGCTCATATTTGCTCTACTGGCCCTTAAGCAGTCTGGTCTGCTCAGTATGAAAATATAAAGCAGTGACAGGCCTCGAATCCAGGATGCTGTGCACTATAGTCATAGTACTGATCCACTAAACCATGACAGTATGTTAATATTGGTCATGTTCACACACATCAACAAATGTAGTGGACCTCAGACAGAAACATACTGAAAGGTCACACTGGGCATGCTCACACACTTGAATAAATGAGGCAAATGTCAGGCAACAAAACACTGAAAGGCCGAACTGGGCATGCTCACACACTTAGGCCATGTCTGAGTACAGCAGTGGGCCACACATATCTGGCAGTTTCATGTGTTAACCCAGGAACCTCTTACTATCCACCAATCCACCTTGTGCACACAGTTATATGACAACAGACACATATATAATATAGTGGAACCCTGTCATAATCAAATATGTTCTGCAGATACTTAGGTTGTTCATAGAAAGTGGGAAAGCAAAGAAGATAAAAAACCTGCAATCAGTATCATCAATAAACAATGTGCACCCCGAACATTATTATAGGTTCAGAGGTTGATACTAGGCTATTTGCCCTAGGGCATGTATAAGCCTAGCCAGAATGTGTTTGGCTTTTGCAACCCTGTTAGATTAGTAGACTGTGCCTGTGAATAGTAGGTCACACAAGATAGCCCATTTACGTTTAGTTTATTGTGCCTCTATCTAGCAGGGACACAGAAGATATCCCAGGGGTAAACATATGATCACCCATCCAATTGTCAAGATGTCTCCTGTAGGTGGTCAGTGGGGGACTCTGCCTATGCAGGACTGAGATCTCATTCCAGAGTGAGTGGAGCCTCTGGGATAAGAATCTGGCCCTCCAGCATGTCCTATTAATATCTGTGCTGAGGTTTACGTCCCTGGAGCGTGTAGCTCTAAGGAATTCAGATATCCTGAGGTGGAATATGTCCATTAATTTTGGGTTGGACATGGCTTTAAACAACAGGCACAGATCGCATCCGAGTAGGCGATAAGCGACTGAGTAGAGCTGGTTACTTTAGCCTAACTGCGCAGGGCATCTGTGTGAGTCCCTAGATCTACTTGGTGAAGTACTTTTGTGGCCATTACAGTTGCTGCAGGTGTCGGGTAAGGTACATCCCAAATGGGGCATTGTATCCAAGCATGGGCCTGATGAGTATAGGGGCACAATGACCTCACTTGATCTAGATGTGAAACCTTATGGGATAAGGTGGGCTATGTAGAAGGTCTGTCTAACCACTTTGGCAATGAGATTGTCAAAGGTGAGAGTACTAACTACTCGTGTCCCCAAATCCCTAATAACTCCTACCGTACATAATGGATTACCACCTATGTGGTAATGTGTGGGCACATTGTTATTCCCAAAGGGGATGACTATGCATCTAATGGCATTTAGCTGTAGGCCATGGCTCTGGCACCAGTTATCCATCTCTGTGAGACCCTTTTTGAGGATGCTTGTGCCAGCTGGAGAGTTGATTATGGCACCCAGTTTGCAGTCATCTGCGAACATGGTCAGCCATATTCCTCCTGTGTTAGCCTGTACGTCAGAGAAATATATACTGAACAAGAGAGGTCCCAGGACTGAGCCTTGTGGGATGCCACGTGTAACTGGTGTATAGTCAGACATGGCACCTGCAATACTGACCATGTGGGTGCTATCCATGATCCAGTTAGCAATCCATCTTGTGACATATGTGTCGATATCGAAGCCGGTGAGCTTATGTATAATGCCCGAGTGGGGTATTGTGTTGAAAGGTTTTGCGAGGTCCAGGTAGGCTGTGTGGACAACCTTCCCTATGTCCATGGACCTGGTAACTGTTTAAAGAAGTTGAACAGGTTCAAGAGGCAAGATCTGCCCACAACAAAGCCAAATTGTGTAGGATCCAGTGTCTGTAGGTTCCCGATGTCTATGTGTATGAGTTCCATGACGATACGCTCCATAGCTTTGCAGACCAGGCTAGTTAGGCTTGTAGGGTGATATTGTCCGGGGTCCATTGTGGCACCACCTCTGTGGAGCGGGACCACTGTTGCTGTACGCCATTCCTTGGGTGCATATCCTGTAGTAACTCTGATATTGAACAGTGACTTAATGTGAGGGTTACGTTCGTCATGAAGCTCATGTAAGACGCAGGCCGGGACACCATCCCGTCTCATTGATGCTGTGTTGTCCTTTTTGGAGAGGGCAGCACTCACCTGATCATCTCTGATGTCAGGGAGGCTACACTTTGTTGGGATGGACATTTGCTCTTTAGGAGGGATGGGGGGGGGGAGACATTTGCACTGAACCTGTTTGCCAGGATGTTGGCAATGTCTGTGGGTTCAGTGTATGTTTTTTCATTATGCAGTAACTCACAGCATATCTGGGAGTTTCCACCCAGGTTCCTGACATAACTAAAGAAGGCCTTGTGATTGTCCTTAGTGTCTGGTGCAATTTTCCGTTAGAAGCAGGCCTTAGATGAATTCATGAGTGATTGTAGCTTTTTGCTAGTTCTGATCAGAGATGCCTTCCCTTTTTGGGATTGTGCTCTATCATGTAGTAGCCTCTTCCTTTCATTGTATAGCTTATTAATGGCCGGGGTCTACCAGACAGGTCCCCTGCCTTTGGAGGAGTGAGTCTTGTTGTTATTTGGGATAGCACGATCCATGCATTCCAGTAGTTGTCCATAGAATGCGTTTGTAAAGGATTCAGTGTTCTGAGCCATATTTACCACTGTCCCAGGGTCTTTGAAGGATACCACCTTGGTTTGGAGAAGTGTGACATTTGCTTTTGAGAAGTTCTTCACCGAGATTACCTAGGATGGGAGTGGGGATGGGATATGGATGTCCAGTGAGATAAATGTATGTTCTGTCCTTAACAATGAGGGGTATACCTCTGGTGTGGAACATAGAGTCCTCATGTTGGTGATGATCAGGTCCAATATGTTTTCCCCTCTTGTGGGTGTGGTGACCAGTTGTGCCATAGCATTTGAGTTTATAAATTCTAGCAACTGTTGGGCGAGGGTGTTGGGGCTTGAGTAGTATTCCCAGTCAATGTTTGGGTAGTTGAAGTCACCCAATATAATGGTGTTTGGAGAGACCTTCATATTCTCCAGTGTTCCCAGGAAAGCCGAGTGGGGTTCCTGAGTTTGGGAGGGTGGTCTGTAGCAGGCTACAAACTGAAAGGCAGTTTTGCCCACTGTTAGTTGCACATGTATGGTCTCCGATGCTTCGTGCAGTGCTACTAACCTGGAGGTGTGTGTATCTGTGATGTATATGGATACTCCCCCTATTTTTGTTGGCCGGTCCGAGTCTTGTGGCCGAAAAGCATGGTATGAAGTATAACCTGGTAGTGCTGGTGTGCTTTCGGGAGCCTGAACCAGATGTCTGTTACTGCACAGATATCGACATTCTCCATACTGAGGAGAGTCCTGAGTGCGTGCATTTTGAGGGTTAGACATCTGGTGTTGAGCAGCATTACCCTTAGTTTCTTTTACCTTGTGACATCTATGGAGGTGGGTTTGTCTTTTGAGCCTCGCTTAAAAAAGGCACTATGGGGGTGGCAAGAGCCTTAGCCAGTATTCGAAAGTCCAGGGGTGACAAGTGCAAGCCGTCCATAGCGAAGCTACGTGGCATGTCGAGCATGTCATCCCAGGCTGACAGACACTGTATCCCCTTTGAATTACACCAATATGTTAGCCAACTGTTAAAAGTGAGCAGTTTGTCTGTATACTGTGACATCATTCTTGGTGAGGGTAAGATGCTACACAAGGTCAGGGTCATACTGGCATGGGCTACATGATCAGAGAGCTCCTCTATGTCTCTTGTCATGTAGTCCAGGGAGGAATGTCTGAGGTTATTCACACCAGCATGGACAATGATGGAGCCATATTTGTACTTGCTTTGGAGTGACCTGAGTGCATATGTTATGTGGCGGATCCTGGCACCTGAAAGACAGCTCAAAGTGACCTTCTCCTTGTTCAGCCTGGTGAGTGGGACGTCAATGTGTCTGACAATGAGTCACCTATTACAAGTGTATTAGGTGTGTTGTTTAGCCCTAAGTGTAGTGACTGTGTGGCACACTGACTTTGTGAACTATAGTCATAGTACTGAACCACTAAACCATGACAGTATTTCAGTGGTCAGCCTGTATGCAGAAATGTTGATAAGTCTATGCAAAGTATTTCATGGAAACCCTGCAGGCACAGCATAATCCCTGTTGAGTTATGACACAAAGTTGAGCCCTGCAGTAAGAATAGAACTGATTTTCAACAGACATATAGTATAAATGTTAATACTGGTCATGTTCATTCACAACAACAAATGTAGTGGACCTCAGACAACAACATACTGAAAGGTCACACTGGGCATGCTCACACACTTGAATAAATGAGACAAATGTCAGGCAACAAAACACTGAAAGGCCGAACTGGGCATGCTCACACACTTAGGCCATGTCTTAGTACAGCAGTGGGCCACACATATCCGGCAGTTGCATGTGTTAACCCAGGAACCTCTCACTATTCACCAATCCACCTTATGCACACAGTTATATGATAACAGACACATATATAATATAGTGAAACTCTGTCATAATCAAATATGTTCTGCAGATACTTAGGTTGTTCATAGAAAGTGGGAAAGCAAAGAAGATAAAAAACCTGCAATCAGTATAATCAATAAACAATGTGCATCCCGAACATTATCATAGGTTCAGAGGTTGATACGCGGCTATCTGCCCTAGGGCATGTATAAGTCAAGCCAGAGTGTGTTTGGCTTTTGCAACCCTGTTAGATTAGTAAACTGTGCCTGTGAATAGTAGGTCACACAAGATAGCCCATTTACATTTAGTTTATTGTGCCTATGTCTAGCAGGGACCCAGAAGATATCCCAGGGGTAAACATATGATCACCCATCCACTTGTCAAGATGTCTCCTGTAGGTGGTCAGTGGGGGGCTCTGCCTATGTGGGACTGGGATCTCATTCCAGAGTGAGTGGAGCCTCTGGGATAAGAATCTGTGAGTGATTCTTGAGGAGTGAGTCTTGTTGTTATTTGGGATAGCACGATCCATGCATTCCAGTAGTTGTCCATAGAATGCGTTTGTAAAGGATTCAGCATTCTGAGCCATATTTACCACTGTCCCAGGGTCTTTGAAGGATACCACCTTGGTTTGGAGAAGTGTGACGTTTGCTTTTGAGAAGTTCTTCACCGAGATTACCTAGAATGGGGGTGGGGACGGGATATGGATGTCCAGTGAGATAAATGTATGGTCTGACCTTACCAATGAGGTGTATACCTCTGGTGTGGAACATAGAGTCTCCATGTTGGTGATGATCAGGTCCAATATGTTTTCCCCTCTTGTGGGTGTGGTGACCAGTTGTGCCATAGCATTTGAGTTTATAAATTCTAGCAACTGTTGGGCGAGAGTGTTGGGGCTTGAGTAGTATTCCCAGTCAATGTTTGGGTAGTTGAAGTCACCCAATATAATGGTGTTTGGAGAGACCTTCATATTCTCCAGTGTTCCCAGGAAAGCTAAGTGGGGTTCCTAAGTTTGGGAGGGTGGTCTGTAGCAGGCTACAAACTGAAAGGCAGTTTTGCCCACTGCTAGTTGCACATGTATGGTCTCCGATTTTTCTTGCAGTGCTACTAACCTGGAGGTGTATGTATCTGTGATGTATATGGATACTCTCCCTATTTTTGTTGGCCGGTCCGAGTCTTGTGGCCGAAAAGCATGGTATGAAGTATAACCTGGTAGTGTTGGTGTGCTTTCGGGAGCCTGAACCAGATGTCTGTTACTGCACAGATATCGACATTCTCCATACTGAGGAGAGTCCTGAGTGCGTGCATTTTGAGGGTTAGACATCTGGTGTTGAGCAGCATTACCCTTAGTTTCTTTTACCTTGTAATATCTATGGAGGTGGGTTTGTCTTTTGAGCCTTGCTTAAAAAAGGCACTATGGGGGTGGCAAGTGCATTAGCCAGTATTCGAAAGTCCAGGGGTGACAGGTGCAAGCCGTCCATAGCGAAGTGTGTCTGACAATAAGAGTCACCTATTCCAAGTGTATTAGGTGTGTTGTTTAGCCCTAAGGGCAGTGACTGTGTGGCACACTGACTTTGTGAACTATGTGATATGTGGGTATTGTTGTGGGGTAGCAGTTGTTTGGGTGTCTGCTTTGGAGGTCTCTGCTGCTTAGGCAGAGTTTATTTAGAGCCTCTGAGTATGTTTTTATGTGGTAATGTATTTTGTTTGCTGTCGCTATAGGTCTATGTGAGACTGGATTTGTGGTGTGTGTGGTTACCTTCACCACCTGACAGACTGTGCCAGTCATGGGTCGAGAGAGCTCAGCCTCCTGTTTGTCTACATAGTTACACCTATCACATATATCTGAGTTTGTTGGGAGGAGGAGAGTGTTGTCTGTGTACATAAGGCAGTTGTAACATTGTGTCAAAATTCCAATATTCACCAGCTGGACTGGAGAGTACACATGAAACCGACCTTTGGACATGCCAGGATATTATGATGACATACTCTGTTGACTGATCACAAAGGATCAGTAGGGTGTTAAGTATGTAAAAGAGTATAACAGGGGTTTAGTTCTCAGGTTTGTCAGTGTTTTGGAAATATTATCTGCGATGGAGTCCAGACAGAACCATGACACCTCCTTCAGCTATGTCATAAATAGCAATGTACACTCATATATGTCCTGAGTCAGGGCCAACTGTACCTGACTGACAATGCTGACATCCTGTCAGACAGGCCCATATATACATACCCACCTCCCACTGACAAAAGGCCCTATCATCATACCAGGAGATATCACATGTAGAATGGGTAAACAGCTCCTCCCAAAGCCGAATGAATGGCATCACTTGGATAACATTGTTTCCCCATATGTGTCATAAGTGAACTACAGAACAAACAGACCCTGCACCTGAACAGTCTGTTGAGCCTCACCCTCTCTACAGGATCTGAAACTGTTGAAAGTGTTACAGCAACATATGGCACACCCCACAAGTGTTGGTGCACAACAGACCATGGGAACTATAGTCCTATAAGCCTATGAAGTCTGATCTGCAAGGCCATGCAGTCCATCATGATTGAATCCTGCAATTGCTGAGTGCGTGTGGGTGGTGTGTGTGCAATTTCCTTTGAGAGGAGTTCCCTTTTTGGAGACTAGGAACACATTAAAAGAAGCAGATTCCACTTTGGCAAGTCTGATGATGTCAGTGTCTCACAAATACAGCAGTGGAAACAGAATTCACCAGTAAAGCATATAATGCATTGTGTTAATGCGTATCTCTCTGGTATCATAATATAATTAGGTAGGGGTTTGCATCCTGCAATTGATAAGTGTGTGTGTGTGTGTGTATGATTTCATTTGAGAAGAGTGGCCTTTTTGGAGACTGGGAAAACACATTAAAAGAGATACATTCCTCTTTGGCAAGTCTGATGATGTCAGTATCCCACAAATACAGCAGTGGAAATGAAAACTCCCAGGAAAGCATATAGTGCGTCGTGGTAATGTGTATCTCTCTAATATCATAACATAATTAAGTAGGAGTTTGAATTCTGCAATTGCTGTGTATGTGGGGGGTGTGTATGTGCGTGATTTCCTTTGAGAGAAGTGCTCTTTTTGGAGACTGGGAAAACACATTAAAAGAGGTACATTCCTCTTTGGCAAGTCTGATGATGTCAGTATCCCACAAATACAGCAGTGGAAATAAAAACACCCAGTAAAATATATAGCGCGTTGTATTAATGTGTATTTCTCTAATATCATAACATAGTTAGGTAGGGGTTAGAATCCTACAATTGCTAAGTGTGTGTGGGGGGTGTGTGTATGTGTGCAATTTCCTTTAAGAGGAGTGGCCTTTTTGGAAACTGGGAAAACACATTAAAAGAGGTACATTCCTCTTTGGCAAGTCTGATGATGTCAGTATCCTACAAATACAGCAGTGGAAATAAAAGCTCCCAGTAAAGCCTATAGCGTGTTGTGATAATGTGTATTTCTCTAGTAGCATAATATAGTTAGGTAGGTGTTTGAATCCTGCAGTTGCTGAGTGTGTGTGGGGGGGTATGTGTGTGATTTCCTTTGAAAGAAGTGCCCTCTTTGGAGACTGAGAAAGCACATTAAAAGAGGTACATTTCTGTTTGGCAAGTCTGATGATGTCAGTATCCCACAAATACAGCAGTGGAAATAAAAGCACCCAATAAAGCATATAGCGTGTTGTGTTAATGTATATCTCTCTAATATCATAACATAGTCAAGTAGGGGTTTGAATCCTGCAATTGGTGAGCATGTGTGTGTGTGGGGTGTGTGTGTGTGTGTGTGATTTCCTTTGAGAGGAATGGCCTTTTTGGAGACTGGGAAAACACATTAAAAGAGGTATATTCCTCTTTGGCAAGTCTGATGATGTCAGTATCCCACAAATACAGCAGTGGAAATGATAATTCTCAGTAAAGCATATAGTGTGTTGTGTTAATGTGTATCTTTCTAATATCATAACGTAGTTAGGTAGGTGTTTGAATCCTGTAATTGCTGAGTGTGTGTGTATGATTTCATTTGAAAAGAGTGGCCTTTTTGGAGACTGGGAAAGCACATTAAAAGAGGTATATTCCTCTTTGGCAAGTCTGATGATGTCAGTATCCCACAAATACAGCAGTGGAAATGAAAACTCCTAATAAGGCATATAGTGCGTCGTGGTAATGTGTATCTTTCTGGTATCATAACATAGTGAGTAGGGGTTTGAATCCTGCAATCACTGAGTGTGTGTGTGGGGGGGTGTATGTGTGTGATTTCCTTTGAGAGGAGTGGCCTTTTTGGAAACTGGGAAAACACATTAAAAGATACATTCCTCTTTGGCAAGTCTGATGATGTCAGTATCCCACAAATACAGCAGTGGAAATGAAAACTCCCAGGAAAACATAAAGCGCGTTGTGGTAATGCGTAGCTCTTTAGTCTCATAACATAGTTAGGTAGGGGGTTGAATCCTGCAATTGCTGATTGAGTGTGTGTGTGATTTCCTTTGAGAGGAGTGCCTTTTTGGAGACTGGGAAAACACATTAAAAGAGGTACATTCCTCTTTGGCAAGTCTGATGATGTCAGTATCCCACAAATACAGCATTGGAAATGCAAACACCCAGTAAAACATGTAGCGCATCATGTTAATGCATGTCTTCCCTAGTATCATAACAGAGTTAAGTAGGGGTTGAATCCTGTAATTGCTCAGTGCGTGTGGGGGGTGTGTATGTGTGTGTGATTTCAGTGCCCTTTTTGGAGACTGGGAAAACACATTAAAAGAGATACATTCCTCTTTGTCAAGTCTGATGATGTCAGTATCCCACAAATACAGCAGTGGAAATGAAAGCTCTTATGAAAACATATAGTGCATCATAGTAATGCATACATCTTTAGTATCATAACATAGTTAGGTAGGGGTTTGAATCCTTTAATTGCTGAGTGTGTGTGTGATTTCATTTTAGAAGAGTTGCCTTTTTGGAGACTGGGAAAACACATTAAAAGAGGTAAATTCCTCTTTGGCAAGTCTGATGATGTCAGTATCCCACAAATACAGCAGTGGAAACCCAGTAACATATATAGTGCGTCATATTAATGTGTATTTTGCTAGTATCATAACAATGTTAGATTGGGATTTGAATCCTACAATTGCTGAGTGTGTGTATGTGTGTGATTTCCTTTGAGATGAGTGGCCTTTTTGGAGACTGGGAAAACACATTAAAAGAGGTACATTCCTCTTTGGCAAGTCTGATGATGTCAGTATCCCACAAATACAGCAGTGGAAAGAAAAACTCTGAGTCAAGCATGTTGTGGTAATGCGTATTTCTCTAGTATCATAACATAGTTAGATAGGGGTTTGAACCCTGCAATTGCTGAGTGTGTGTGGGGGGGGTATGTGTGTGATTTCCTTTGAGAGGAGTGCCCTTTCTGGAGACTGGGAAAACACATTAAAAGAGGTACATTCCTCTTTGGCAAGTTTGATGATGTCAGTATCCCACAAATACAGCAGTGGAAATGAAAACTCCCAATAAAGCCTATATCACGTCATGCTAATGCGTATCTCTCTAGTAAAACACCCAGTCAAGCATATAGCGTGTCATGTTAATGTGTTTTTCTCTAGTATCATACCATAGTTAGGTAGGGGTTTGAATCCTGCAATTGCTGAGTGTGTGGGTGTGTGTGTGTGTGTGTGATTTCCTTTGAGAAGAGTGCCCTTTTTGGAGACTGGGAAAACACATTAAAAGAGATACATTTCTCTTTGTCAAGTCTGATGATGTCAGTATCCCACAAATGCAGCAGTGGAAATGGACACGTTTAGGAAAACATATAGCGCATCGTGGTAATGCATATATCTCTAGTATCATAACATGTTAGGTAGGGGTTTGAATTCTTCAATCGCTCAGTGTGTGTGATTTCATTTGAGAGGCATGGCCTTTTTTGAGACTGGGAAAACACATTAAAAAAGGTAAATTCCTCTTTGGCAAGTCTGATGATGTCAGTATCCCACAAATACAGCAGTGGAAACCAAAGCCCCTAGTAATGTATATAGCGCGTCATGTTAATGTGTATTTTGCTAGTATCATAACAATGTTAGATAGGGGTTTGAATCCTACAATTGCTGAGTGTGTGTGGGGGTTTGTATGTGTGTGATTCCCTTTGAGAGGAGTGGCCTTTTTGGAGACTGGGAAAACACATTAAAAGAGGTACATTCCTCTTTAGCAAGTCTGATGATGTCAGTATCCCACAAATACAGCAGTGGAAATGCAAACTCCGAGTCAAGCATATAGCGCGTCATGGTAATGCTTATCTCTCTAGTATCATAACATAGTTAGGTAGGGGTTTGAATCTTTCAATTACTGAGTGTGTGTGAGGAGGTATGTCTGTGATTTCATTTGAGAGGAGTGCCCTTTTTGGAGACTGGGAAAACACATTAAAAGAGGTACATTCCTCTTTGGTAAGTCTGATGATGTCAGTATCCCACAAATACAGCAGTGGAAATGAAAACTCGTAGTAGCGCATTGTGGTAATGTGTATCTCTCTAGTATTTCAACATAGGTAGAGGTTTGTATCCTGCAATTGCTGAGTGTGTGTATGACACTGTTGATGAATGTGCTGTGGGTTTTGCTTTTACTACTGTATGACATATCAGTAAAACAACAGTATGTGCATAGCACACTTCAGGTATCTGTGTGGCAAATACATGTATGTACATGTGACCTCAATTGGTAACTGTGTGGCAAAGACATATATGTACATGTGACCTCAATCACTTCATAGGTGTGAAGTCTGCTTTCTACACAAATACATCTGTTACCATTGACAGTTTGTGCTGCTGCTTCTCAGACCGTAGGTCACATTTGTATGTATGTGACAAGGACAGCCACTGTAGTGATCTGTGCCCTAGGTCATCTGTGTTACACACACACATGACAGTTTCTATAGAATAGTGTGAGTGAGGGTTCATGCCTGGGGCATATTTCAGATGTTCTACCACAACACAGTCTGTCAATAATGGGCATTCATTATAGGTGTACAACAACTTCGTGGATATGCATACAGACCCCTTATTGCTTATGTGATACACTGATAGACATCAGCATACCTTTGGGAATGTGAATATCAAAGGACAGATGACATCATATGTGGCTGTATGTACACATCGGTACCCCTGCTACATATTGTGGGCTACTACCAATGTGATACTGTCAGGATGCTATGTATAGTAAATGTGGATGACTATGCTATAGTTGGCTTATAGCTTCACAGCATGGGTTGGTCAACAGGTATCTGTCTGTATGATACCCTTGTGGAGGATAAGTGTCTAATCCGGAGAATGCATTGTAGGCCACTGTATGCATTACCAGATGTGGACGGACATATCCCTAATGTGTCTGCTTGTACCTAGGACGGCCACATGCCAAACAGGAGTGGTCACGGGAATGTGTGGCGGTCAATACCACTGGTAACTGGTATAGTATAGTACCGGAAGGATTCAAATGCTACTGTGTATCCTACAGCTGTGTGTCACTTGTCAAGACATCATCTAACGATTGGTTAAAATCAGGCTCTTGAGGTTATGTACACTACCAGAATGCAAACCAATGACCGATATCAGTATCACCCACAGCATAGTGTCACACCATGTCATACACACATGTGTACCCATGTTGTAACATATGTGTAGTAAAATACATACTGGCCACCAATAGGAAATATGAAGTGTTAACACTGTGTAATACAGGGCATGTCACCCTTCCCATGTGTCCACCATGCTCGTGCATGCAGACAGTGCACCTCCACCATGTTCACAAATGTACACTTGCAAATCTGTACTGCACACATCACACACGTACCGTCCACTCACCAACACATGCTGCCAGTACCACACACATCAGCCAAGTGGCACATGGGCGGACAATCAATTTTTGGAATTAACACTGGTGTAAACAATACTACATTGATAATCATAGCTTTAATGCATCATGCCTGCTCAGATATACCTACAGGGATATTATTACACTTTATTGTTGACAACATGCTAACATTGCTACACTGCTGTTAGGTCACCCTGTGCATCAGCACCATGTTAACCTGTTCCTGCATCAATTTCACAGATGACAGGAGGTGGCACAGTTTCATCATATGCACAGGATGTGCTATTGGTTTGCCAGAGCCTCACAATGACACAGCCAATCGACATGTGTGTGTGTGTGTGTGTGTGTGTGTGTGTGTGTGTGTGTGTGTGTGTGTGTGTGTGTGTGTGAGGGACAACAGTACAGTATAGGTCAGTGTTGATGTAATGTGTGTGTGTATGTGTTAGCCCTAGGTATTTGGTTTATGTGTGTGTGTCTGCATGCACACAGTTCTCCCTTGCGGCTGCCAAATACGGGAGGTTGTAAGACAGCCACAGACTGTACCTGCCAGGCTGTACAGATCACTGTCTCTGGCCATGGACACAGTACCTGTGCCTGGCAGGGGTGGCATGGACAGTATCGGGTATTAAGCCAGACTGGGTACTATCATCAGAGGCAGAGGGATGTTGACTGGACCCATGTCCCTGCTGGGACTGGCCAGAGCCACGTGCATGTGGTCATCTAGGACGGTCTCTCGACAGCCCAGCCCCAACATTGCTGGGGCTGGTATTGCCACTACGAGAGTGGCTGGGACTTTTGTGTTGTCCGCGACGACTGCCAGCTGATGATGCTGCTGGCATACGTCCAGGTCGACGTCTCAGCCATCCTACACTGTCCTGGAACATGGACATTACATTGCAGAGGACATCTAGTGTCTCCCCCCAACGTCTATCAATGACCTCGGTGTAATTACGGATGGCACCGGTAAGATCACGAATACTGTCATTGATAGCAGTGTTATGAGCCCTCTGTGCCATTAGTCCCTGCCTGGTGTACCGTTCCATAAATGCCTGTGTCTGCATTACAGCCCGGAACATACCTGAGGTTGTGAGATCTGTGGGGGCACGTCTGCCAGGGGCATTATGACCAGCAGTGCTCCCACGAAAACCCCTGGACATATGTCTATGTGGTACCATTCCAGGTGTTTGGGCATGGCTGCTGTGTGGGGTTGCATGTGCCATAGATACCACACTATCCTGGTCAATGCCTACTGTTTGCTGTTCCTCAGCTAAGGCCATTGGTGTTGAGGGATGTATTGGCAGTATGTATGTGCGCATAGATGGGGTGGAAAGCTGTGTACTGTCAATTGGCGGACCAATGACAGACCCTGTCAAACCTGCCTGTACCACAACACATGTATCATCATGTCCACTATTTGTGGCAGTGACTTCAGGTTCCCTGCTGCACTCATCCAACAATACTTCAGCACCCGTGAGAGGGAGACAGGAAACACACTTTACCATCTGTACAGGATGTTAGCACACATGCACACATTCACACATGAACACATGCACACATGTACACATGAACACATGCACACATGAACACATGAACACATGCACACATGCACACATGAACACATGCACACATGCACACATGAACACATGAACACATGAATACATGAATGCATGAACACATGCACACATGCACACATGAACACATGAACACATGCACACATGCACACATGGACACATGGACACATGCACCCATGCACACATTTACACAAATACGCTACTTAGTCAAGTAGACAAACACACACACACACACACACACACACACACACACACACACACACACACACACACACACACACACACACACACCAATGGCAATATGGAACATATTCATTAGTGGTTGATGGTGGAATACAGTATCACAAGCCAAAGAGTCCTACCACACATGTCAGCATGCAGGATGTGTGTTGCTCAACAGCATGCAGTGCGAGTGTAGAGAGTCCTTGTTGATAACAGTATACATGTCGTTGATGCATGTGTGTTGATCAATGATTGGCCTCGCCCTGGAACACAATGTGTACATGGACACAACATCGCAGTGCAAGTCTGAAACACTTTCCAATGCCCTGTGCACCATCACTCATAGGTATACATCCATGGCCGGATGCACACAACTGTCAGGTGTATAGCAATGAATGCTACGTGTAGTACTGTAGTTACTGTAACTGGATGTAGTGTAGTACATTGAGCCAACATCATGCAGCATCATGTGGTCACTCAAGGCCACGAATGTATGTCACACTGGCAACTATCTTGCTGTACCTGACCTGCACCACTTTGGCTACATTAACCATTTCACAGCCAGTTGTTACATGGGTATGCAAGGTGTTCAATAGGGAGCATTGCCTAACATGAATGTGTTGTGTGTGAAAGCATGTCACACCACCCCATGATAGGCCTCTACCCCTCAGGTATAGTATGTGTACTGTGTTGATGACATTTGGGATACTGGAGTATGCCCTTATAGCAGGTGTCAGTATACGCCATGTGTATCATATTAACACTTGCTGCATATGACAAAGTGGTGTATGTTGTGTGCATGTGTATTGACTCTTCCTATACAATGTCCACTACAGTGTACCATAGTTGATTGGGATGCTCTGTGTATTGCATGTGTTTGAGGCAGCTACTCATGTTACTGGGATATGCATAGTCCCACAGAGAACATGCAGAGCATGCATTATGTGTAGGTGTTTTACATGTGTATATGGCCTACTACTCTCCTATGACATGCACATGTTATATGTTATATTAAATGTAGAACACTCACCAGCATGGGTCTGCTGTCTTGCTATCACACCAGAGGGACCTGCAAGGATATGAGACAGTTTGTCAGTGTCAACAACTATGGCATTGCTGCTGTGAGTTTGCAATTTTACAGTAGTACAAGAGGTGACAGTCACAGGTATACAGATTATGTCCCATATTATCAGTATTGCATGACACCAAGCTCCACATCTTCTGAATACACAGTACACATCTGATAAATGCATGTTCTAACAATTGAGCTAACAGTAGTCTACAGATATGCCATGTTACCTGCACGCTCTGTATCGACGTGCTAGGTGACTCCGGCCTTCATGATGACACAGGTCTGTTCTACTGGTTGGCCAGGAGCCACCACGCTGAGGAGCAGCTCTTCCACTCTGGTGAGGGGGGAATGTGTTGCTGCACCACCACCTGTGGCAAGTTGTTGTCTGTGGACTTCGGAGGCATGCTGCCGGACATGTCTGATTAAATCACTGCAGTGATGGCGTACCTGCTCATAAGTCCAGTTATGCATGCCTACATCATTCACCCAACGGACAACATCCTGCCACAGTGCAGTGCACCCATGCTGGTCCTGGCTGGTTCTGGAGAACAGCAGGTTGTGACGATGTATCAGGGCATCTACAATGACTTCCTCCTCCTCAGGGGAATAAGCAGGTTTCCTGTTGTGAGACATGTCCCTGGAAGACAATAAAACAGTAATTGTGAGCAAGTCATGTGGCACACTTAACATTCTAAAGTACAGACATCAATGAAATGCCATATATAGCAACCTATTGGCTGTCAGTAGATACACACTTTTAATACCACATATGACGGCTTAGCCTACAACTGCCTGACAGTGCCTGGCACATACTATATACCAAACCATGTTCTGCACAGCAACAAAGTGAAACCAGTATGTAAGACTATACAAGAGTACATGGCACACTGTATGTGACACAATGCACCACCTAGCCACAGGAGGTGTATATGAAGCTAATGCATAGTCATTTGTCATCCATTGAAATGAATGTAAAGTACAGTTACAGTACTACCAGTACACCACACTACTTGTTGATAGCAAACTCCTCAGTAACATATGTGCACATTCATCACTATAGGTGGCATACTGCTGTACTACACTATACATGTTGCTAGATATGCACTTATATCCTGTGACACACATACCACCGAGGCCATGTTACAGGCATACACACACACACATAAGACATACCTACAAGACAGAAAGGTATGGCAACCCAGATTAGTTTTACCTGTGTACCATACAGTACTGTGTGTCAGCACATACAAAACCTCATGCCTGAGGTATGTAATGTGTGAGGACTACAGGTAACAAACAAAACAGTGTTTCCAAGCAATGTGGATATAAACCATACTGTGCTGTTTAGGCCTACAGCTTCAGGTAGTACTACAGTTCATACGGGATTTGTATTCACTAGTGTTAACAATCAATAAGCATACATGTACTGCTTTAGCCTACAATGGCACACTCCAGTCAACACCATGGGACTACGTCACACTGTATGCCATACTGCTTTTCCTGCCTAGCAATAGCATACATATCTTTTGCTGGGATTAGGCTATCACACATATACACATCTTTGACACATTCGCCTACACATACTCCATCACACCCAGTCAACCTCACATAGCAAGTAATGCAACAAGTACATGCGTGTGTGTATTGGGTCCTAGGTAGCTAATAGGCTATTATCCGTAGGGCCTATGGAAGCCTAGCCATATGGTACCCTGCCCTTCAACACCCATGTAATGTAGGTTCATGTGCCCCTGTCATGCAGAGCCACAGAGGTGAATCCCGGGTTGTGTTTCCTATCTCACATCCAATCATCATGATTATTCATGACAACTGTTAATGAGGACCTTCATTTGCTACTGATAGGTAGTTAGTTCCAGAGTATGGTATGTGTCTGAGATGATAATGTACCACTCCAGCATGTTCTGCTTTTTGATGTTACAAGGTTTAGATCAGTATAGTGTGTAGCATGTATGGAGTTTCATCTGTTTATGTGGAGCATGTCCAACACCTGTGGGTTTGGCATAGCTTTGTATGTTAGGCAGAGGTAGCATCTGTGTAGGTGGTATGCGACACAGTGTAGCTGTGGTTTTGTAAGACAGTCTGCATAGGACATCTGTTTGAGTCTGGTAATACTCTTTGTGAGGTATGTGTCTGGTGTCTACAGTTGCTGTAGATGTCTTCTGCGGTACATACCTACAGGGCCATTGTACTCTATGATAGGTGTTATGACTGATGAGTACAGTGGAACACTGACCTCTTTTTCCATGGATGACACACCTTTTCTGATGACATGTGGACCGTACTCAGTTTACATGACTAGTGTGGCACTGTGATTATCAAAAGGGACACTACTGTCCACCTGTATCCCGTAGTCTCTTATCACACTTTCGGTGTTGAGTAGACTACTACCTATGTGCTAGTTCATGGGTACAGGGTTTTTAACAAAAGGGATGGCAATACGTGTACAACATTGAGCTTGAGCGTACATATGAACATCCATTGGTGTACATATAGATATACATATAGGCACATATACAGTCCACCTTTCATGGTGGGAATATCAATTATGCAAAGGTTGAGAGGGATAGAGTTATGTAATGATATTGCACAGTCTTGTGCAGAATGCATGGAAAGTATTCTCAGCCCATGTATCTTTAGCAGGACCCCCTATCTGGAAGACTAAAAACCTAACAAATCATACCCATGGCGTTTAAACACCACATGTTATATGCCAGCACTGTATGCTGTCTTGTTTGCCACACACTACAACCTACATATAAATATGCACATAACAATCTGCACCAACATATAAATGTCCACCCTTCACAAGCAGTTGCAGTATGTCCGTTGCTCTATGCACTTGTTCAGATTCTAATATATCAGACATATATATAGCTCCATATGTGTGTGCCATACACACACAGGGTCCACACTGTTGTAAGTCCGTACACCTCACAGATGACCTGTTGGGCCTTGCTACAACATGGACAGTTGTCACATGTGCGCATACAGTAATAGTACAGGGAGTATATATAGCTGCAAATGCTACATTACTATACTAGCCTGGTACAGCAGTTGCTAATGCTAAGCTACACATTATGTGACTATCATGCATGTCTTACTCTGTCACATCCAAGTTTATATAGGTGTTTGCACTACTCCCCCAAACTGCCATTATACGCAGTACTGTACAGACCATAGATAACATGTTCAGATGTTTGACATATAATGCTGAACTACATATGTCACAGTTATGTCCCACTGCACACAGCTACACACTAATTTGTCCATGGCAGTAGTTATGCATGGCATCAGTGCATACATACCTACTGCTGCCACATATGCATGTTTCAGAGTATGTACAGTACTATTCATAAACATCTACTACTTGCCGGTAACTACAAATCTGTTACATACCTGTTTGTCACTTTCAGGTCCATCTGTGTATGCTTTGACAATTTTTTTTATTTATTAAGTAAAGTTTTTTACTTAAGTTTTATTTTTGGTTATTAATTAAGTTTGTTTCTTAATTAATATGTTTAGGTTATAATTAAGTATATATATTTGTTACTTAATTAAATATTTCTTTATTAAGTACTAAAGTTTGTCACTACTCTCTAGGAGCTCTAGAGTTGCTGACACGTGCAATGTAATGATTGCATGTGGGGATAGCAAGTACAATCTGCTTTTATAGGTATCTGCGCATGTGCATGTGATGCCCTCTGCAGCAATTGGTGCCCAGCATTTGGTAAATGCATACAGCCTGCTGTGTGGTAATTGCAGTACTCACTGTCATAGCAACCCAATGCTATAAATTGCTAAGGTATGTAGGCGTAGCCCTTTCAGATTTCCAGAGTGGGGCCCATACTTGTTTGCTGTGGACACTGTTGTGTAAGTCAGAAGATTGGTATACTTCTTATAAATGAAGCAAGAGGTGTAGACAGTGATGTACATGTTGTACTCAGACCTGACTGTTGCTACTTCCAGTACAGAGCTATCAGTGTAGAGTTTAACTCACCCCTACAAATGCTTACACAACATTTATGTGACTATGTAGTTTCCTTTCTACTCATATAATTAACTGCCATACAAATGTAGTTATTGAGAAGTATTCTTTTGGCACATGAACTGTTTGTGAACTGTTATACTGTGAATATTAATGTACTCACTTCTGCAGGGTTTGTGTTTTTTACTGTTGACATTAGCACAGGGTTCTCAGGACAACTGGACAATTCCAGTACTGAGTATGCCTACCTACACCCTTGGTAGACCCTAAACACACAAGTATATTTTAATTGTGGGGGGGATGCTTACATACAGAGAGCATTATGTATTATTGTGTGAATATTATCTTACTGGACTTAAAGGATTGGTGTATACCTGTTAGTTTATCAAGGCAGGTGATCTGTCTGCATAGTTCTCAACTGTGAACCTATCCAGATGGTAGCCAGAAGTTACACTGTTATTCTTTGTCTGTGCAACTCACAGGTGTTTTCAGGACTGGTACAATGGCATTGTTACAGTCAGATGCTACCAATACATGGCTACATCCTTTGGTATTTCTGTGTTGTACTCCTACATAAGGGTATGCTTGTGGAGATCCTACCAAAGCTATTTGCAGAGTGTGTAACATCAGAATAGCTTATATGCCTGTGTGTTTGTGCCTCTGCCAGGCCTATGAAACAATCAGATACATATTTGCATGGAGTCAGGGATAGGTAGTTAAAAGTGAGGTACACCTTACACATAATAGGGACAGTAAGTGTAGACTTGAGTGAAGCAGTGCATATGGATTAGTACTCCTTTTATGAAGTACAAGCAGTGTCTACTGTTATTATTGTCAGTATTATTGTGTAATACCCCACCTTTCTGACTGACGTCAGTACTTTTCAGAGGGATTCAGAGGGACACAGCTAAAATATGTTTCACAATCAGGGACATCCCTGAAAAGTAGTCACAGTTAGGAAGTATGGCCTCTGCCCTAATCAGATATGCCACTGTTTGTCCTGCTATGATACTGTGTGGGGGTTGTAAAGTGCCTCTGTAACATTATTTGCTGCTTGAATGGCTGCTTCTCACATCACACTCATGTAATGCAATTCCACAACAATTGCTGGTAAAGATCCACAGAACAAGCTTTGTGTTATGGCCTTCCTATTTTTCCTTTACATTCACTCATTGTAATGCATGATATATTTATTTCAGCACCAAGTTATTGTATATCTGCTGTGGCTTAGTGGTACTTCATGCAGTCTAGTGTGCCTAATGTCTGAGGTTCGAGACTGACACAGGTGTTTTATTTTGCTGCTGAGCAGAACAAGGGCCCTGACATAGAGTGACTAAGGCACTTTCAAGCAGTTGTAAGTGGGTTTGCGTGGGTTTGCGCGATGCTTAGCGATGCTTCGCTAAGCGCACATATGCGCACACTCGCTTAAACCAGCTTACTACTGCTTAAAAGTGCTTACTCCCGCTAACCCCTGCGCTAATTTCTTTGAAAGAAAAGAAAATGGGGAGATAGGAAAGTGGTGAAAAAGGGGGCACAAAGAGGGAAAGACAGTAGGAAAACAAGCTCGGGATGTGCAGGACAGGTGTAGGGAAGGTCCATAGCTGCCCATTTCTTTACCAGCAACAGCTGTGCATATGCAATAAATTTGGAGTGAAATTTGAAACCTTTCACCCCTGGGAGAGGGGTGAGGACAACAAAGTATGTTGTATTGCCAATTATAATTATCAGTTTACATGTCCAGTGGACATGTGTGCGAAATGGGAAGCTATGTATGGGGCGTAATTTTTTTGTGGGTACAGATTGCCCTTTTTTTTTTTTTCAGGTGAGAGTGGAAAGTGAGGTAGAGGAAGTAGGTATATTTGGTGAGGTAGGTTGGGGAGGTAAACAGACAAGACAGACAAGATGCATACAGGGGTGGTGTATGACACATGGGGTGGGTGAACACAATTGACGGGGATGGATATTTGGAAATCGCAAGCCCATGAGCCCACAGATGGTATCAGTGTAGCTGAGATCCCCACCCATGGGCAGTCACCATTGCACCTTCACAGCCCCGAGGGTGGCTGTGCTGGGGGCTGTGTAGGATGGGCAGGTTCACCCATGAGAAGCGCCACTCTTGCCTCGAGCTGGCATAGGGGATCAGTGACTGAACACTGGATTTCTCTGCGCACCACAACCTGGACCCTTCGAAGGACAGGTGGCCCTTCTCTACCCATGCTTGCATGGGGGGGGACGAGCCCCATCCCCTGCAGTGCTTCCACCCGAAGGTGGCACAGGACCAATGGAGGAGGGGAGCCCGGGCTGGGCACCAGACCTGCTGGTGCCAGGTGCACTCGCTAGCTGAGGAGGGACAGGTGGGTCCGCTGGGACCGGCCTTCCCATACGTTTTGTGATTAGGTGTGTTTAATTACAACATAAACAACAGCATTCCAAATTAGTTGTAACAGCATGCAGTAATGTTCCCATTAACCCAACACACCAAGGTTCCAACAGTTGAACAGCAAGCATAACACATGCATATATTGAATGACAGTGGACATTCCAACAGCATGCGGGGATGATTGGTAGCAACAGGCCACCATGACTGTGGTGTTTGAACAGGGCACATGCATCAAAGTGAATGCAGATATTTATAGAACAATAGGACATATGTCCCAACAAATGTTTTGAGATTACACATACCCATTAAGGTTTGGAATTGCATGGTTTATGCACATACAGTATGGTGTAGAAAGAAACCTCAATTAACATCTTATAAGTACTTTTAGTCTACACTACATTCCTATTGACTGCAGGTGTATATCCCCTACATGTATTATTATACTTGGCAACATGCATTAGGTTGTGTAATGGGTTTGGCTAGTTCATTATATACCTGGCCTATATCTGACATACTAACTGTCCAAGATGCAGATGTTACTGCTACATATTTATTGATTTTATTTATATTTCTTTATCTACATATCTGGATGTGTTCACATGACATTTTCAGTTCAATTTGTACAGAACCCTGCATTTTGTGTAGCACACTCACATTTATGGGGAACAAATTAACAAGCTACTCGTGTGCGAGATTTACTTATGCATGCCAGCCAGTAACTGACTGTTGAGGACTGTATATATGCTTCACAGCTACTGGCACTTACATCAACCACTTTAGATGGGACTGCCCAACTGTGGGTTGCCAGCACTTATTAAAACAGTACTATTAGTATAATGCAAGGGTACAACAACATTTCAAAGTAAGTGATACAGACACACTCCAAGTTTTATTCCTTTATTAATTACATTACACACTTGTCCACAGGCTCTCTCCTTTATTTGATACTACAGTGCATATGGCAGACGCATTCAAGACATATTATACCTTTATTACAAGTTAGAACACTCTTTTTCAGGCTCGCTCACTTATTTTATATGACAGTACATGCAGAGATATTATTCCGGACATATTTTACCTTTCTTAATGGGTTACTACACTCTTTTTCTGGCTCTCTGACTTTTTTATATAACAGTACATGCAGAGGAATTATTCAGGGCATTTTATGGCTGTATTATTGGGCTACAACACTTTCTTTCAGGCTCTCTCACCTATTTTATATAACAATACATGCAGAATAATTACTAACCTGCCTGGTGGTGCAATGTTAGCAGCCTATCTGCATAGGCTTGCTGACTGCCAGCACGGACACCTGCAGCTGTGAAGTAAATGAAGGGATATTGAGACATACCTATCCATTATATAGAATAAATTAGCATGTCGTACATACTGCATTCCATGGCTACCTACTCAGTTGTGGGGCATCTTGCATCCCACAGGCCTCCTATATCCATTGGTTCAGTAGGTCCTGCTTCTGTCTCTTCAGGTCTGCATGGTGGTGATGGACCTGCTCACCAGCCTGTGACACTGATGAGGTCATGAGCTAACCGGTTCCAAGCATCTACTTTGTACTCCGTCCCTTGGAACTGGCCCTGCAGGAGTCTTGACTCATGACGGTGGACAAGGAGCCAAACCATGTATTTCAACTCCTCGATGCCCCAGCGTTGCACTGTAAAGCATGTACCCTCTCCAGCACCAGCCATTCTAACTGCAGATGGGAGCAACAATCAGTTATGGCAAGTATTCCCGCCTATGGGGCTTAAATATGCCACATTTCACGCACTTTTTTGTGATTGCCCGTTTTTGAAAATTCTCGGCTGACTGCATACCTGCTTAGCAATGGTTAATCTACCATTTATAAGTATATATATATATATATGTTAACAGGGCTGTTTATCCTAAGCTGTCATGGCTTAGTGGTTCAGTACTTTGATTATGGTGCACAGTGTCCTGGGTTTGAACCTTGTCATTGCTTTTTATTTTACTACTGTCCAGACAGGTTAGGGGGTGTGGCTGTGTTTAAGCAACTTTGCTCTACGTTGCTCCACGTTGCCCGATGGTGCGCTGGTTGGTGCGGCGCGCACCTCCGCGCAAACTGATTGCATTGGGTAAAGCACTATTTAGCTATGGGCAATTACATTGTGCTGGGTAAAGCACTGCTTAACTATGGGCAACTATATTGCACTGGGTAAAGCGCTGATTAACTACGGGCAACTATTATTGCGCTGGGTAAAGCGTTGCTTAACTGCGGGCAATTATATGTCAGGTTCCTTTATAAATATACATTTTGTTCACTGATACATAGGCCATTTCAATGCTTTTTAGTAAAAGTTTAATCATATATGTCAGGAATTATTTCATATACTAATTTTGAACATAAAATAGGAAGGGGAGTGGTCGACTTGAACCGTGAATGCCTCCTCTTTGTGCGAACGCTCTACCACTATGCTATTTGGCATAATTTGCGTAAACATTCCTTATTATGCTCTTCCATGTCGAGATTGCTAACTGCAGCTAAGCAATGGGCACACCCTCACACACACATGCAAATACGGGCAGCTATATCGGGAATTAGAAAAAAAATTAATGTTTTACTTTTTATAACTGTGCTGGGCTTTGCAATGTCAGGGAGTGTGGTGTTGGGTATATGGACATTTGAGCGGACTCGCTCTTGTGTGTTGACATTTTGCATTTCAGACACTTGCAGGGGCATGGACCTTTAGAATGCTCGGCAGTCGGACACGCCCCCCTGCTTTCCTGCACGGTCCATGTTAGACTTGGGGTAGAGTCAGCGTGCCCTCATGAATATTCATGGCACACTGTCATACTGTTCAACTGCAGCCTCCGAGTAAGACTTATTTATTCTTACACAGAGGATTCATGAATCCGGGGGAAAGACTTTGCAGAGTTGAATGTTTGATAATAAGAGAATGAACAGTTTGAGGTAAAAGAAATGCCCAACAAGGGAGAGTCTTTTAAGACAAGCAGACCTGCCCTTATTAAATGATGTGCATATGGGTAGAGCAAGTCAAATTATAAGTTCATGGTTAAAGGACTTAATTTTAGGAAATAGAAGTGTGAAAGATTAGTGCCTATAGACATTCTGAGAACCTCAGTTATGATCCCTGAAATAGCAGAACTATAGCTCTGAATGTGGAGAAATATGTTCAGAGTATGAGGCTGTAGTACCCTGGCATATGCTTCCTACTCTGAAGTAAAATAATTTTGGATTTGCTATGTATAATTATCAAGGGTTTGAATAACACAGCCCTCCATGTCTGGTATTGAATGGTGTAGCAGAGATTTTTTGTTTATTTTTGAATCATAGCTTAAACTTTTGTGTTCCACACTTCTGGGTTTTACACATGATATGGAGCTGAATCAGATAAAATCTGGTCAAATAATAAAGTAAAAAATATAAAGAAACATGCACAATGAGAAAAGATAGCCATGAAGTGCAGAGTAACCAAGGTTCAGCTGAAAGTCAAGTTTTGTATTTTAGGTCTGACTATAATGCATATTGAATATTGTGGTCTCTCTCTCTCTCTCTCTCTCTTTCTCTCTCTCTCTCTGCAGTTTCTTTCCCACCCTCTTTCCCTAGTGTTGTTGGAGTCTTAAACTTGGTGTCTTTGGAATTGCACACCCCTGTTGTAAATTTGTGTTAGGACAATCTTCCCGGACCCATCTCATTTGCTCACTCAAATGAGTACAGTGAGTTAATTTGGGAAGGACTATCCCCTTGCTTCTTCGATTTCAGACACTTCTACCAGTCCCATCTCATCAGCTCTATCTACTGCGCACAGAGAGAGCATTTGGGAAGGACAACCCCCATGGTGTCTTAGTCTTGTTTTGTTTCCTTCCTCTCCACTTGACAAAAACATTTTTTACACTTTTATTCAGCTGCTCTTACTGTAAACTGTGTTCTACCTACTTTATTAACTTATTTTGTTGTTCTGTGTGCTCTTAAGTGTTCAGGTGCTCTTATTCTGCATTTATTACTGCTTGTTAGTAGCCTGATTAAATTTACCTGTTGTTCTAAGCATCTTAGTTTTGGTTTTAGCACTTGTGCTTCAGGACAGTTATTTTGCATTTAAGGTTTTTGTGGTCTACACTCTTATGGACAAACCCTTATCAAAACCCTCTCTCCATAAGTCTGACAAGTATTCAGAACACTATGTCTGGAGAATTCCCACCAGTTTTTTCCTGTCAACCTGCTCAACATGGGCATACTGACACAGTGTAACAACTGCTTCATGTTCATGGACAGTCCTCCTCTTCTAGCACATAATTCTTCTACTTGCGAGAAATGCATCTACATCGGTAACCTGGAATCCATGCTCTCTCAAACCACAGTCAGTACTCCTGAAAAAGAGGAGATTGCCAGCAAAAGCACCACACCACCCACATCCCATAGCCAAGCACAACACACACCCACCTATGCAGGGGTAACAGAGACCCCCAAAACACACTCACAAACATTCTACACACAACACCAAACACATCGCATACAGTAGATAACACACCAGTGTCTCACAAACACAGCCCAATAGCATAACAATAAACCAACGCAGCCCATAAGGCATAACAATAAACAAAACATACTAGTCATTGGTGACTCAATAGTGATACACACTGATGCCCCACTCACCAGGTTCGACAAGGAGAAGGTCATGGTCATTTGTCTGTCAGTTGCCAGAATCCACCACATCAAGCATGCAGTTAAGTCTCTCCACAACAGGTACAAGTATGACTCTGTCATTGTCCATGTTGGTGTGAATGACTTGAGACATACCTCCCTGGAATATGTGAAGAGAGACATGATTGAGCTCTCAGAGTATGTGTCCCAGGCAGGTATGACCCTAGCCCTAAGCAGTATCCTACCTTCACCAAGAATAATACCACAATACCAACATAAAATAATTGACTTCTACAATTGACTTAGTTTCTGGTGTCTTTCTAAGGGGATCCAGTATCTGGCTGCCTGGGATGACATGGTTGACAGACCTCGATACTTTGCCAGAGATGGCCTCAACCTGTCACTCCTGGGGTTACAGATCCTGGCCAAGGCTCTTGTCTCCTCCATTTTGCCTTTTTTAGGCTATGGCTCAAAGACAAATTTTCCAACATAAAAGATCTGTCAAAAAACAAAGTGAAATTCATGCTGTTTAACGCTAAGAGCCTTAACCTAAAAATGTCCTCACTGGAGGCTCTCCTTACATTGGAAGATGCCAATGTCTGTGTGATCACAGAAACTTGGCTCAGGGCTGTGGAGAGCACCCCTGCCTTACTAGGCTATATCTCATTACACTTTCCAACTCCAAAACAAAATTGAAAAACTAAGCATGGTGGAGTCTCTATCTTCATTAAGGACAAGCACACCTCCAGAGTGGTTTGCCAGCATGATACACTTGAATTACTCCAGGTGCAACTGACAGTTGGCAAGACACCTATCCAAGTTATAGCCAGATATAGACCCCCCTCTATTACTCAGGACAATCACTTCTCCTACCTGGACTTACTTGACTACATAAAGGTACCCCATAACACCTTGATCCTTGGTGACTTCAGCTACCCTACCATAGACTGGGTGAATTATTCCTGCACTAATGCACTCTCCCAATGATTTCTTGACTTCATTAATTCTAATGCACTAGACCAGGTTGTCTCATCCTCCACAAGGAGAGATAACATTCTGGACTTGGTTCTCACCAACATGGGTAACTGCTGCACCACTCCCATAGTATGTTCTTCCTTGGTGAGATCAGATCATTGGTCTCTCATTCGAAGTTTTTACCCCACCCCCACTCCCCAAGCCATAACAACACTAAAAAGCTTCTCAACTTCTCAAAAGCTGACTATACCCTCCTAAGAGAGGGTAGAGGATGCAGACAGCTATGCTGAACAGTATGCCAGTGTAGTATACGAGTATCTGTACAACTTCATGAACTCAGCCATACACAACAGAACTAAAACCTGCTCCTCAAGGAAACACAAACCTATCTGGTGGACATCTTCTACCAACAGGCTTTACAACAAAAGGAAGAAACTGTTGTCCAAGGGTAAAAAATAACAAATTCCAAACTGGAAAATCTCCCTCCTCAGCCTCAACAAATTACATCACGAGTGAAAACCCTCCAAAGCAACTTATGAATTGAAACTAGCCTCCAAAACAAAGGGAAACCACAAATCCTTTTTCAGCTACATCAGGAACCTCCATGGTAAAGCCCAGGTTTGTTCTGAATTAGTACTTAATAGTACCACTTACACTGATCCTGTTGACTTAGCTAACCTGCTTGCTGATAGGTTCAGCACAAACTTCACCCCCTTACCCCCCCAAAGGCCCATTTAACATTCCTGATACTTGTCACACACCTCACATCTCCATAGATCAAGTGTTAAAGGTCCTGTCCAAGGCAAAGAGCACAGCTTCCATGGGACCTGATAGTATCCCAGGCAGTATTCTGCACCATCTCCAGCAAGAACTAGCTTTGCCATTGAACACCTTATTCAACCACAGCCTAATTACGGGCTTCATTCCAGCAGAGTGGAGAACTGCCATTGTCATCCCCTTTCACAAAGGTGGTACCACTACTGACCTGAGAAACTATCGCCTTATTAGCTTGACAAGTCTGATCTGTAAAGCCATGGAGTGCATTATTATGGAGCTCATAAACAAGAACATGAGCAGTCTCCAAACACTTTACCCCAACCAATTTGGATTCATCAGGGTCAGACCTTGCCTGTTGAACCTGGTTGACTTCTTTGAGACTGTCACCAAGGTCCTGGATGTTAGAAAGTCAGTGTATATACAGCTTACCTTGACTTGCCCAAGGCCTTTGACACAATCCCCCACTTGGGCAGCATCAAAAAGCTAACTCAACTTGGCATAAATCCATATCTCGTCAGGTGGGTGGCCAACTGGCTCACTGATAGGACCCACAGGTCCAAATAGGTGTCGCCACCTCCAACAGCAGACCTGTCACTAGTGGTGTTCCCCAGGGATTTCTCCTGGGACCCCTATTATTTGGCATCTACTTCTCAAAAGTCCAGGCAAAGACAAAGGGCCTGTGGCTGACCAAATTTGCAGTTGACTGTAAGTTGAGTGCTGTCATTGATTCCCCAAATGATGTTAACATACTGCACGAGGGTCTCACAGCAACAAATGACTAGTGCCAAAGTCATGGCCTTAAATTAAATGCAAAAAAATGTATTATCATACCACATCAACAGCAACCCCCTAAGTACACAACCTGTGGTGAGAGACCTGAGTACTCAGGTTGATAACAATTTCACATTCAACCATCATGTAGCATCATTGGTCAGAAAAAACTTTCAATTGGTTCATCGCATAAGTAAAGGGATTGCATCCAGAAAAAAGGAGGTTATTACCTCTCTGTACTCCTCCCTCATTAGGCCTATAATTAAGTATAATTCCCATTTGGTATTTACCTCTCCAAACACCTGTACCAACTGGAAAGGCCACAGAAATACCTCACAATGAGAATCTATGGCCTCCAACACCTGTCCAATGCGGACAGGCTCAAATCGCTATCACTCTAGTCAGTATTGTACAGACTGCTCAGAGGTGATCTGTGTCTCACCTACAAGGCAATATCAGACCTTACCCTACTAGAGATGCGCCATATCTGTAAGTCTAACTCCTCGTGCATTACCCACTGAAAAAGCCTAAATGTAATATGTCACGTCAACAAAACCTGCTATAGAGACAGGTTTGTCTCCCAGAGGCTACCCCTTCTCTGGAACATACTTTCCATACATGTCAGAGTATCTCGCTGACCCTATTCAAGCGCAACCTTGATGAGTGGATGGGAAGCCAAAAATTTGTCCTAGGGCTTCCACCTTTGTCCCTCATTGAGAGGGGTGACAG
Organism: Protopterus annectens; assembly: GCF_019279795.1. Taxonomy (NCBI): domain Eukaryota; kingdom Metazoa; phylum Chordata; order Ceratodontiformes; family Protopteridae; genus Protopterus; species Protopterus annectens. The sequence goes on from NC_056739.1 coordinate 844,322,457, forward strand.
GTGCTGACTGAGGTTTCTTTTTTGGGGATATACTCTTGGCTAGGCTTGTAAGGGACCCAAGGCCATTAGCCTAGTAATCTTCTATGATCTTATGATCCTTTGATAAGCTTTCTTGAAAGAGAAAGATATGCTGGTTTATCTCTAGGCTGAATATTATACTCTATAAAAGTTGTATAATCCAATTTCATACTACCAGATGAAGCAGCAATTTCTATGAAGATGTCAGAACTGGTTATTTTAACAAAATTAGCCTCTGCATTGTGTTGTGAGTCCTAGGAGGATGCATGAGAAGTTACTGACATGTCTGCCTCCAAAGGATTCAGGCAAAGGCTGGCAGGTAAAAAGGGTACTGATCTCAGGAGCTGGGAAATCACTCTCACCAGTTATGGTGTCATTGGGACAATCAACTGAGATGAAAGTGGTCTTCCACTACTCAGTAGCATCTTTCTTGAAGGTCTTCTGACAGTTGCATTGCACTATCTCTGCCTCTCACCAGTTCATAGGTTCATAGGTAGATACTAGGCTATCTGCCCTAGGGCATTTATAAGCCTAGCCAGAGTGTATTTGGCTTCCGCCTCCCTATTAGATTAGCCTACTGTGCCTCTGTAAAGTAGGTCACAGAAGGTACCCTTTTAAGATTAGTTTACTGTGCCTCTGTCTAGCAGGGACACAGGAGAGATCCCAGGGGTGAATTTGCGATTTCCCATCCACGCGTCCAAATTTCGCTTGAAGATGGTCAACGAGGGGCTATGTCTAACATGAATTCGGATTCTATTCCAGAGTGAGGGGAGCCTCTGGGAAATGAATCTGTCCCTCCAGCATGTCCTATTTATTTTTGTGCTGAGGTTTAGGCCCCTGGAGCGTGTAGCTCTAAAGAACTTGGATTTTTTGAGGTGGAGCATGTCCATTAATTCTGGGATTGACATGGCTTTGTACATCAGGCATAGATCGCCTCTGAGTAGGTGGTAAGCAACTGAGTAGAGCTGGAGTTTCTTTAGTCGAGCTGCATAGGACATCTGTTTGTAGCCCATGATCCTCTTGGTGAGGTACTTTTTGGGTCTCTCCAGTTGCTGCAGGTGTCGGGTAAGGTACATCCCAAAAGGGGCATTGTATTCAATTATGGGCCTGATGAGTGATGAGTAGAGGGGCACAATGACCTCTCTTGATCTAGACGTGAACCCTTTCATGAAAAGGTGGGCTATATAGAAGGTTTTTCTAACCACTTTGGCAACGTGATTATCAAAGGAGAGATTACTATCTATGTTGGTCCCCAAATCTCTAATTATTTCTTCCATACTTAATGGATTACCACCTATGTGGTAATTTGTGGGCACCTTGTTTTTCCCAAAGGGGATGACTATGCACTTTTTAGCATTTAGCTTGAGGCCGTGGCTCTGGCACCAAGCATCTATCTCTGTGAGACCCTTTTGAAGGATGCTTGTGCCAGCTGGAGATTCGATTATGGCCCCCAGTTTGCAGTTATCTGCGAACTTTGTCAGCCATAATCCCCCTGTGTTAGCCTGAACCTCAGAGAAGTATATACCGAACAAGAGAGGTCCCAGAACTGAGCCCTGTGGGATGCCACTTGTAACTGGTTTGGATTCGGACATGGCACCTGCGATTCTGACCATGTGGGTTCTATCTCTGGCCAGTTTGCAACCCATCTTGTGATATAGGGGTTGATATTTAAGCTGGTAAGCTTATTTATGATGCCCGAGTGGGGTATTGTGTCAAAGGCTTTTGTGAGGTCCAGGTAGGCTGTGTGGACTACCTTGCCCTCATCTATGGCTTTGGTAATTGTTTCAAAGAAATCAACTAGGTTTAAGAGGCAAGATCTGCTCTTAACAAAGCCGAATTGGGTAGGGTCCAGTGTCTGGAGGCTCCCAATGTCTTTGTTTATGAGTTCCACGATAATATGCTCCATAGCTTTACAGACCAGACTAGTCAGGCTTATGGGGCGATAGTTTCTGGGGTCCGTTGTGGCACCACCTTTGTGGAGTGGGACCACAGTAGCTGTATGCCATTCTTTGGGTACATATCCTGTAGTAAGCCTAAGTTTGACCAGTGACTTAATGTGAGGGTTCAGTTCTTCTTGGAGCTCATGTAAGATACAGCCTGGGACACCGTCCGGTCCCATAGATGCTATGTTTTTTGCTTTGGAGAGGGCAGCTTTCACCTGTGCATCTGTGATGTTAGGGAAGTTACATTCAGTTGGGATAGACATTTGCTCCTTTGGGGGGGAAGGGGGGGAGAAGTTTGTGCTGAATCTGTCTGCCAGGATGTTGGCTATGTCTGTAGGTTCGGTATATTTTGTACCGTTATGCAACAATTCAGAGCATATCTGGGAGTTTCCGCCCATGTTCCTGACATAATTAAAGAAGGCCTTGTGATTATCTTTAGTGTCTAGGGCAATTTTTCTTTTGAAACTGGCCTTTGATGATTTTATGAGAGATCGAAGTTTCTTGCTAATACTGATCAGAGATGCCGTCCCTTTTTGGGATTTTGCTCTGTCATGTAGTAGCTTCCTCCTTCTGTTGTATAACTTATTTATGGCCGTGGTCCACCAGACCGGTCTCCTGTTTTTGGAGGAGTAGGTCTTGGTTTTATTTGGGATAGCACTATCTATGCATTCCTGCAGGTGCTCATAGAATGCATTTGTAAAGGATTCTGCGGATTGGGCTGTATTATCCACTGGCCCAGGGGCTTTGAAGGATTCCACCTCAGTCTTGAGAAGTGCAAAGTTGGCTTTTGAGAAATTCTTTACAGTGATTTCCTTGGCTGGGGGTGGGGACGGGATATGGATGTCCAGGGAAATTTGTTTATGGTCTGATCTTACCAATGAGGGGTTTACCTCTGGTGTGGAACATAGAGTCCCCATGTTGGTGATGACCAGGTCCAATATGTTGTTCCCTCTTGTGGGAGTGGTGACCAGTTGTTCCATTGCGTTAGAGTTTATAAATTCAAGGAACCATTGGGCGAGGGTGTTTGGGCTTGAGTAGTTTTCCCAGTCAATGTTTGGGTAGCTGAAGTCACCCAATAACATAATGTTTGGAGAGACCTTCATATTCTTCGGTGTTCTCAGGAATGCCAAGTGAGGTTCCTGTAATAGGGAGGGTGTTCTGTAGCAGGCTACAAACTGAAAGGCAGTTTTGCCCGCTGTTAGTTGCACATGGATGGTTTCCGATGCTTCGTGCAGTGCCACTAACCTGGAGGTGTAGGTATCTTTGAGGAATATAGATACTCCCCCTCCTTTTGTGCTTCGGTCCGAGTTTTGGGGCCTAAACGCATGGTATGAGTTATAACCTGGTAGTGCTGGGGTGCTCTCAGGAGCCTTGAACCAGGTTTCTGTTACTGCACAGACATCGATTTTCTCCATACTGAGGAGAGCCTTGAGTGCATGCATCTTGAAGTTTAGACTTCTGGCATTGAGTAGCATTACCTTTAGTTTTTTTATCCTTGTGTTGTCTATGAAGGTGGGTTTGTCCTTTGAGCCTTGCCTAAAAAGGCACTATGGGGGTGGCAAGAGCCTTGGTCAGTATATGAAAGCCTAAGGGTGACAGGTGCAAGCCATCCCTAGCGAAGCAACGTGGCTTGTCGAGCATGTCATCCCAGGCTGACAGATACTGGATCCCCTTTGAATGACACCAATACTTTAGCCAATTGTTGAACTGATCATTTTGTCTTTATACTGTGGCATCATTCTTGGTGAGGGCAAGATGCTACTCAAGGTCAGGGTCATACCAGCCTGGGCTACATGGTCAGAGAGCTCCTCTATGACTCTTTTCATGTAGTCCAGGCAGGTACGTCTCAGGTCATTCACACCAGCATGGACAATGACGGAGTCATACTTGTACTTGCTTTGGAGTGACCTGAGTGCTTGCATTATGTGGCGGATCCTGGCACCCGACAGGCAGCTTACAGTGACCTTCTCTTTGTTCAGTCTGGTGAGCAGGATGTCAGTGTGCCGGACAATAGAGTCCCCTATAGCAAGTGTATTTGGTGTGTTGTTTGGCCTTAAGGGCTGTGACTGTGAGGCACACTGATTTTGTGAGATATGTGATTCATGGGTATTGTTGAGGGGTGGCTGTTGCTTGGATATCTGCTTAGGAGGTCTTTGCTGTTTAGGCAGATTTTTATTTAGAGCCTCCAAGTATGTTTTTGTGTGTTTATGTGTTGGGTATGCAGATGCAATAGGTCTGTGTGAGACTGGATTTGTGGTGTGGGTGGTTACCTTTTCCTCCTGACTGACAGTGCCAGTCTTGGGTTGAGAGAGCTCTGCCTCCATTTTGGCTGTGTAACTGCATCTCTCACATGTATTAGAGTTTGTTGGAAGGAGGAGAGGGTTGTCTGTGTACATAAGGCAATTGTAACATTGCCTCAAAATTCCCAGATTCACCAGCTGGACTGGAGAGTAACCTTGAAACTGACCCTTGGACATACCAGATTAGTATAGGGAACTGTTTTTTTACTGATCAGATTAGGGAAGGGAACTGATTTTTCACTTGATCAGGAAGGACCAATCGGGAGGCTAATACTTATGATAAGTCAAGGAGGGTGTAGTGCTTTAGTTAGTTAGTGTTTCCTTATAAGAGCTGAGCAAGTGCAGGGGTTTAGAAAGAGAATAGAGTGATTACTTTGAGAGTTTGAACAGTTCTAAGAGAAAAAGTGAAGAGCAGACTTTGTGGAGTCTGGAATAGTTTAAACCTGTTTAGGTGGCGCTGCCCGACGCTGCTCAGTGCGCAAAACTGCGCAAAAAGAGAGTTGTAGGGTTTTAAGAGAGAGTTAATTTGTTAATGGGTAGAAGACTAAAAAGCAAATAATCAGCACTGATTTCCTTGTTCATGCAGGAGAATCAATGTAAGGTAAGAAAAATTCTGCAAATAAATAGAGAAAGACAAATACAATTATAATAGGAACTCCAGAGAACTACTTGACCCACAAATGGGATAGAGACTAAAAATTCAGCAGACATGGCAGGGTCAGTAGAATGAGGCCGTAACTGTTGGTTGAGTAGATGAGCCAAAATCATCATCAGTTATCCATAAGATGATGACCATTTCTACAGAAGAAATTGCTAACATCTCTACAAAACAAGAACACACAATCAAAAAGTATGATGTAATATGGGAAAGGATTGCTGTATAAAGATGCATTAGCAGCATGCAAAAAATTAGTCATGCAAGAGGAAGTCAGTCAGTAAGAAGTAAGCAAAAATAACTGTACCAGAAAGAAACCCAGACTGAATACAGTCAGCGAAACAACAAGAACTGTCACAGAAAGAAACCAGGACTAAAACCAAATAGCTCAGTTAAAACAACCACATATGGAACATTGATTAAATGCCCAACTATAATTATGGGCAGTTTATAATGTTTTACAAGAATTTTCACAGATTGTTAAGTCTGAAAAAAAAATGAAGTGATTTTATTTTAAGTACTAGGGTATCATTATAATATTTTAGCAAAACAGTGGCATGCTAGTCTAGAAGTAAAAATACTTATTTGATGACTATGTAAAATAATTCATAAGTACCTCATAAACGTAGTATGTGTTATTTTGTTAAAAAGAGAAATATAGCACTTAGTGCTATGGCTTTAAGAAGTGGGAGTAATCTTATTGGGTATGGATGTCACATGATCCTTCTAGCATTACTTGGCAGAGATAGTTAAGACCTCTTGGAGGGTGGTAACACGTCCTGAGTTATTATTATTCTCCATCCCGATAGACAAAAACTTTAGTAATAGTAGGGAGAGGAAAGTGGAAAGGTAGTTCAGAGAACTAGGAAAAGTGGTTAGAAGGAGATTTTGGCCTCAAAGAAAGAGAAGAGGAAACTAGGAATGGGACAGATATTATCTCTCAAAAATTATGAGAGGCTTCTGTTTCCATTATAGAAGAGGGGTGAGCATGAGCATTGTAAACAAGAACTTAACCCCTTCAACCTCAGATCTAAGATTGCAGGTAAATTTTGTTTATCGAGCTTGTGTACAATAAGATTCAATGCTGAAACACCTAGTGTTATGCTTTAACCTCTTTTTAGTGCATGGGGTATTGCCATTATGCTCCAACACTGGGAAAAATAACGTCTTGTTAAGCACCTCTAAGTGCTGCTAAGCTCTAGTCTCATGAAAGTGCTTAACATTTATCAATACCATCCACCATATAATAGTAGTAGAAAATAAAGCAGTTTTAAAATATGTTAAATCCTTCACTCAACTACACTTCTAAACAAAAAGTGTGGAAGAGCAAAGTGTGTAAAAATTTTTGCCAGTGCTAAATGTTGCATGGTTTTCAAAGCTATAAACTACTTCTTGCTCCTACACTTTTTTTCTGTAACTGGTAGTATGTGGAGTAGATAATGTTCTATACACTACAAAAATTATAATCAGGTCACACTGATCATAAGTTTTGGGTTTTTTTTGTGTGCTTTCAACATGAGTGCCAAGATTCACCTCTCAAGCTTCATGTAACTCTGACCCACACTTCTCAACTTGGAATTATTAAAAATCTGGTCAAAGACCCATGAAAAATAGGTACAACTGGCCAAAAATCTGTACACTGATTAACATAACTTTTGCACACATAATTATGTAACCCCCACCTACTCCAATGGAATTGCGTGACACCAACTTTTAAATGCAAATTAAAGAACAGACAAAATATTAAACACAAAATATAAACAGAACAATAGTGTTTTATTTATATTAATATTTGCACTTGTAACAAACTGAACTTGTACAAAACTAAAATACAGTTTCCTTTTATAAAAATAAAATTAACTGCTTATGTGTGCAACTTTTGGTGTTTAGTCAGTATTATATTGTTTCTTAAACTATAATGCATTGTTTATTGACCATTGTCTGGCAGTTTATCACAGCAGGATAAAGCTATGACCTAAAAGCTTTCATCCTGCAGTCCATTGTTTGATTCCTTTGGCCTCTATTTGCCTACTGTGTGACTTTGAGCTAGGTGCTTAACAAGACAGGGCTCCTGAAAACATAGAGTTGTGTCTACTGAATTTACCCAGCTGATAAGTGAATAGATGAAAAATAAACCCAAATGGCATTGAAAAGCTGCGGCAAGTAAACTGAAGTACAATATGTTTTGACTTAAAAATAATGAATAATTGTTGAAAAAATATAAATGTATATGATCCTGTGCCTAATATGTCATACCCATACCTCTCAGCCTCTTACTGAAAACTATCTGGGCAAAGACTAAAAGAACGAGGGACGCCCAAAAATAGGGACAGATTTTAAATATTGCTCATATAAACTTATAATTGCTACCATAACAGGACTTATGTTAGCATCCATTTTCTGAGTGACATGAAATCTGAAACCTCAAATGTTTGCCAGCATTTAGTAACTTTAATCCTCAGTGATTTGCCAGAAAACCACACATTTTATGAGGAACAGGAGAAAAATTTGAGGCAAAAATCTGGACATTCTGTGAAAATTTGGACAGTTGAGAGGTATGTACCCTCTGTAGAACAAATAAAAGTGTATCATAAAAATTGGAATGTACTGCCAAACTGAGTCCCAACAGTCCTACACAAGCTAAGCTTTACTGAGTTGTTCCTTGGAATGTGAAACAATTTGCTTCAAATATTAAAATTCACAATATTTTCTATATCATTTTTGTATGTACAGTGCATATACATGGGTAACATATCTTTCTAGTATTCTAAAAGGTTAGAACACCACTATCAACTTTAAAACATATTTACCTTGTAACAGAATATAATTAAGATCTAATATGGTTGAAGTATTAGCTAATATGGAAACACTGTTTAAACTAGACACAGAGGGAATAAGCCAAAGCAGACTTTATGATGATCTGTCTTTCTAGTGGAAGCACACAGAGAGACAATATGTCCTGGAAATGTGACACAAATAAAGCAGAATCAAGTACTTTTTGAGACACCTCTGCAGTCCCCCCTCCCCCAATATAGGTGGTCATGCCCCTAAACCTGTTTTGTGTTTGTACCTTCAATATCAGTGCAGGAATTATCAAAGCATGCCAGCAGAAACAAAACATGTTTCACCCCATTTAGTGATGGCAGTTTGCAGTCTGTGTGTTGTGCTTTCACAAGCTCCCCCTTCTGTAGCGGAGCACTTGGGTAGCTGAGTGGTTCATTTATAACACAGCTCATCTTTGGTTTAATGACTTCCTCGCATTTGTGACTTGCACAATCTATTGTGTCAGCATTACTGATCTTCTCTAATAGTGGCATGTCACTTTAGTACATCTTGTTTTGAATTATATAGTTTTGCTTGCCAGAATTATACCTATGTATCACTTAACATTTTATCAACCAGTTAATATCTTAATAGGTGTCATGGTGACCTTCTTTTGACATCCATTGTACTTGATACAGGTACTATAGTTGGGTATGTCTCCTGGGCACTACATAATGGTGCTCATATATGTGAGAAATTGGGCTTAACAGATATAACTGTGATTACATGCAGGTTAGCAAGGGTACACAATTATGAAAAATGACATAACTCCTTCCATTTTTAAAAGTATCTTTATGTGTCAGTTACAGCTACATTATATAATCTCTGTTCTCAGAGACTATTGGATGGTGATTTCATGAACAGACACAAAGTATGCAGATTAGTACTGCTACACTACACTCCTACACATATCTGTTTCTCTGTTTTGTTGTAAATTGTAGGATACTTCTACAGGTCTTCTGTCCATGTTCACAGATGAGAATGTTCTGAAACAAAATAATAAACACAAACGGCAAGCTGGGAGAAACGTATTGGCGCTTCCGTTCTTTAATGCATGTAGAACTTCTTCAGAATATATTAAAACAATTACCAATTTAAAAGCGCTCAATACATTTCTCCCAGCTTGCTGCTTGTGTCTATTGTTTTGTTTCAGTTTGTGTGTTCAGTTCAGTTCTTTGCTCCTTGTGCTTTGGGGTTGCCACTTTTTCAAATGCCCAAAGTGGGACATTTTTAGTACAAATGTCAGATTTTCCGGGTGAAACATAGCCACGGCCAGTACAAAGGACAGAACTTCACTTTTCTACCTAAATAAAAGCTTATTCATGTAGCATTTTAGTTGCTTATTCTGTTTCTTATAACATTTAGGTGTTTCAGATACAGAATAACTGTTTTATGCAACTATTACATAAAATATGGGAAATAATTTTGTCCTAAAATCTCAGGACATTTGACATTTTTTTCAATTTTTTGCAGGACACAACAGCCCAAAGAGGGACTGTCCCTCACAAAGTGGGACAGGTGGTAACCCTAATGTGATTTTGATGAGAATGTTCTGTTTTTTTGCTTAGTGGTTGTACACAGCTGCAAATGTAAAGAAAATAATTCACAGGAACACACACGCTGCAATGTTAATTATCCAATTCCTGTCATGGCTGTGCAAAACTGCAGACTTAAAGAAAGTAATTCACAGGACCATGCATGCTGCAATATTAATTATCCAATTCCTGTCATTCAGACAGCCCACTGTGTGTGTGTGTGTGTGTGTGTGTGTGTGTGTGTGTGTGTGTGTGTGTGTGTGTGTGTGTGTGTGTGTGTGTTACTGTATTTCTCTCTAGGCTGCTGCTTGCTGGTTGGCTGTTGATGCTTCTTATAAATTACAGTGCTTCTTGTGCACAGTGCACTGCATTCATACATACATATTTTTACATACGAGTTTTTTTTATTATTCTTTTTACTTACCTGGAGTGAATCTTGGACTTCCTGGTAGGATGCTGGGTAGACCAGACTCTGCTACACTGCAAAAGTATTTGCTTCTTGGGGCTGCCATTTGACAGAAGTTAGAAGTGTAAATAAACAGCTAACAGCTCCTCTGCATAATTCTGCCTGCTCTCTCTGCTCAGCACGGAGGAGCTTCAGGAGCTTCTGAGGGAGCAGTAACAGATAGTGGCTGAGGAACTGCCTTCAGGTGAGGAGGAGGTGATGGAGGTTATCCCCAGTTCATTAATCAAGGAAATGTGCACAAAACGGGTGGAAGTGCAAAATTCTGGGAAAAACATAGTATATTACGTACATGGTAAACACAGTCCAAGACCTCAGCCAAGTTTCTGATAGGCTGGAAGTGTGCCTCATGATGCTGATGTCATCGGGCATGCCCCTGCAGATGATGATGTCAACATCAATTTCAAGTTTAAAAAAAAAATGGGAATTGAAGGGGCCACTCAAGAATTTGTGACACCCCATTATTTTGCCTTCAAAACTGGTAAATACCAAGCAATTTGGTACAGTTGAGAGGTCTGACGTTAAGGTGACTTTCTTGACATTCATCTTTCAGACACATAATAACCAGTTTATGATTGGATACTCCATCATAATCCTCTATGTTTCACTAGGTGCATTCTGCCTTTTAGGTAGGGTGAACCTGAAGAATTATTGTAGGTGCACAGAGGCTACATCTCTGTCCACAGTACTTGTGGGGTAGTAGTGCTTAACTGCAGCAGAGTGTAGAGTGTTACTCACCAAGGTGCCCTTACAGACATATTACAGATAAGAAATTTGACTGGAAAGGAGTAAATCTAAAACTAATTTAAGGCTGATGGATTTTTTTATATTTTCCCTTCATATTTTGCCAACCATAAGTCTTTCTAAAGAAGTATTCTGGTCTTAAGATTTTCTGCTACCAGTTTGCTGTGATTTGTACCATTGTTAGTGTTACATTTTCATAGAGAAGTCTATTCTCAGTTTAGCATTTGTATGCACCATTGCTCATACCTGAAAATCAATAAAGACAATACACAAAATTGCTTTGTATTTGAATACTGAATTCTGTAAACTATTCCCCAGGAATATATTCTTCCCCTTGACTTGAATAAATGAGTCTGAAACCACGAGAGACCCATAGAGAGCCATGACTGGATAACTGAGTTGCTGTTGAATCTGTCAGTACAGAGGACAGCCAAGACTATATCCTGCCAAAACTCTTCATCCTGTAATGTTGCCTTTTATACACACAGTCTCTATTTCCACTCTGCATGTTTCAGTGAAGATCATTTCCTCATATCAGCACTTGTGCCTCACTCCTGAAAGGAACATTTGTGTCTGCTCAGTCTTACCTGATTAAATGAATAATGAAGTGCATACTGGAAGTTATAAGCTGCAGTGGTACAGTGGTAGTGTTGTTGCCTCACAGCAAGAAGTTCTCCTGTTTGATTCACTGCTGGAGTGCCTTCTGTGTGGAGTCTGCATGTCCCCATGGTCAAGTGGCCTCTGAAAGACATGTGTGAATGGGCGTGCCTTTGCCGAAGGTTGGGCATCGGCTGGCAACTTGGCACCATAAAAAAATCTACTGCCAATCATTAGCGGACCGGAGTTCCGTTGTGGTGATCCCTAACTGGGAAAAGACAAACAAGTGCATACTGGAAGTCAAATATATGCACGTCAGCTAAGGAATAACGGTTAGATCAGAAAATCCATTATCAACTCCCTTCACCTGAGAGATGGGTATATCCTATTTGCTGGACCAAATCAAAGAAGGAAAAATACCCTGTCTTGGGAAAGATGAAAAGAACATTGCTGCAGTCACTGAGTTCAGAACTAAGACTAGAAAACTGAGGTTAATGTGAAATGAACTGTATTTTATTTAACTGAGACGTATGCAGTAAAAGTTGAAGCAGTGCAATATCTATCAAGAAATGACCTGGTGGAATGCTTACAGGGCTGAGATATGTGGATATCATTCTAATGTGACAACAGGCATATCCCTTCTCAGGTGGCATCTGCTACCAAGTCCAGCCATTTTGCAGATATGCTTGGCAAAATGTGCAACCCATGCTGTAATAATTAGAGTTAATAACTGTCCCTCAACAGAAAACTTGAAAATACACAAGCAATAGAAAAGGCAATTAAAGTTTCTACATATCCATGAAGAAAGACAAAGCCTGTTCACCTAATAGATGGGGAAAGGAATGAACTAGTACTGATATACTGATCTTTTTCTGTATCACAAAATTGCTGAACTTTAAGACATCATGAACTGGACTTGGATATTTTGAGCTACAGATAACAAATGAAACTGGAATGCACAATGATATGTATCTAATTACAACATAGCATTTATGAGAAGTTAACTTTAATCTCGCTCTTTGAAGAAGGGGTACAAAATTAAGGTCTATATTATATATTTGAAGTATACTTCCATGGTGGTGCAGCAGTAGCATTGTTGCCTCACAGCAAGAGGTTCTCCAGTTCGATTCTTGGCTGGAGTGCGGGGAGTGCCTTCTGTGTGGAGTCTGCATGTCCTCCCCACAGTTGGGAGGGCATTCGAAAGACATGCGTAAATGGGCATGCCTTAGTTGAAGGTTGAATGTCGATCTGGCACCTTGGCGTTCGTGAAAATCTACTGCCAATCATTAGCAGACCAGAGTTCCGCTGTGGCAACCCCTAACCAGGAAAAGCCGAAAGACAACATTATATATTCAAAGTTTCAAAATTTTGAACCTCATATGTTCGATGACATATGAGCAAAGTTTGAAACATAGAAAACATAATAAAAAAAAAAAAAACCCTACCTCAATGCTCTGGGCAAGGGGGCAAGCCCCCCTTCACCCCCCACTTAAATATGCCAACTCCAAGATCACACTTCAGTGCAGAAAAGGGAAATTTTCCCATTCTGCTCCATACAAAGCCATTGCTTTTTACCTTCAAACTTTTTAAAGTTCGATCATATGGTGTCGACCATATGACATTCGAACTTTAAAACGTTCAAATAATTAGTAAGGACCCCAGAATTACATGGGGTGGGGTCTGCATGATGCAGACTTGAATGCTGCAGAAGTTCATAAACTTCAGGCATAACTTTAAATACTGCAGTGCATATTCAATATTAGCAGTAGTGTGTTATGCCTTTAAATGGATGCAGAATGAAGCCTTAATGTCACCTTAAAGTGAAGGCAGAAGAATGAAGCAGGTCAATGCGGTATCAAGCAGAATTATTCAGATCACAGATGGAATAAAATAGTTTGTGCTTCTTGTATAACAAACTATGTTTCATGGACACTTCTGCTTTTCTTTAACCTTGTTAGCTCCACTTATGCTCTATCTTTTTTCTGTAATTCTTTTTGTCCTGTTGGACCTCATTTTTACAGACACGGCCCCCAGTGCTCCATGTCAACACTGGGTGTATCAGTCATCATCCTAGTCCATCGGACTTACTCCAGTATTGTTTGAGCCAGTCATGGCTCCTATGGGTGTTCTAGTGGCTTAGTGTGGTATTTTCTGTTTCCCATCCAGTCATCCAGATTCCTCTTAAAGAAGGCTAGAGAGGTACTCTGTTTAACATGGAGAGGGAATCTATTCCACAGATGGGGGAGTTTCTGGGATACAAATCTATCTCACTGACAAGTTCTATTAATGTCACACACCAGGTTTAGGTCTTGCATGTGGGTTGCCTGAGTGGATTTTGACTTATGAATATGCAGCAACTCCATCAAGGCTGGGTCTGAGATGGCCTTGTATGCCAGACACAGGTTACCTCTGAGCAGTCTGTACGAAACTGAGTAGAGGGAGAGGGCTTTTAGCCTATCTGCATAGGACAGGTATTTGAGACCCTGGATTTTCCTGGTCAGGAACCTCTGTGGTCTGTCCAGCTGCTGCATGTGCTTGGCAAGTCTAACTGCCATTTTGTAGTTAGCTGTTGAGATGTAAGCATGTATGTATATATGGTCTGTCTGCTAACCAGTTTGTTTATATTTTATGAAGCTGTTATCCATCCTGATGTGTTTCTAAGTATTAACGCATCTAAACAAAATACCCCACCTGCTTGTCTTCTATATTAGAGAGGAACGAGTGACGTGTCAGAAAAGGATCCAGAAATCGAGATTCCAGACAGAGAAGGCACTCAACTGAAACTGGAGGAATACAAAGGAGTGAATCATCCCTATAAGGTGCATACTTCACAAAACAGGTCAGAAACTAATTTCAGATGTTAAAACTTGCTCAGCACTATTTCTTATTTGCAAAATATGAAACGAGGCATGCAGAACATTCTAAATGACATTCACATAAACTGATATGTTTGATATTGATAAAATATTCAAATTGCTATGGAAAATGTTTTAAATAAAGTCCAAATTGTATAAAATGAATAAAATAAGGGAAACGGCTGCATTTTCACTAAGCACGTATTTTTCATATTAATCAAAGTTATCTGAGTTAGCAGAAGTGTATAACGTGTGTGGATGTTTGCGCAGTATTACAGTAAAGCTAATTCACAAGATACATCTATTACAGAGCATATTTCGCAAAGTACAGTATTTTGAAGAGTTTATTGTGCATTTGAATGTTATTACAAGCTCACAGAACAGTTTGTTCATACATAATTACAAGGACCATATTTTCAGTGTGTTTGTACATACTTTGTGGGCGTGGCAGACAGATTTTGAAAATGCAACACACTTCTGTTTGACAGTAATATTGCTGAGAACTGGAGAGTGAGCAACAGTACAATATTTTCAAACAGGGTGCATTTTCTGATAAAGATGACCATACAAAAGCATTAATTCTGCTTATTTTGCTGGGTCAGAAGCCATTGAAAGGGAACTTTCATTTTTGTATGCACCTGCTATCTATACAGGAGAGGGGGGAAACCATCCTTTTTTTTGTACTAGCTGAGTCAAGGGAGGGCCCTGAGTGCTTAAAATATAAATTTAGAGAACTGTGAAACCCCCAGACAAATGCTACAATGGAAAGACACATTTTATACAAGGGATCAAAAGTCTGGTGAATTTGCAGTATGTATGACTTCAGAAACAAAGCTAAATTGTGCAGATTTGGTGTTTTAAGGGATGAGCTGATAAAGGATGGACTTGTGTGTGGTATTAAAGATGATGCTGTGAGAAAGATTTTGCTTTGTGACAGTGATTAAACTTTGAATAAGGCCATTGACATTTGTCAGATAAACGAGCTCACACAAAAGCACACAAATATGCTTACACATGAGAATAGCTCTAGAAGGCACAGTGATAAAGCTCATGTTGATAGTATGCAGCACGTGGTTAAAAGAAACAGGCCCAGGCACATGGCAGCAACTGTAACCTCTGCAGCGCTCACTGGTAAACCCAAGAACATTCCAGCAAATTCCAGAGTTCGCACAGTCTCAGTGAAGCAGTGAAGCATGAGTGAGTCAGCAAACTCAAAGCATGGACCCAACTTTGTTTCATTGACAACTGTCGTAACTGTGGTGGAAATCATGAATCTAAAAGGGAAAAATGTTTAGCTTTTGGTCAGAAATGCCACAAATGCAATAAATGGAATAATTTTAAAAGGTTTTATAAATCAAAAAGCCCACATTATTTTATTAAGAGGGAACATTTTAAGAAACAAGTGGATCAAGTAGAGATCTGCAGCCCTACTCTTTATGTTGATGGTGTGTCAGTGCTACATGAAACAGTTAATGCAGTAGATTTAAGGGCAAAGAATGAAGTATTTTGTACTGTTCAGATAAATGGCAAACCCATAGAGCTCAAAGTTGACACGGGTTCCAAGTGCAATATCTCAGCAGAAACATTTGCTCGAATGTGTCATGATGAAAGGCATGATTTGGCAAGGTGTGCAAAGCTTGTTGCTTATGGTGGTGAAGAAATTCAAACTGAAGGCTCAGTAGTGCTTTCATGTTACTCTGCTGGGAGAAGCTGCAGCTTGTTATTTTATATGGTCAAGAGGCACAGCCAGTCATTATTAGGGCTCAGAGACAGTTTGAAAATGGGACTGCATTCATTTAATAAGGAAGTCCACCACTTTAGCTTGAAAGACCACTGTTCTGATTTCACCCAGTACATTTTTTCTACCTATGCTGATCTCTTCAAGACAAACTAGCTTTCATTTGTGTACTCCATGAAATTAGATGCATATGTCAGTCCATTTATCAGGCCAGCATGAAAAGTTCCGATAGCCATGCAGGACAGAGTCGAGGCCGACCTAAATAAAATGGTGCAACAATGTGTGATTTGTCTAGTTGCAACTCCAACTGAATGGGTATCTTCCATGGTGATAGCTCATAAGAAAAGTTCAGATGACAACAGAATATGTATTGATGCACGAGATTTGAACAATGCACTGAAAAGACCTCATCATCCAATGTGCACAGTCGAAGAAGTTGCAGCCTTGATGCCAAATGCCATTATTTTTTTCTGTTTTAGATGCAAATAGTTTATTTTGGCAAATTCAGCTTAACAAAAAATCATCATTGCTCACTACGTTCAATACTCTGTTTGGCAGGCACAGATTTTTTGAGAATGCCATTTGGCATAAATTCGGCAAGTGGAGTAAATTTTTTCTGGGTATACTTATGCTATTATAGTAGACATACTAGTAGCAGGTCATGATGAAGCCGAGCATGACAGAAACCTCAGAAAAGTTCTAGAAAGGGCACGTCAAGTAAATCTTAAGTTCAATCCACATAAATGCAAACTCAAGCTACAAGAAGTTACTTATGTTGGTCATTTATTACCAGTTCAGGCTTATGACCAGAGCCTTCAAAACAAACAGTTATTCTCGAGATGTCAGCTCCAGACAATGTTCAAGCCCTGCAATGTGATTGCAACATCTGGTGCTGAGATTGCAAAAGTATAATTTCAATCTTGTCTACAAGAAAGGCAAACTTTTATCTTGCTGATACATTGTCCAGATCACCCAGAAGAACAGCATGAGAATGAGAACATTGATTTTGAAGTCATGTAAGTTTGAATTTTTTCTTCCACATATCTTGATGAGCTGAGAGATCACAGAGCCACAGATCCAATTTTACAAAGGCTTAACCACTTTATTAATCAAGGATGGCCATCAAAGCAATCTAGTTTACCTCAAGAAGTGCAACCTAATTTTCCATACAGAGATGAGATTTTGTCTGACAAAAGTATCATAATGAAAGGTCCGAAAGTAATTGTTCCGAAGTCCTTGCAACAAGAGTACATTACTATCTTGCACTGTGGTCATCCAGGAAATGACTCTACCAAAAGAAGGGGGAGAGGACTAGTATTTTGGCCTTCTATGGTACAAGACATTGAGAAATTACTTTCATCTTTTTCTGTGTATAATAGTACTAAGCCATATCTACAGAAGGAACCACTTCATCTAAACCAAATTTCTGAACTATCTTAGTCGACAGTAGCCACTGACATCTTTGAGTGGAATGGTCAACATTATTTGGTGTTAGTAGACTCTTACTGTAATTGGTTCAAGATTGACCTACTTCCTAATCTAGCAACCAATACTGTCATTACTAACATGAACCGTCATTTCGCAGTCCATTGTAGTCCACACAAAATTATTTCTGACAATGGTACGCAGTTTACAAGCCAACAGTTCAAAAGATTTGCCAAAGGATCTGACTTTACTCATGTCATGAGTACCTCAGAGTACCTGCAGTGAAATGGTTTGGCAAAGCGTGCAGTTCAAAGTGCAAAACAGTTACTAGAGAAGTCAAAATGAGATAATAATGATGTTTTCCTGAATCTCCTGAATCTCCGAAATGTTCCTCATGATAAACATCTTGGTTCACCTGCTTAAAGACTTCTGTCGAAACAAATCAGAACCACATTACCAATCAGTAGTCAATTGTTAGTTCCAAGTGTCAAGAGCAACAGGTCAGTAAAAGCCAATCTGTTGAAGAAACACCTAACCCAGAAGTCCTACTACGATAAAACCAACAAACCACTCAATCCATTACAAGGAGAAGTGGTAAGGATGGAAACATCCAGAGGTTATGATCAGATTTGTGTCGTGAAGAATATTTGCATTGGGCTGAGATCATACATTGTGGAATCACAAGGAGCAGTCTTTAGGCAGATACAATTGAGACCGGTGTCAGAGCCTATGCCACAGCACATAGCCTGTGTGAAAGACTATCTCAGAGTGAGTTGTCCGGTGTTCCAATTCCTGAAGACGTTCCAGAGAATATTTCCATTCCTGTGACAAATCTAAAAGTTCATGATACAAGTTGTTACTGTCCCTGTTGCTAAATCCAGTCCAGATTGTTATGTTATGAGATTTGGTCATATCTCTAAACCATGTAGCAGATGCATGACAACTTGGACATGAACATTGTGTTTTGTTTCTAATGTCTGTAGTAATGCATGTCTAACTCTAATATTGTTTTTACAAAGGGTAATCTTTTTAAGAGGGAGGATGTAGATCAAGGTGGGTGTATGTACCTTTACGAAGCTATCCATGGGCTTGTACATGTTTATAAATACTGAGCACGTGCGAGCCTGACTGTCATTTTGAAGTTAGCTGTTGGAATGTAAGCATGTATGTAAGGTCTGTCAGTTAATCAGTCTGTTTAGATTTTATGATGCTGCTATCCATCCTGATGTGTTTCTGTGTATTAAAGCATCTAAACAAAATACAATGCCTACTTGTCATCTATGTTAGAGAGGAACAAGTGACAGTTAGAGCTTTATCCCTCTATGTCACCAGAGTGACTCACTTATGCTCTAATTTTAGGTAATTGTTTTTAGGCTGGGTAATGCTCTGTCCTTGTTCAAGTTGCTGGTATATGTTTTGAACAGCTTATATGCTCTCTAGGCAGGGACAACAGCAGTAGCCTGTGTAACTGATTTATCACTGTTTCTGCATTTTCTGTGTGTTTCTATCAAAAAAACAAAAAAAACAAAAAAAAATAATCCTTGTTTTCCCACCTCTCCTCGACTAGTTTAGACCAGTTTACAGGCATTGCTGTATTCTGGGCTGTGGTGTAGTTACTGTGTTGTCCATTACCTTACTTGGATAGAAGGAAGTTTCTTTGCTCACCAGTGGGAGTGGGGAGCCTTGAGCAGCCTACCTGTCCCTGTAGGAAGTGACCTCCGCACAAGAGCTGTAGTAATTGGTTGTTTTGGACCATTTCTAGCTCTTTTGTAGTTCCCGGTTAAACAAGGTTAAACTTCTTCTAGCTCCGCCAAGTCTGATCTTCAAATTTTCCCTTAAGGAAGCTCTACTCTTAGTATAATCAGACTACTCACTATATTATAAGCCTAGCACTTGTTCTCAAAACTTCTCTACTAAGTAAGCACTCTCGTACTAAGTAAAGCACTACATCCACCTACCACCCCTGTGAATATCCACTTCCCTTAAAGGCACAGCACTCCCTTATACTGTTCTAGCATGTCAAGTGGTAGATTACTGGCGTCCTCTCCAGTTCAGCTGGTTAATCTGGGTATCTTGAGACAATGCTACAATTGTCTCATGTACACAGACAACCCTCTCCTCCTCCCAACAAACACAAATACATGTGAGAGATGCATCTATATAGCCAAACTGGAGGCTGAACTCTCTCAACTCAGGGCTGGCATGACCAGACAGGAGGAGATGGTAACCACACACACAACAAACCCAGTCCCACATAGACCTACCACAAATGCAAACCAAACACATAAAAACACAAAGACATACTCAGGGGCACTAATAAAAAACTTACCAAAACAATAGAGGCTCCCAAAGCAGACATCCAAAAATCCACCACCTCAAAACAAAACACATGCAACACATACTTCAATAAATCAGTGTGTCAACCAATCACAGCCATTAAGGCCAAACACCATGCCTGATACACTAGTAATAAGTGACTCTATAGTCAGACACACTGATGTCCTGCTTACCAGGCTGAACAAGGAGAGGGTGACTGTGAGCTGCCTATCGGGAGCTAGGATCCGCCACATAACACACGCACTCAGGTCACTCCAAAGCAAGTACAAATATGACTCTGTCATTGTCCATGCTGGCGTGAATGACCTGAGACGTACCTCCCTGGACTACATGAAAAGAGACATAGAGGAGCTCTCTGATTATGTAACCCAGGCTGGTATGACCCTGACCCTGAGCAGCATCTTGCCCTCACCAAGAATGATGCCACAATACAAAGACAAGATTATCAGCTTTAATAATTGGCTCAAGTACTGGTGTCATTCTAAGGGGATCCAGTGTCTGTCTGCCTGGGATGACATGTTGGACAAGCCACGCTGCTTCACAAGGGATGGCTTACACCTGTCACCACTGGGCTTCCGGATATTGGCTAAGGCTCTTGCAACCCCCATAGTGCCTTTTTTAGGCAAGGCTCAAAAGAAAAACCCACCTCCTTAGAAAACAAAAATGGAAAAAACTAAGGGTAATGCTGCTCAATGCCAGAAGTCTAAATCTCAAGATGCAGGCACTCGATGCACTCCTCAGCATGGAAAAGATCGACGTCTGTGCAGTAACTGAAACCTGGTTCAAGGCTCCTGAGAGCACCCCAGTGCTACCAGGCTATACCTCATATCATGCTTTTCGGCCCCAAAACCCGGGCCGAACCACAAGGAGGGGAGTGTCCATATTCATCAAGGACACCCACACCTCCAGGTTAGTAGCAACACATGAAGCATCAGAGACCATACAGGTGCAACTAACCATAGGCAAAACTGCTATACAACTGGTAGCATGTTACAGACCACCCTCCCAATCTCAGGAACCCCACTCAGCCTTCCTGAAGACATTGGAGGATATGAATGTATCACAAAATACCATCATACTGGGAGACTTGAACTTACCCAAACATAGATTGGGTACATTATTCTAGCCCTAACACCCTAGCCCAAAGGTTCCTGGAATTCATAAATTCAAATGCACTGGAACAACTAGTCACCTCTCCCACTAGGGGAGATAATATACTAGACCTGATCATCACAAACATGGGGACAAAATGCTCCACACTGGAGGCATACCCCTCACTAGTGAGATCTGACCACAAACTAATCACCCTGAATATACATATCCCACCTCCACCCCCAGCACAAAAGACCACAGTGAAAAACTTCTCAAAAGCAGACTTCACTCTTCTTAAGACTGAGATGATATCCTTTAAGCCCACTGGGCCAGTGGATACCACATCCCACAATGCCGAATCCTTCACAAATGCTTTCTATGGACATCTCCAAGAATGCATGGATCATGCAATCCCAAATAAATCCAAGTCCCTCTCCACCAAAGGCAAGCATCCTGTCTGGTGGACCTCAGCCATTAACAAATTGTATAACAAAAGAAGGAAGCTACTGCACGTCAGAGCAAAATCCCTTAAAGGGAAGACATCTCTGATCAACATTAGCAGAAAACTACGTTCTCTCATAAAAACATCCAAGGCCAACTTTGAGAGAAAAATCGCTAAGGACACTAAAGATAACCACAAAGCCTTCTTCAGCTATGTTAGAAACCTGGGCAGAAACCCTCAGATATGCTCAGAGTTAGTTCACAACAACAAAAAATACACTGAACCCACAGATATTGCCAACATTCTGGCTGACAAGTTCAGTGCAAAATTCTCCCCTCCCTCACCCCCAAAAGAAGAAATACTTATCCCAGCTGAATGTAATCTCCCTGTCATCTCAGATGTCCAAGTGAGAACCGCCCACAACAAAGCTAAAAACATAGCATCAATGGGACCTGACGGTATCCCGGGTTGCGTGCTACGTGAACTCCAAGAAGAGCTAAACCCGCACATAAAAATGCTATTTAACCTTAGCCTTACTACAGGATATGTACCTGAACACTGGCGTACAGCAACAGTGGTCCCACTGTACAAAGTGGGTACCTCTACAGACCCTGGGAACTACCGCCCCATAAGCTTAACCAGCCTGGTCTGCAAAGCTATGGAAAGAATCATTATGGAACTCATAAACAGGGACATAGGGGACCTACAGACACTTGACCCCACTCAGTTCAGCTTTGTAAAGGGCAGATCCTGCCTTTTGAACCTGGTTGACTTTTTCGAAACAGTCACTAGAGCCATTGATGAGGGCAAAGCAGTCCATACAGCCTACTTGGACTTGGCTAAGGCCTTCGACACAATACCCCACTCAGGCATCATAGATAAGCTCAACAGCTTAAACGTAAACCCTTATGTCACTAGATGGGTTGCAAACTGGCTAAAGGACAGAACCCATAAAGTTAAAATCGCTGGAGCAATGTCAGACTCAAAGCCAGTCACAAGTGGTGTCCCACAGGGATCTGTCCTGGGACCCCTCTTGTTCGGCATTTATTTCTCAGATGTTAAAGCAAACATGGGAGGGCTGTGCCTAACAAAGTTTGCAGATGAATGCAAACTAGGCACCATAGTCAATACACCAGCGGACACATACATCCTACAAAAAGGCCTCACAGAAACGGACAACTGGTGCCGGAGTCACGGCCTTAAACTAAATGCCAAAAAATGTATAGTCATCCCCTTTGGGAAAAACAAAGTACCCACAAATTATCACATAGACAGCAACCCACTGAGTACGGAAAAAGTAATCAGAGACCTAGGGACCCAAGTCGACAGCGACCTCTCATTTGACACCCACGTTGCCAAAGTGGTTAGAAAAACATTCTACCTTGTACACCTCATCATGAAGGGATTCACATTCAGATCCAAGGATGTCATTGTATCCCTATACTCCTCCCTCATCAGACCCATGATTGAGTACAATGTCCCATTTGGTATGTACCTCACCCGGCATTTGCAACAGCTGGAGAGACCACAAAAGTACCTCACCAAGAGGATCAAGGGTCTCCAACATATGTCTTATTCTGCCAGACTAAAGAAACTTCAGCTCTATTCAGTAGCATACCGCCTGCTCAGAGGTGATCACTGCCTGACGTACAAGGCCATGTCCAATCAGGATTTGATGGACATGCTCCACCTCAAAAAATCCAAATCCATCAGGACCACGAGAGTTAAAGACCTAAACCTCGGCACAAGTATGAATAGGACATGTTGGAGGGATAGATTCATAACCCAGAGGCTTCCCATGCTTTGGAACAAGATCCCAGTTCATATTAGGCAGAGCCCCTCACTGACTCTCTTCAAGAGAAATCTTGATGAGTGGATGGGAGATCGTACCTTTACCCCAGGGGTCACATCTGTGTCACTGCTAGACAGGGGCACAGTAAACTAATTCTATTATATAAGGGGACATTCATTGTGTCACTACTAGACAGAGGCACAGTATTATAAATTTATTCTGTACATTTTTGTAACATTTCATGGGGTGGCAAAAGCCACATCACTATGGCTAGGCTTACAAATGCCCCAGGGCAGATAGCCTAGTACTAAACTATGAAACTATGAAACTATGAAACTATTTGTGCAGCATCTCTATTTGGTTCTTAAGCACTCACTTGCTGTCTTATGAGTCATACTAAATCCTTAGAGAGACTTCTCTGCAGCCACCACTGCCCAGCCACCACAGTCCAGCCACCACTGCCCAGCCACCACTGTCCAATTAAGCACTAATGGATAAATAATGCTATGGGTTCTTCTTCATTATGTTCTCCTTTCATGAGGGTGAAAAAGGCAATCTAAGCTTCTTTAAACAGACCCTCTGGAATCCATTACATGGACGTGTTGAAATATCTCAAGAAGTGCCACTGAAGTCCTGTCCCTTAATTCCATAAATGAACAGCTCTGTCTTAGTTTACTTCCATACAGACCCAGCACTTTTGAATTATTTTCTGTGGAATGTGGCATATGTTATTTAGCTGTTAAGATCCATTATGGACTACACTGTCCACCACTGAGGTCATGGATGACAACTAAAACAAGAAGGTGCATCTGGTATAGCCATGCCTTTCCAACCTGTGCAGTAAGAGATGCTATGGATTTACCATAGACTGAACCAAGCCTCCAAGATGGCAGCAGTAACCCATGCCTTTTGTCAGTGTAGGTGTTCACATCTACCTCAGGAGATGATTTCAGCCAAGTTCTACAAACTGAAAAGAAAAGGATTTTTATCCACAGGCTCTCTGATAATAAGATCATGTACTCTACAGTGGAGGAGATAAATATGCATGATGTACTGACAAGTGGCATCATAATCAACTTGATGTGTCACAGCACCTTGATTTATGTCTTGGGTTAGAGATTGTAGGGTGACTTTCCACTAAAGGGGCACTGATTATTCACAGCTTTTAAAACCTTAGCACTGGACTTGTTGTTTCTTTGCTTGCCTAAGGTATAAACTGACTACACTGCGGATGTTGGTGAGTAACATATATTATGCACTGTCACCAAATGGTTACTGTTCAGTTTAGTTATTCCCTATTATGACTTAATGCATGATAGATTTCTACACACTATGTAGCTTTGTTAACTATATTCTTGAGATACGTTTGTCTTTACGAATATTCTTATGTATTCTCTAATTTTCTTAGGTTCATTACAGGCTGTATTCTTGGTTCATATATGCTTTATTACATAGTGCCTGGATTTGCTGGCGTTACTCTTTGCAAACTACTGTACATATTTTCCTTTATGCTCATATGTTATCTTAATGGATTTTTGTTTAATGTACTTTCACAAAGTGTCTAAACAGGAAACCACTTGGCCAGCACTCACATCTTATCATCAGTTTCAGAGAATAAATAAATACCCATAGTCAGCTTTGAGATGTGATGGCAAATACATATGAGAATCTGCTAATAAAGTAATCAATTGGAAGCCAGGAGATTCTACTTTATCTTGTTGATAATGAACCTGGACAAGTAAGTCTGGGTAAGGGAGTACGGACTCCCCCAGCTCCATAAGTCTTTTGAATATATTTCTGGATTACAAATGATTAATTGTAGTGACTTGAGAGGCCAGTAGTCCTATGAAGTACTGATACGTCAGATGAATAAAAGTGGTATGGTGCTAACTTTATCTTTTACTGATCAAAATTTTAATGTCATATTATTGGACTCAGAATAGCACGACACATTTTTTCACTCATATTATGTACACTAACCCTAGGATCACTGATGACTGGATAAGTGACAGAATATGAGTTTTGGGGTGGTTCGGGGTTGCCACTTTGGAAAAGTGGTTGTTCCTGTAAATTTTGCTGACCTTGACAATTTGGGTAGCTATGTGTTCACAATGTTGGGGAGCTCAGTGAAGTAGGTGCTATGTTTCACTGGTCCTGAGCAGTGATAAAACACTAAAGACTTGAGTGATAAGTAAATCTAGTGCCACAGTTTAATACTAGAGTAGTGCAGAAGAAACCATAAACCCCTTCACAAGAAAATCAAAAGTGCAACTCATCTTGAATGATACTGTACAAAAACACTAGTTAAGAATTAGTGTTTGTAATCTTTACTTTTAGGTTCAAAGGTTCATAGGTATGTACTAGGCTAATGGCCCTGGAGCCTTTACAAGCCTAGCCCATAGGATTACCCTGGCATTGTGCCACCCGACCTTAGTTCCCTGTGCCTCTGTCGAGTAGAGCCACTGGAGTGATCCCTGGGGTGAATTTTCAATTTCCCATCCACTCATCAAGATTTCTCTTGAAGAGGGCCAGTGAGGTGCTCTGCTTGACATGTATGGGAAGTCTATTTCATAGCATGGACACTATCTGGGTTATGAACTTGTCCCTCCAGCATGTTCTGTTGATTGTGGTAATGAGGTTGAGGTCCCTGGAGCATGTGGTGTGGAGAGATTGGGATTTCTTTAGATGTAGCATTTCTAACAGAGCTGGGTCAGACATGGCTTTGTACGTCAAGCAGAGATCACCTGTAAGTAGGCGATATGAGACAGAGAATAGCTGGAGTTATTTTAGTCTGTCCATATAGGGCAAGTGTTTAAGGCCTAGGATCCTCTTTGTGAGGTACTTTTGTAGCCTTTCCAGTTTTTGCAGGTGTCTAGTGAGATACATACCAAATGGGACATTGTACTCGATTGTCCTAATAAGGGAAGAGTAGAGGGAGACAATGACCTATTTCTTCTTGGATGCAAAACCCTTAGTAATGACATGTGCCACATAGAAGGACTTTCTGACCACAGTGGCAATGTGGTGGTCAAAACAGAGGTTGTTGTCAACCTGTGTTCCCAGATCTCTTATAATGCCTTCAGTGTTCAGTGGACTACCATCGATGTGGCAATTCATGGGAACCGGGTTTTTTCCAAAGGGGATGGAGACACATTTTTGGCATTGAGCTTAAGGCCATAGTTCTGACACCAGTTGTTATTCTCAGTGATGTCAACATCACTCGGGGAGTTAATAATAGCTCCCAACATGCAATCGTCTGTGACCTTTATCAGCCAGAGTCCCTTTGTCTTGGCCTGGACTTCAGAGAAGTAGATACCAAACAGGAGAGGACCCAGGACCAAACCTTGTGGGACTCTACTCGTGACTGGTCAGCAGTCTGACTTGGAGTCAGCTACTTTCACACTGTGGGTTCTATCTGTTAGCCAGTTTGCAACCCACCTAGTGATATAGGGGTTGATGCCTAGCTTAGTGAGTTTTTCTATGATTTCTGAGTGGGGAATGGTATCAAAGGCCTTGGCCAGATCAAGGAAGGCTGTATGAACCGCTTTGCCTTCATCCACAGCTCTGGTGACTGACTCAAAGAAGTCAGCCAAGTTGAGCAGGCATGATCTACCCTTTACAAAACTAAACTGTGTGGAATCCAGAGTTTGGAGATTCCCTGTATCCTTGTTTATTGGGTCCATGATGATGCATTCCATAGCTTTGCATATCAGACTCATCAGGCTAATGGGGTGATAGTTCCCAGGGTGTGTAGTCACTCCTCATTTGTGGAGAGGGATGACTGGAGCAGTGCACCATTCGATAGGAACAAAGCCTGAGGTGAGGCTATGATTGAACAGGGCACACAGGTGAGGTGCCATTTCACTCTGTAGTTCATGTAGAACACACCCAGGGATATTGTCAGGTCCCACAGAAGCTGTATTCTTGGCCTTGGACAGTGCTGTTTTAACCTGTGCAGCAGTAATACTGGGTGCCTGGCAATCTACTGGTATTGTGATTGGTCCTTTGGGGGGGTAAAGTTGGCACTGAATCTGTCGGCCAGTATATTGGCAATATCTATTGGCTCAGTATAGGAGGTACCATTGTGCAGTAGCTCAGAACAAATCTGGGTATTGCCATGGAGATTCTTTACATAACTATAGAAGGCCTTCTGGTTGTCTTTACTATCTGCTGCAATTCTGGTTTCATAGCTAGCTTTAGAGCATTTGATGAGGGATCTCAACTTTTTGTTGAGACTGATAAGGGAGTTTTTCCAGTCTTTGGACTTCACCTTATTCTGCATTAGCTCCCTCCTTCTGTTGTAGAGTTTGTTTATGGCAGGGGACCACCAGATTGGCTTCCTTTTTTTTGGAGGAGAGTGTCTTGGTTCTATTGGGTATGGCGAGATCCATGCATTTGTGTATGTGTTCATACAGTGCAGTGGTGTATGATTCAGTGGCCATGCAACTATTCTCCATTTGCATGGGTGCCATGAAGTTAGCCACCTCTGTTTTTAGGAGCCCAAAGTTAGCTTTGGAAAAGTTTTTCATGGTAGTTACCTTTGTGGGGTGGGGGTGGGAGGGATGTGGATTTCCAAGGTGATTAGTTTGTGGTTGGACCTAACCAGGGAGGAGTTGACTACTGGTACAGAGCAACGGTCAATCATGTTAGTAATGACCAGGTCAAGGATGTTGCTGTCTCTAGTGTGAGTAAGAACGAGCTGGTCCAGGGCATTGGAATTAATGAATTCCAGGAAATGTTAGGCAAGTGTACTGGTACATGAGTAGTTTTCCCAGTTAATGGAGGGGTAGTAGAAGTCATCCAGTATGAGAGTGTTAGGTTGGATCCTAATATTCTCCAGGGTTTTTAGGAACATGGAGCATGAGTCTTGGGTCATGATTGGGAACCTAGAGCAGGCTATGACCTGAATTGCTGTCTTACCCAATGTTAGCTGCACCTGAAGTATCTCTGATGCATTATGTTGGGCTACCAGTCTGGAGGTGTGCACATCCTTTATGAATATGGAAACACCACCGCCTTTGGAGCTTCAGTCCAAGTTCTGGGGCCAAAAGGTGTGGAATGAGTTATAGCCTGGTAGTGCAGGCATGCTTTCTGCTGCCTTGAACCAGGTCTCTGTTACAGCACAAATGTCGATATTCTCCATTTTAAGGAGTGCTTTGAGTGAGTGCATTTTGAGATTTAGACTTCTAGCATTGAGCAGCATGACTCTCAGATTGCATTTGTTTGAAGCTGTTATGGTGGTAGTTTGGTCTTTGGAACACTGCCTAAGAAAGGCACTATAGGGGTGGCAAGAGCCTTGGCCAGTATCTGGAAGCCCAGGGGTGACAGATGCAGGCCATCTCTGGCAAAACATCGAGGTCTGTCAATAATGTCATCCCAGGCAGACAGATACCGGATCCCCTTAGAATGACACCAGAAACTTAGCCAATTGTTGAAATCAGTCATTTTCTGCTTGTACTGTGGTATCATTCTGGGTGATGGTAGGATGCTGCTCAGGGCCACGGTCATACCCGTCTGGGCTAAATAATCCGAGAGCTCTTCCATGTCTCTTTTCATGTAGTCCAGGGAGGTACATCTCAGGTCATTCACACCCACATGTACAATGACAGAGTCATATTTGTACCTGTTGTTGAGGGACCTGAGTGCGTACGTTATGTGGCAGATCCTGGCACCTGACAGGCAGGTGACTGTTACTTTCTTCTTATTCAACATAGTGAGTGGGACATCAGTGTGCCTCACTAGTGAGTCACCTATGACTAGTGTGTTGGGACATCAGTGTGCCTCACTATCGAGTCACCTATGACTAGTGTGTTGGGCATGCTGTTTTGCCTTAGGGGCTTTGGTTGAGTGGCACACTGTTTAGGAGAGTTATGTGTGTCGTGATTAGTACTGTGTTGTGGTGGTCGAGTGCTTTTCTGCCATGGAAGTCTCTGCTGCTTGGGTAGATTTTTATTGTCCATGAAGGTGGGTGTGTGGTTTGTGTTTTTATGCGAAGGCAGTGCTGGTGTGTGTTCTGGAGGGCTATGCATTCCATGTGGTGTGGTGCAAGTGTTATAAATAAACATAAATAAAAAGTATAAAAACATTTTTTACCTTTCCTACTCATCTCATAATCATCCTCACACCCCTATCAGATGCTTGAGAAAATCTGCCATCAAACTTCTACAGTGGAAGACACTTTAAGATGGTGGAGAGGCTATGGACTATTCCAATAAAACTGAGAGGAAACTTGACTTGCTGAATTAAATAAAACAGCTTTCTCAAGACATTGCCATATAGCTGTGGTTCATTTATATAAACTATCTTTTGCCTAAATTAGAATAGATTATTTGGTGCATATTGCAAAAAAAATGGCAGTCTTTCAAGAGACTACTGTCCATTTACATTATCTGTGGCCATGAATCCCCTTCTACTAATTTGGGACAAATTAACTTAAATAGAAATTTTTAAGCCATTTGCATGCTGTAGGATACATCTCATGGTGACAAAGGGAACAAAAGAAACTAGCATCATATACTGATTCTGTAACACGGACGTACAAAACCCTGACTTTGACTCAGATAATCTAAGCTCTAATAGTGACTTCAGTGCTGTAAGAGCTGGTGGCAGAGAATGGGAGTAGACTCACTCAGCCTGAGGGAAAGAAGAGTGACCTTAGTCAGCCAGGTAACTACCACAGTGGATGTGGTG
Organism: Protopterus annectens; assembly: GCF_019279795.1. Classification (NCBI taxonomy): domain Eukaryota; kingdom Metazoa; phylum Chordata; order Ceratodontiformes; family Protopteridae; genus Protopterus; species Protopterus annectens. Next base: position 844,351,906 of record NC_056739.1, read on the forward strand.
GCCTGTTAGGCCCACACCAACAGATAGGATGGGGGATACAGAGATAAAGATATCAAGTCAGAGATGGCAGAGCTCTGTAGCGCGCGCGCGCGCGCGTGTGTGTGTGTGTGTGTGTGTGTGTGTGTGTGTGTGTGTGTGTGTGTGTGTGTGTGTGTAAGCACACTCAATAAACATTTTAAGAGAAGAAGTAGCAGGTCACTGCAGTGACACTGATGTTCGTATTATCATTTGGCTCAGATGAACTATTGGCTCAGATGGACTAACCCAGTTAACAAATGTCAAATAAATAAATATATTATTCACCAGGGTTGTGGTTAAGACCTTAAAGCAAAAAGCCTTGATGGATGTCTGAATATTGCCCCCTGAGATTGGCTCTCACCTCTCAGGGTACAAACAGGCCAAAAGTAGCTTTTTCTCTGGGGAAACAAAAGAACCAAAGGATCACAAAGAGAGATGATGGTTGGGAGGCATCAGAGACCAAAACTAGTGTATTAGAAATCAACAATTAGCATCTTGAACTGTACGGTTAAGTTCTCTCCATTTTTCTGTAAATACAACAGTCTGACTATTTATTGTACAGTGTTTTTAAATCTACAAGTATTCATGCAATATCTAGAAGGCAAGCATAGGTTCATAGGAAGATACTAGGCTAATGGCCATAGGGCCTTTACAAGCCTAGCTTTGTTATACCTGTGTTCCCTAACTGATCATGGTTAGATGGTTGTAATTCACAGAGTGAGCCTATGATCAGCACCGACTGCCCCTGTCTATGAGGAACATATATGTCATTCCCAGGGAGAATTTACAGTCTCCCATCTGATTGTCTAGATTGTACTTGAATAGGGTTATTGAGGAGCTCTGCTTCACGTGAACTAGGAGTTTATTCAAGAGGAGTGGCAATCTCTGGAAGATATAGCTGTCTCTCCAGCATGTTCTGTTAATGTCACTGGCTAGGTTGAGATCCCTGAAGTGAGTGACTCTTGATTTGTGGATGTGCAGCATTTCCATTAGGGCAGGGTCAGAGACTGCTCTGTAGGCCAAGTACAAGTTGCCTCTCATCAGCCTGTAGGATACAGAGTACTGTGACAGGGCTTTTAGTCTTTCCATGAAAGTCATGCCCTGTATTTTCTTTGTGAAAAAACCCTGTGGTCTCTCCAGCTGCTGCAGGTGTCTGTTGAGGTACATGTAAAAGGGAACATTGTATTCTATTAGTGGTCTGATGACGGTCGAGTATAGAGGAGTTATAACATCCTTAGTCTTGAATGAGATACCCTTACTTATGAGATGTGCAAAGTAAAAGGCTTTCCTTACCAATGTGGACACATGGTGATTGAAGTTTAGATTACTATCAACCCTTGTTGCCAAATCTTGCACCACTGGGTTTGATCTTAGAGGGGTGCTGTCAATACTGTAATTTGCAGGGACGTACTCTTTGCCAAAGGGGATAATAATGCAGTTTTTTTACATTTAGTTTGAGCCATGGCTTTGGCACCAGTCATTTATGTGTTAGCTCCTTTTGTAATATGTTGACATCATTTGGGGATTCAGTGATTGCGCTCAGTTTGCAATCATCATCAAACTTGGTAAGCCATAGGCCATTTACTTTCACCTGGACGTCTGAGAAATAGATTCCAAACAACAGAAGGTCAAGCACAGATCCTTGTGGTACACCACTGGCAACTGGTCTACTGGTCGAGGTGTATTCCCTACTTTTGACATTATGCTTTCTGTTGTTGAGCCAGTAATGTACGGGTTAATCCCCAGCTGGGGGAGTTTCTCAATGATATCTGAGTGGAGTATTGTGTCAAAAGCCTTGGCTAAGTCAAGATAGGCAGTATGTACTGTTCTGCCTTCATCCAGGGCTTTGGTGGTATTCTCAAAGAAGTCCACCAGGTTCAAAAAGAATGATCAACCCTTGATGAAGCCAAACTGGGTCAGGTCAAGAGTTTGAAGGACGCATATGTTCTTGTTGATAAGGTGCCAGATGATTCTTTCAATGGCCTTGCAGATAAGACTGGTTAGGCTTATGGGTCTATAGCTCCCAGGGTCGGTTGATGGACCCCCCTTTGTGCAAAGGGATTTCTGTTGCTGTTCTCCTCCTTGCTGAAACATAGCTTAAGGAGAAGTTTTATACTCAGAAGTGACCTTTCTTTGGTTTCCGAGAGACTTTCAGGGCAGATGCAAGTGTCTTGCTTTCTGTAGTCTAAGAAATAAATTAAGGAGACCCTTTCTGATCAGGTCTGTATTTCCTCAGAACCTGCTGCATCAAGTGGCTTTGGAAGGAAGTTTCTGTTTTGTAACAAGGGGCCCTCTGGTCTGCATTTTTTATTTGAGAAACAATCCTTTTCATGCAGGCCATAAAAAAAACAGTAGACCTGCAATAGAAGAAAACTAGAAGGCTAGAAGTGTTTTGAGGGGCAGAAATTCACTACTTTAAGATACTGTTCCTTAGAAATATTGGCATTAAATGGTCCTTGGGTTCCTCCATACTCTTGGAATTCAGGAGACTTCCATTCTCCTTTTCCCTCTGTGAAGAATGGGAAAACTGTCAGGAGAAGAAAACACTAATTATACAGACAGTCCTAGATATACAACTAAAAGGGTCTCTTCTAAAAAAGTATTAGATGAATCATGGAAGGGGTCCTTTGTTACTTCAACAGAGCAGTTATTATGAATTGCTTCTTATACCAAAGAGAGAAGATCATTAAAGAGTAATCATGCTTATCTACAGTTTTACAGTTTCAAAAGCATGTCAGTCTGCAGAATTTCATGATGATAATGTTTCACTTCATAGTTCCTTTCCCTTTATGGTGACAGGAGTGACTAATTTGGAGCTGAAAGATTTCAGATAGTGTGTTTCCAGTTTTTAAGCTCCACATGAAATTTCATGTTTCAAGTAGAATAGCAACGTTTTCACTTTGCAGTTTTTCCATTTAGCTTGGAAACATGCAGCCAATGGACTTTCTAACTGTCTGACACCAGTCATGGCAGACATAATGCTGAGGGGCATAAATATTTATCCTTACTTCAATAGCTGTCTAAGCCAAGCACAATCAAAACAGCAGCTACAAAATGACATCAATTTTGCTGTTCTTCTTTTTAGGCTTCCCAGCTCTAAATGTCAGTGTTCAGAAGTCAGAATTATTTCTTACCAATCAGAAAGCTGTTCTTGGAACCCTAATGATTGTGCTTCTTACTCACTTAGAATAGGATGTCAACAACGGTTACTTGTTTCACTGAACAGCATCATATGTGTGGTCAGTGGCCAGTACCTTTCTCTGTAGTTGGCTTAGACATCCATGAGTATACTGATGATCTTGAATTCTAGTTTCCACATCAGGAGGTTTCAGAATTACTTGAAGGGTTATAGTATGAATTTGAGGACCCCTGCTCTGACAGCTTCCTTAACTTTCTGCCTCTCTGCGAACTTCATTGGTGGATGACGGCTTCCTTGTAGAATGCAGGAAGATCCTTTGTTCTCCAAACTCTTTGCAGGTCTTAATGAAAAGTGTATCTTCTAATGGTTGCAATGCATACTTGAAATCTTGATTCGACCTGGGAGTCAGGTATCCATTGTAGTTGCCATTCTATATCAACATAAAGAATAGTGGCAGTCATCAGTACTCTTAAGGCCATTATAAATTGCTAGAACACAGGCAATCTTTTAGTCAGGAGAGTTAGCACAACACTCACATGGTACATAAACAAACAAGGGGCACTCAGTCATATCAGTTCTGCGGGATGGCCAAAGAGCACTGAGATTTGTCAATGCAGCTGAGAGAAGAATGAAATTGAATTGTAGGTTGCTTAAGTTGCTTAAGTTGAGTAGTCATTCTAAATCTTGAAAGTCAAGTACACCTAGAAGTGGTTGCTGTTTTGGATGTTAGTTTGCAAGGTCCTGGAGATAGACCTCTTTAGTTTACAAAGCAATATCAAGCTTTCTTTTGAAAAAAAATCTGTAAATTCTATCAGAAGATCTTGAAAACAAAGTATTTTATAAATTTACATGTCTCACTGAAAAACTATTTAATCAGTGGCAAGACAAAAAGTCCAGCAGGTTACACTAGTCCCTTGTTCAGTTAAACAGACAGGTATTCTTTTATTCTCTATTAGGGAGTATAGCCTAGCTCCTATACTTTCTACTATGAAACGATTTGATCCTATGCCAAAATGTGACAAGGTTTTACATCAATAGTCTTCACACTCATCGTCTCAAAGTTGGGTATGCACATTCTAGTTCCCAATAGTGATCCGTCCTTATTGGATCATGTGACACACATTATTCAGTATGCTGAAAGCCCTACAATAAAGAAGTCTAAATGGAAAATTGTTCTCATCTGGATGTGCAGAAAATATATTATTCCATTTGAACTGTCCTTGTCTTGTGTGCTTAGTTATCCTGCCCACTTTTTAAGTTTAGGGTTTTCTTATTCTTCTGCTAGGATCTCTTTGATTTGGACACATTATTTTGTTTTATCTGCACCTCTCTCTTGAGTGGTCTTCTAACAATATGAGCTGGGATTAAGCTTTCTCTGAAGTGCACCTTATATCTGAAGTACTATAGTAGAAATCTTCTATATGTGGCCCTCCATTTTTGAACTGGAACAATTGACCAAGTCTCATTCTAAGTCTGAATATCCAGTTCATCTGAAGTTATTAATTTGAAAACAGTAGCCTTCCTGTCACCACAGCCAGGAGAGTCTCTCATCTCCAAGACTTGATCTGTTCCCTCTACTATGCAATATTTCACAAGGGTCAGGCAGCCTTGTCTGCCACATCATCCTTCAAACTTAAAGGGATGTCTGACATAATTCTACCTTAACCTCAAACTGTCAAACAAGAATCATTGCAAGTGATGGTTGACTTGTATAGTGCAATTTAGATCTATGGATGGGAAACAGAAAATTTACCCCAGGACTGCCTCTTGTGCTACTAATGGACAGAGGCAGCCCCAACATGCTTTATCCCATGCATGGATCCCCTCAACTTATCTATGGTATAAGCCCAGCTATTCTCATTAGGGATAATATATAATTATTGACCATGGAATAGGTAAGGCCAACCTGTAACCAAATGGGATTGGTTATGTCAAGCACAAAAAGGAAAATTTTATATACTTAAAACAGCTTGCAAGGGCAGCTAGCCTAGTACTTACCTATGAACCTATGAAAAAATTGCTATTATTTTATGTGATGCAAACATTCCTGGTATGTTGCTGTCATCTTGGAAATTGTCTCTAAAGATCTGATTCATTGCTGTTCCCTGCAGCCGGAGGGGAATGGTACCTAAGACATGCAACTAATGGCTAATGGATGTGACATAAATTGCTTTGAAGACTCTGAAGCCAATGAGTAAACCCTTGGTGGAGCTTATATATGTAAGTGAAGTATTGGGATGCAGACATTAGGTGATAAATATTGGGATGCAGACATTAGGCGGTAAAGTTACTGCAGCGGAGAGCTCTATATGCACTCATTTTGATATTTGCTTAGCGTCATGCTTCTGCCGGACTATATTATATGTTCACTCTCACATAAATGTTGATATTTGCTTAGCGTCATGCTCCTGCCAGTCTATATTATATGTTCACTCTCACATAAATGCTCACTTTTAATACAGAACCCAAAAGGTCTAAAGATTTACTGACACTTCTCATTTCCTACAGAGATGTGCTGAAATGATAAAAGATTCCATATTAGATTGGGCAGTGAAGCAAATGTTTCTCAGATCAAATGCATTTAATAATAAAAGCTTTCTAAAAAGAAAAATAAATATTCTTTTCAGCAAGCATGGTGCCAGTCTGTCTTGAAATATGCAGATTTATATAACCTATTAGCCATACGGTTTGCAGAATTCAGACAAAAATGTTGAAAGTCACCCTTATACCACAAACGAAGGGGCAGTGCTGGCTATACTTCAGCAAAAATAAATAAATAAATAAATAAGTTTGCCAGAATCCTCAGTGGCTGAGAAGGGTGGAGACAATGCTGCGTCTTTAGCAGATATAATAATTAAAATGGGCTATAACCACATATGGTGTATTGCAGCAAGCCACTCTGAAGGAAATATTATCTGTATTGATGTGTTCCTTTATTTCATCCTTAACATGTCTCTCATCTTCATGTTCAGTACTGAAAGCTGAAATAATTGTAAGGTTACCAATAACTAATAAGCACAGGGCTGTAAATATGTGTGGATGTGTTTGTGTGTATTGGGTCAGTCTGGGAGTAGCAATCATTCCTGATCTAAGCAGAGAAGGCTACAACCTATTCTTCTAAAATAGAGATTTACAGAAAGAGAGAAAAAGGGGAGAGATGTGAGTCTCTCTGGCAAAGAGAAGTATTGCATAGAATCACTGTTTTAAAAATAAAATATAGTGCCCTACATGGCAGAAGGACTGACACCATGTGGAGATGTTGGGCATGTTCGCTGTGGATGAAATTTGTAAAACCTATATTCTGGAATACTTGGACAACTTACTTAGAATGACTACTTCCTGACCATTTGTAAGAGAATTTAAAATAAATAAGAGCTCGGAGTTACTTTTATGCCTTGAACTTTGAATTCTGCTCTTAAACTATAATGCAAGCCTCCTGCATAATATATTTCGTTTTCAGAATTTTTTGAGAGAGTTTAATAGCACAGTGCTTTAAATCATCATTATAAATAAGGAGCTCTAGAACAAAACTGTGGGTATGCAAAGCATTTACTGATATTATACTGGTGGCCATTTGGCAGGCGAAGTTTGTCCTAATTATACCAGTCTATAATAATTGTTGATTCTTGCTTCAATGCCTGGAAGCAGAGTACCATTGTGAGTTGATGTTCCCATTTACAAAAAGAGACGACTGCATTTTTCATTAGGAATTGCTATTTTTTTCTGCTTTTTGGCAAACTGCAGTATTGTGTGGCTAAGCAGGGTGAACTTCAAAGCACATTATTTATTGAATTTTTAATTGATTTTTTTTCCACACCCAGAGGCAGAGAGAGTGCAAAATAGAGGGGTATCTGAAATCTTCTTCTGGCTTTTCCTGGTTAGGGGTTGCCACAGTGGATCATCTGTCTGCTCATGATTGGCAGTGGAGTTTTATGGTGTTGAGTTACTAGCTTGGTACCCAACCTTCCACAGAAGGCACACACACACCTAGGGCCAATTTAGAGTGTCCAGTCCACCTACTGTGTGTTTTTGGGAAGAAACTGGAGCACCTGAAGGAAACCCATGCAACCACAGGGATGAAATGCAGACTCTGCACAGAAGGCACCCCAGACAAGAATTGAACTGAAGAATTTCTTGCTGTGAGGTGGCAATGCTAACCACTGCACCACCGCGGCCACCAATAAAATGCAATTACTTTTCAGACCAAGTTTAAAAATAAGTGTATGACATGTCAAAACAGAGGTAGAATAACAAACATTGTTAAATGCTTGGCAAAGTGATCTGAAGCAAATGGGAAGTTGTTTACCAAGATATGCACAGTGAATGCACTAAATTGTTGGAAAATGTTATTTTGGTACAAAGCATTTTCTCAAGAAAGGAAACAGTCAGGCAAACAGCAAGTATGTTAAAATTGTGCTGATTCCAAATTTAAGCTGGAAATCAATGAACTTTAAAGCATTGTGGTGTCAGAGTATCTATGACTTGGAGAAATGCTGGAAAATGTCCCCACTAAATAAAAAATGTGGAAAAGTGGGTGTGCAGAGTATTGGAAAAACTCTGTGGTATTATAAAGTCTGTATTCAGTGGTGTGCTGAGAAAATTATTGTACTTGTTTTTCTGAGAAAACAAGTCAGACAATTGTAATGGGATATACTATGAAAAAGGATTGCATTTTTTTCATCTAAGTCAGTTAATTTTACAGTATGTATGCACAGTAACATGCTGATTACTAACTACACTATCTAACTACGTTTTAAATGTGTAAGTCTAAGTAATGTGTAAGGTGCTACTGAAACTAATAGTGTTGCATTTATGCAATAATTCAGAAGTACTGATGAAGCTGGTTCAATAGTGTAATATTTCTGAAACAGTTCAAAGGTACTGCGGCACAGAAGTAAACCTAGCAGTATTTCTACATTATGTTGGTTACTGTGATGGGGACATTTATAGCCTGTAAATTAATTGTGTATTGAAAAGAGGGAAGCTACACAAGTGGAAACCTTTGTATTGAAAAAGGAAAAAATGCGTTGTTGGTTAAGTGTAAAGCTATTATCTCTGTTGTGAGCAGAAAGTGAAATATTAAGAGGATAATGAAACAAATTAATGCAGAGTATGGTGTGTTGCAACAGTGCAAAAGTTTACTGCTTATCTGTGTCAGACATTTCTTGCATTTGTGAATTATCCTGTGTTTCAAAAAAGTGAAAAAAAAGTTGTCTGACAATGCTCTCTGGAAAATATATCACTTCTGAAATATTCTGTTTTGGTAGAAACTGTTGAAAGCTTTGTGTGAGGAAGCCCTTCTTGTTAAGAAGTAGAATAAAGGAGGTGTCCATGTGTGGAAAACACTGACAGAGGTAGAATTTTATACAGCACTGATTTTTACTAGGTTGTGTCTGAGCAACGGTAAGAAACCTGTAGGGAATTATATATAGCATTACCTTCACTGGGTACTTTCTGAACAGCAATAGGAAACTAATGACAAAGTGTATGAGATTTCTAAATATAAAGCAAGTCTCCTTGAGAAGTGAATCATTAATACTAAGGAATGGTTTGCCCGTGCCCACACAGAGTCTTGATCCAACAATAAAACTGGGCCTCAGTGCCAGTTAAAGAGTAACCTTTGAAACAAAGTTCTTGTCGGTGTCATACTAATAAAAAGCTGTGTATGATAATATCAATTCACCAAAATGCTGTTGCCATTTTGTGAAACTAAAGTTGACATAAGTGCTGCTTTTAAAAGTAAAATCCTCTACAAAGAAGGAGGGTTCATTATTATGAAAAAGATGTCAATTTTAGAATGTTCAACTCGTTGACAGGAAAATAGGGTATATTGATGAGTAAAACTAGGAAAGGGAATTGATTCCAAAAAAGGATAAACCCACTAGTAAGATAATGGTGGTTCATTGCTGAGCAATTTAAGAAATGTGTTATTTCTTAAAGATAAAACCTTCTGAAATGAAAGAGAGGGCCCTTTGCTGAGCAAAGCAAGACAAGGATGTTAATTCTAAAAGTTAAAACACTTTGACTGGAAAAGGGGGTTCTCATTGCTATATGACTAAAAACAAAGGTATTCATTTCAGAAATAAACTCTCACAGAGAGAAAAATGGGACAATAGCACAGAAAGAAAATTGTGTGCAAAACTTGGAAAACTGCTTATCAGCTGACTGTGCTGAGAGTCAAAACTATTAACAAGTGTAATACTTATTCTGTTGCCATGGAAGTAAAGCAAAAATTGGCTGAGGTGAATCAGAATGAGTTAACCAGAGAAATTAATGCTGACAAACTAATTTTACTGCAACAGAATAGGAATGCTTTGCCCCATCATAATCTGTGATAGACAGGAACAAATGAATAGCTTGCAGCCAAATGTTGCAAATATGCAAAGTGTAAGCTTAGGCAGAAGCAATGAGTTAGCTTCCAGGTCTAAGCAAACTGGAACAGAATATGCAGAGAGAGAAAGTGAGCATCGCTAAGAAACAAGTACTTGTAGAAAAGTTACTTGAGCTTCTTACAGGAAATATACTTGTACAGCAAAGCATTAAACAAGAATAAAGTGACAAAGAACGTAATGAAGCACTCTTGCTGTGCTTCTCTCAGAAAATCCTTTCATTCCTTTCTAGTAAAGGAAAACTAACGCAAATGCTTCAGAGATAAGGATAAATTCTTTCTAGTCCTCTCCCTTTTCTTCATTAATCCCTATTTGCATCTGCTCTCTCTCAGTTCTTCTTGCATTACTAATGAAAAGATTTTTGCTTTCTAAAACATTGTTTCCTTAGTTTCTGCTACAACTACATGTTGCCTTACTTGCTCTGTTTTGTACATTCATATATTTGATGTATACTTTTGTAAAATGTAACTGTTGTTTGGCATGTTTTATTATATGTATATTATAATGCTATTGCAAATCACTGCATGTTGATATTCTATGCTTATAGGAACTGTATGTTTTATGCATTTGCCTGTATCTTGCATTTACCTACTTGGCCCGAGTTATGGCTGAAAACTGTTTTGGGACTTTTCCATTTATCTGGATAATAAATGATAATAATAAATATGCTACAGGAAGAAAATGTCCATTGCTGTAAGAAAGTCCTGCTATATTGTACAGCTTATAAATGGGATTGTGTCTAGAGATCTAGGGATGTTGTTGTCCTCCTTTACTCAGCCTTCATTAGGCCAGTCATTGAATATAATCCCCCCTTGACATGTATCTGTCCAGACACATGCAACAACTGTAACAACCACAGAGATACCTTACTTAAAGGATCAAGGCCTAAACAACATGTCCTACATGGAATGACTCAAAGCCCTGTTACTATACTTAGTATCCTACAGACTGCTAAGAGGTTACCTGTGTCTGGCATACAGAGTATCCTCCAACTCAATACTGTTGGATTTACTGCACAACAGCAAGTCAAATGGGATCAGAAATACTCATTCTAGGGATCTAAACCTCTTCCACAACATCAGCAGAATGGTTTGGAGGGAAAGGTATATTTTGCATAGGGTACAGCAGCTTTGGAACAGACTTCCCATCGACATTAAACAATGTTCATCCCTGTCAATATTCAAGGACAAATTTGGATCTATGGATGGACAACAGAAAATGTACCACAGGATTAGCATCTGTACTACTAATGGACAACAGCAGCTCCTAAATGCTTTATCCCATGCATGGATCCCCTGAAATTATCTATGGTATGATCCCAGTTATTCTCATTAGGAGAAATATATAATTATCAACCATGGGATGGGTAAGGCCAGTGTCTAACCAAATGGGATAGGTTAATTTGAGTACAAAAAGGCAACTGGATAGGCTTAAAATGGCCCACAAGGGCAGTTAGTCTAGTACTTACCTATGGACCTAGGAAAAGACAGAATATTAAGAGGCAAAATGGATGACCTGTATGTTGCTAAGCTGATCAAAGGGAAAGAGTCTGTTTGTGAATGAAAATTCAGAAACAGTCAGTAATTGAGACACAGCTCACAGAACAAACCAAGGCTTTTAACAGTCTGAAGTCAGGGAATACATAACCAAATATACAGTCTTTAAGTGGTAAAATGAAAACTGGAAAGATAGTAATTTCATCTCAATGAAGGAGGGCTGAAAAGACTGATTGATATAATTACTCAGAAATACAGGGAACTCACTGTCCTAAATAAAAATAAATATGAAGAAATACAATAAGAGTAAAGCAGCTTGAACTGACAGTTGTATAAATTGAGCCCAAACATGAGAAAAAATGAGAGGAAACTGTAAAACACTATAATGAACCTGAAGCTCAGTAAAAGGAATGCAGTAAGGTGAAGCTTATCCCATTGCAAAGAGGAAAGTAAAGTGCCATAAACTGAAAAAACAAACTGCTAAGTGCACGGGAGTATTCATAGAGACAGTGAGAGCTGTGCATGGCATTAGGCAATAACCATGCTAGGTTTGTTCCAAGTCAAATGTATTGCCAGATGATATCTACAGTACTACAAACCATGTGCTAAGAAATCTGTGGCCTAGCCATGGTGAGATCTGGTTGGCCAGGGACTATCATCCCCATATGTCTGAGCTGAGGGGGGGGGGGGTTGAATGGTATAGTGCCCCAGTGACAGCTGTAGGTTGTGTGGAGCTGCAGTTTTGGGTCAGTCTGGAAAGAAGATTCATTCATGCTCTGAGTGGAAGAAGCCATGTCTTTTCTTATAAAAGAGAGGGTTAGAGAGAGATGTGAGCCTCTTTGGAACAGAGGAAGTGTTGTAGAATGCTGCTGTTGTTAAATAGAAGAGGCTGTCTTTTGAGTGGGAGAGAGTTCAGAATCTAGACTGGAGACATGTGCCGGGCTTGCTGTGTATATGTGTTGTAACATTTGCAGTTTAGAATACTTAGGCAGCATGTTTGGAATGCTACTTCATGAATATGTTCTAAGAAGCATTAAAGCACAAGGCACTGCCAGTCATTTTCATACACTGCATTTTGAATTGTGTGCCTAAAGTATAAATTAAGCATCCTACATTCTGTATGCTATTAGAAACATGTCTTGAAATAGTATGATAACATTATACTGAACAATGATGCTGTAAATAAAGATCACTAAATCCACAAAATATGTCTCCATAGTGGTTGCTAAAACTGTGGTATGGATATATGCATGTGTAGTATACATGTAGCATATACATTATTGTTGCCTCAATATACCCACCTAACATGTAAAAATCGATATATCTACTCATGTATACAATTCAAAATATGTATTTAGCTTTCAGCTGTTAGCAGATACAGTCATATACAAAGCGTATACTTCAAATGATATTCCTATCTCTAAGTGAGATGCAGCTAGACCTCTGATACAGCCATTAATTTAAGGCAGTTGTACACCTGCTGGGTTCTGTGGTTCATTATCTTTTGTGACAAATGCTCAGAAGAAAAGTTACTCGTATGAGTAAATGAAGTAAACCCGACAGCACACTTGTTAACAAGCATATTTTTGATATCTGTAAGAGAACCTTCAGTTTCAGGTAGCATGCAAGATTCACACACAAGCCCACATTCAGCTACAAACATCATTTGACAATTTGCACTATGCCACTAGGCATTAGAAACAATTAGTCATTAGACAGGGCTATAATAAAATAATGTAGATTTGTACATTGGGAAAATGCAAATGTCTTATGGTTTACCCCATTTATAAAGCACATTTTAAAATTCTAAAGGTTGAATAACAAATGCAAGAAAATAGGACACGACTCAGATTTTCTTCTGTTAGGATATGCAAAGTCTACTGAATGGTTTGTTCAGAGAAAAAGAACTTAAAAGTAATAATAAAATGGTAAATTCAGACTGATATTGTTCATGCTGCTTTGTGAAATTTATTTGTTTATTTGCACTTGCACTCCCACCAGGAGATGCATGTTAGATAGCAAGCAGCAAGACTCAAAGTTCATGATCTGGCTTCAAACTATAAATTAATTTGCATCATATATCCAGCATACTGTTTTGTAAATCATAAACATTCCAGCAACACACTCTTGGAATAAAGAATAACAATCAGAAAGCATACCTTTTTGCATAGTATTAAATGAAGAGAGACATTAAGTTTTTTTATTTACAAATATTGTCTAGATTAAAAAATAATACAAATTATTGAACATATATTGCTAACTCCAACGGGGATGACACTGCATAGGTAATGCAGCAAGAAATTTCATGCTAAATACAGTACAGAAAGAGTAAGCATTTATGTATCACCATCAGTTTCAGCAATTTGATTACATTTAGTTGCATTTTAACCAGCTGTTTTGCAAAGATGACAGACAAGGAAAATAGATGCATTGTGAAGAATGATTTATAGAAAATGTATGCTTAGAGTGATGGTATTTCATTCTTAATGGAAAAAAGACAGTGAAATATGTGTAGTGCATACCACCATCTCTTACTTAAGTGGCAATCTTATTTCACTTAATGTTATATTTTTACACTGTTCCATCCAAAGCAGACTTCCTCCATAATTTTAGCATTTTCTGTAACTGACTATTACATATGTAAAAAATTCAGGTAGCATTAAGATGCAATACATTAATAAAAAGATAAATCTCTAACCATGTAAAAAAAATTAAAGCAGTATAATGTTATGAATATTCTAGAAATAACTGGTGGTGGGGGGGGGGGGGTTGAAAGAAGTAAACTTTACTTCAATCTCAGTCCCAAACTCCAGAAGTAAGACTCAGAACTATACTCTTTAAAAGTGTGGAGTGCATTCTTATAGGATAATGGTACACCTTGGGAAGTAAGGCAGACAATAATATCATGTGCCTTACATATCTGAGAAGCTTATTTATTCAGTAACCATGTGCACTCTTTGTCATACTTGTGTCAAATTATACACCATATTTAAATTAAAAATCTCAGCATTTCATAAAGTGAAATAATTGTAATGTTAGTAGATGCTCCATTATACAAGCATGCACTGAATGTACACATTTAATTAACTGGATGCAATTTTTTGAGGGGGACTCTTGCACTACACACAATCTGTATAAAAGTAATAAAATTATTTATCACTGAGCCTATAATGCACAGAATGTCTACTGAGTTCTTTACTATTTGTAATCACATAACTGATGGATTTCTGTACTTCACTACAAGATTTAGAAAAAAGGTAGCTTTTGGTAGTATGATTTACAAAATTTCTTCATTTATCCCTCAAAGATACAACCTGAAAATACCAATACTAACTTTCCTACTCAAAAGCGTTTAGTTCATGATTTACATTTAAGGTGCAAATAGAAATACTTTCTGTACAAGTGCAAACCTTCTACTTGTTGCATCAGGTGGTTATCACATCTTATTCCACATTCCCGGATTTGGCTTGTGGCATTACCATGACTCAAATTTCAGATCAGAAAAAGAAGTCAGCATAGTTCATCTCCAAGGTCATGTCAGGCACCAGGGCTATAGGTTTCATACCTGGACATTTTGCTCTTCATTGTGATGGATGTTCCATTAAAGTAAGAAACCGAAGCTAAAAACATTACTAAAAAAAAAAAACACTGAAAAATAATGAGTGATATTTTAAGGCAAAGTATTATCATTCACCTTTAGGCCATAAGTTCATAGGTTTTCACTAAGCTTTTGATCAAGGAGACCATTAAGAATCTCATTCATATCACCCAGTACTGGTGTGATGCTTACAATGTCCATTATATTTGATACAGTTCTTTGTGAAATAGCTGCATCCTCTAGCTCTCTTATTGTGATCACTAGATCTATGTTTTACATTTATTTCATGAAGAATAATGACAAAGGACTAGTGGTGATGATGCCCGACTTTTCCATTCCAATATGTTCTTTTCATTTTCAGTTGCCTTAAGTTAACAAATTAATATGCATTCCCATGATAAAGATGGCAGCACACACATAAGCTCTATAAATCACATTTAAAAATGCAGGCATTTTTATACAGGGAAAATGAATAGCCACTGATGAATTAATAGTAAATGGCTTATATCAGCAGTATTAGTTGTGTACTGCAGCATTTGCTAGGGAAATCAGTCTGTCTGTCTCTTTTGGCTTTTCCCGGTTAGGGGTCGCCACAGCAGAACTCCAGTCCACTAATGATTGGCAGTTGATTTTTACATACCGGCTTGCCAGGCCTGACACACAACCTTCAACGAAGGTACGCCCATTCACGCATGTCTCCACGCAGAAGACGCTCTAGCTGAGAATCAAACCTGACAGCATCTTACTGTGAGGCGACAACGCTACCGCAGTACCACCACCGCACATATTTGCTAGGGAAATCAGTGGTTTAAAAAATATCTTTAATTTTAAACTTGTTAAAGACTGCAGGAAATTTGCTTGTCTAAAAGGAACTGTTGAGGAATTGTCACAAAACTCACAAAAATGAACTTTTTTGTAATGGTCAAAGGAATTATAAAATGAACATTATTTTCAAAAGTGAATGATGGTATCAATAATATATATGATATTTTTGATAACATGAACAGCAAGATGAAGGCATGGAGAGGAAAATCTGGAATAAATAATCCGATAAATGCATATATTCTGTCAGGAGCATGTGAAGACCTTCATTACATATCTATAGAAAAGTTCACCTGTGGTAAAAAATTGTTTTAATGTAAAAATAAGCAAGCACAAGAATGCATTTTCACTCAAGTGGATATACTGCCACTTATAGCCCCTAATTAAAAAAAAAATAAAATAATTAGGCCTTTACCATATTGAAGCATTAGCAAGTCTTGCCTCTGTGGCAAGTTTTCAAAACAGCTTCCCTTTCAGAAAGCACAATGGATACAGAGAAATTATCTGAGTGAAGTGCTACTATTTATATAGGGACTGCAGGAAGACAAACATAGTAAAATCACCCAAAGCACATTGAAAAATATACTACATAAAGGTTCATTCATATCTACTTTGCAGGAATGTCTGTCTAAAAAAATAAAGACTAGCCATTTTAGTATTTCTGGTCAAAATGCCAACAGCCTTTAAGCTGCAGTTTGGAAGAAAAACATAACTGCTCAAACCACAAAAAAAATAAAATAAAATAAAAAATAAAATAAAACAACAACAACAAAAAAAAACAATATATTCACAAATATTCATCACTACTTTGATTCCCCAATACATATATAAAGTAGTATATATCTTACATTGTGAAAGTCTCTAGTAATAAATCCATCACAGTCAGAGATGGCAATTTTAAAACAAGCAAAAGTTATATGTAGCAAACAGTTAAGTAGCATTTGAAATGGCCTGCTCAGATATGAGTTTGACCAAAACAAAGTTTATTAAAAAAAGTTTCATATAGAATGTTCCTTAACATTTCTGTAGAAACAAAGGAAGCCTTTCAGGTTAGTCCCCAATATCATTTACAACTGATAGGATATAACTGCAACTATTATGTCCTGTTATTTTTGGCTTCTTTTGTTGTCTGCTAGCGGTATCTACACTATTTAACAAAAAAGCAGGCAATGCCAGAACACAGCTGTAATAAAACATTTAGGCCATATAACAGAATTCATAAGCTTGAGCTAGTGTATTACATCATCAGAAGTGGTTTAACCTACAAATAAACAAGATATCTACAGGCTGTAAACAAATTACATTCTCTTTAGAACAGAAACAGTTGTAAGTTGTATAAGCTCTTTAAGCAGAAACAAGGCAACATGCCAACAAAGAAAGATTAAATTAATCAATATGTATATATATTTATATATTTATATATTTATAATATTTCATAAATGCTTATTAATAGATTCATCTGTCCAACTGGTGCAAATATACTGTGCAACTTGAGCTTTGCAACTTCAAAAAGTTTATAATTTAAATTAAAACTATACAAATGAGTCCATGCTACACAAGCACTTGAAAAAGTCATAGTGAATTGCCTCAGAAGGAAGCCCCCCACTTAGCAACAAAAAGACAGGAATATACATTCATGCAGGACCATAGCTTTTGGGGTGGTTAACCAGTTACTTTTTTGTATCACTTACAATAGTGATCAATTTCAAATGGTGAAAAAAACCACCACAGTTTAAACAGTTTGTCAGCCAAAAGTCATTTTTTTTGTTAGTTTTGTATTATTGTATTACATTTTTTGCAATGGTACGCTCAGCTAAAGGGATGTTTCCAGGCTATGTATTGGGCTTCCTGGACTGGAAGAGGTAGCTGATTTGCTTGTGTCTGTTGTAAGGTTGATTCCGCTATCAATTGCATTGTTGTTCTTATTAGGGGAGGATGGTGGACTTGAGTTCTGCTTAAGACCAACATCTTCTTCAAGATCTGTATCATCAATGAGAGGAATGTGGGGTTGTGAGTCTTCTATCCTAAATTCTGGATGGGACATGAAGTTGTGGATGGATGTTCTAGACTCTGGCTTTTCCAACCCTTCATAAAGAGAGCTACGGAATGCCTTCACGACGCGGATCTGAAAATAAAAATTATTGTAAGATAAAAATGAATTATACAGTGACTTAGCAATCATTTAAAATCAGTCCTTAAACTACTAGAAATAGAAAAGGGCGGTGATGTCCATAATCAGCAATCATCTTAAGCATAAACAAGAAAGTCAATGTCATGCAACGCCTTAATTCTGCATCAACTGCAATAGAAATGGTTATGTTAGGCAATTAAAGAAAAGAAAAAAAGGAAGGCATTGGTTAAAAAGGGTCCAGTGGGTTAATATACCTAGTAAAAAGCAAGCTGTGTTAATAGTTATGCAAATAAATGAACATGCATATTTAAAAAAAAGAAAGCTTTAAAGTAAGAAGTTAAAGTATACCAGTTTGGAAAAAAGTAAATATAACACCCAACAAGGACATCACACACAAAACAAAGCGCAAAAAACACAGAATCAGCAGTGGAGCAAACATTATGATAAGGTACAAAAGCCAGACATGAGGTTAACATTAGACAACTCAAGGCACAAGCAGCAAAAATGTCCACAGCCAGGTGAAACAAATTAGAGACAAGCATGCCGCATACAAAATGTCACAATCAAAACACAGACAACAAAACATAGTCACAAAGACAGCGATGGTTAGAAGCCTGGAGGATGTGAAAAATTACTGTATATATATCAACCTCATTATATACTTTGCTACAGATAAATATTCAAGTATATGCCCAACTTTTCTGTTTTTCACTTTAGTGTTTTAACACCTACATTATGTTTACATTTAGGTCAAGTTTCAGTTAGCAATAGTTGCACCCAAATACGTATTTAATGCATTCAAAGCCTACAAAATGAAGTCACTCTTCTTAAAGTTTAAATTCTTCTTTTGGCAATTTGTGTTTTGTGAGTTATTCACAAGCAGCATTGCTAAAGCAGGCTGATAGTCAAAGGTGTTTGGTCATATTGGTTGTGTTTCAGTTAAATATGGCTGAGCTGACATATGGTCTGTATTTGATGGTCAGAGGCAGTTCTGTATGTCATGGCTAGCAAAAATGACTGAAAATAAATACTAGTGAAGAGAAAAAAGTAATCAGGCTTTGATAACTGAGTAAGAAATACATTATATATAACAAAGTCCCTTCCACCCCAAAAATACAGTCATCTGATAACTTTATCTGCTTGGCTCTTGCCTGAGATAAAGCATCTGACTTGATGGCAGCAAAATTATGCCCTTCTTGTTGTTCAGTAAAATATCCTTACAATAGTCACATAGCTGGAAAAAGGTAAACAGCAAATAAACATACTGTGGATTAATCTCTCAGTCCCTACTGCTATTAAGCTATCAGTGCTAGTAAAAGCAAAGTGTACTTTCTTCTCCATTCAGTATAGAACACTGGGTACCCTTTCATTAAAAGTTTCATGGAGATGAAGGGAGTTGAATTCCTTTGTGGTGTTTGCTTATTATTTCATCCCAGTAAGATAATTTTAGAGATGTATTTAGCTATAGGAAAAACAATATTAACTTTAAAAGGGACAAACACAATGCAAATAATGTTGTATTTCAAAACACCAGAGGCGGAAACCTTGATACTAGATGCAAAATGCAAGGGCACCGCACCTAGATCTGAAATGGAGTAACAGGGTACTTCAGTTTGACAGCTGCAGGTCATGTTCATTTCTGAGCACTGCTACTATCTGAGTATTGCAGGTACTATCAGGAATTGGGGATATCCCAAGACATGATCAGTGATCTTTGTACTAGGGGTCACATTCCAAAAGAGTTGCTCTCAGTGTAAGTGACTTACATCATTGTAAGGCCTGTCTGTAAACAGGCTTACACTGGGGGGGCCACGTTCCAAAAGACTTGCTCTCATTGTAAGTCTGCTCTGATTTCAAATGACTTGCTCTCAGTATAAGTGACTTACATCATTGTAAGGCCTATCTGTAAACAGGCTTTCACTGGAGGGGGGGGGGGGCAGATTCAGAAAGACTTGCTCTCAGTGTAAGTGGCTTACATCATTGTAAGGCCTATCTGTAAACAGGCTTACATTGGGGAGCCACATTCCAAAAGACTTGCTCTCAGTGTAAGTCTGCTCTGATTTCAAAAGACTTGCTCTCAGTGTAAGTGACTTACATCATTTATTTTATTTTTATTTATTTTTATTTTACATTTGTTGACCGGGCTAGTCTAGCTGGATATATGTCCATTTTCAGTAGAGGCCCGGGGAGATAAGCTCCAAAAATTCTAATCTCTAATGATAATAAGTAAAAAAACATTAGTGAACTACATGTAAAGTAGATAGTACAAAGGTTATGGAATAACAAAAGGAATTGTAGGTCATGACATACATGGAGAATACAATAACATATACAGAGAGTAGGGATATAGGAAAATAAGATGAAAAGTAGATATTTAGAAGGAGTTACAGGTCAGTAGATGCTGATTTTGTCATAGAAATTGAGAAATTGCAGATGTGAAGTAAAGTCAGGGGTGAAATAAAGTTAGTCAGGATTAGTACAGGGGCACAGCCATTGTGTTTTGAGGTATATCTTGAGTTTCTTTTTAAAGGGAGATTTGGAGGGAATAGATGAAAGTTCAGAGGGAAGCAGGTTCCAATCTTTTCCAACAGTGTTAGAGAAAAGGGAGTCTCCGGCCTTGTTGTTTGACTTGACAGTGTCTATAAGAAGTTTGTGTGCAGATCTTAGGGACTTTAGGTTATGGTATGGATGAATCAGGCTGGATAGCATAGGTGTTTTGTCAGGTTGATACAGAATTTGATGGGCTAAGCCAAGTTGGTTAATTTTTAGTTGCTGCCGATATTCCAGCCAGCCTAGTTGTTTTAAATTAGTACAGTGGTGGGTTCTGTAGGGGTTTCCTGTGGCAAATCTGGCTATGTTGTGGTAGGAGATTTCTAGTTTTGATAGATTCTTTTTTGATAAGTTGGTAAATATGGGAGAGGCATAGAGAAGGGGTGAGATAAGGTGGGAGTGGGCGATAGTTGTTCTAGATTCTGGAGTGAGGAAAGGTTTGATTCTGTAAAGAGAGCCTATTTTCTTGTTAATGGTTTTAAGTGTGTTGTCAATATGGGTATCAAAGTTAAGGTTATTTATTTATTTATTTATCATTTGTTGACCGGGAAAGTCCGACTAGGTTCCACAGAGCCTGTTTTCAGCGGAGGCCCGGGGAGAAATGCTCCAGATGCATGTCTTTGGAATGTAGGAGGAAACCGGAGTACCCGGAGGAAACCCATGCGAACACAGGGAGAACATGCAAACTCCACACAGAAGGCACCCCAGCCGAGAATCGAACCGGAGAACCTCTTGCTGTGAGGTGACAATGTTAACCACTGCACCACTGTGCCGCCCACAAGGTTGTTGTCAATGGTAATGCCTAGTAGTTTGGTAGTAGAGTCTTGTGATATAGGTGTGCCATTTTTTGATGTTATAGTAAAATCAATATGGGGAGATTTGCTGGAAGGTGTAAAGAGGAGCAGTTTAGTTTTTTTAGGGTTAAGTAGTAGACAGTGCTGGGAAAACCATTCTTCTACAGAGTTAAATATGTGTTGTGTGAGGGAGTGAAGGTCTGATACAGATGTGGCTGAGCAGATTAGTGTTGAATCGTCTGCGTATTGTATACATGTAGCTTGAGGAACAACTTGGTGTAGGTCATTGATAAATAAAGAAAATAGGAGGGGACCTAGTATAGACCCTTGTGGGACACCAATGTTGACAGGTAGTTGGGAGGATAGAGTGGAGTTCCAGAGTACTGCTTGATGTCTGTTACTTAAGTAGGACTTAAACCAGTTAATAGATTGGGTATCAATTGATAAGGATTGAAGAATGCTTATGAGTATTTGGTGGTTGACCATGTCAAAAGCTTTGGATAGATCTAAGAAAAGTGCAGAGGAAAGGGTGTTGTTGTTACGATTTTTGTTGATTGTGTCTGTAAAGGAGAGGAGGGCAATAGTGGTACTGTGGGATGGTCTGAAACCATGTTGGGTGTTAGAGAGTAGGTTATTTTGGAGAAGGTGGTGAAGCAGTTGCTTGTGGATACACCTTTCCATAATTTTAGATAAGGGTGAAAGAAGGGCTATAGGGCGGTAATTAGAGATTTCAGTAGAATTTCCACCCTTATGAAGTGGGATAATATGGGAGATTTTCCAAAGTTTAGGCACATATCCTTCAGTGATGGTTCTGTTTATCAGTATTGAAACTGGGAAGGCTATTGATTTAGCTGCTAATTGCAAGTATTCAGCGGGTAGTAGGTCAGCAGAAGGAGTACATGGTTTGAGTTTTTTGAGAAGGAGAGAATATAAGTTGTAGGGACAGGTTGAAAGTGAAATGGTGGGGGTGGGTTAGGGTTGCTGTTAGACATGTTTGTGTTTTTGATGGGAAGTTGACTTGCTAAGGTTTGAATAGTTTCAGTAAAGAAGGAATTAAAGGAATTTGCTGTTTGGTTGGGGTTACTTATGTCAGAGCCTTGTGGGTTGGGTGTGACAGGTTTACTTGGCTGTAGTAATTGATTTATGTTTGCCCAGAACTTTTGTGGGTTATTTGTAAGGCCTATCTGTAAACTGGCTTACACTGGGGGGCCACATTCCAAAAGACTTGCTCTCAGTGTAAGTCTGCTCTGATTTCAGAAGACTTGCTCTCAGTGTAAGTGACTTACATCATTGTAAGGCCTATCTGTAAACTGGCTTACACTGGGGGGCCACATTCCAAAAGACCCGCTCTCTTATGTTACAGCCAGTCTTTTGGAATCAGCTTCTAGGTGTCTTAAGGACAAGCCATTTTAGGGTCTGCATGTTTGTTTACTTTTTTGTTTACCAGATTGCTCATACTAGGACTATGCCCTGGTTTAAGAGGAGAATGAACCAATGTAGTATTTATAAACACAAGCTGAAGCTTGGACAGAGTACCTGGGAAATCCTCATGCTCTTCTGAATAGAAGCAATAAAAGGAAAAAAAATATTTCAAGGTGTTTGGGTATCACTTGATTTCTTATAGTGATTTGTGTGTAGTAAATTTCTAGTTAACACTTCAATACTATGGAAGAGAACGCAAGATAGATTATGTCATTTGTGTAAAGTCAAAGAAACTAGAGATCATTTGCTTTTGAGTTGTAAAAGAGCTACACCATTCTGGCCTAATACAGAAGAAGTACATCAAGTAAGTTTATTGCAGAAGTTAAATATGGATATGATTTTATATGGGAAAGAAGATTTGCAAGAAGATATGCACTGAAAAAGTTAACTTCTGATGGCAATTCATAAAGGTTACTACAAAGTATACACTATGTCTATACTTAATCTTTCTGAGTGAACAGGTAACACAAAAATGTGGTAGGGATATTGTTGAATACAGAACTTGTACACTTAGTGTATGCATTCATGAATCCAGCCTGTTTCTTTTTTCTTTTTAGCCTTGGAAAGCAAGATATGAAGAATAATTCTGTATTATACCATGATCCCCCAAAAACGTGCACGCTGATTGGCCAGCATGCCCGTTGTAAATCGAGTTATACTAATGGAAAAAGGTCCGGTCGCCCGGACTTTTTTCCATTAGTATAACTCGTTTTTTTAAACACTGTCTCGCTATGTTAAATGGGTTTAACATAGCGACACAGCTTTAAAATAAGCAACGGAGATCTCCGTTGCTTATTTTAAAGCTGTCTCACTATGTTAAACCCATTTAACATAGCGAGGCAGTGTTTAAAAAAAAAGCAACGGAGAAAGCAAGATCTCCGTTGCTTTTTTTAGTGTCTCGCTATGTTAAATGAGTTTAACATAGCGAGACAGTTTTAAAATAAGCAACGGAGATGTCCGTTGCTTATTTTAAAACTGTCTCGCTATGTTAAACTCATTTAACATAGCGAGACACTAAAAAGCAATGGAGATCTTTCTTTCTCCGTTGCTTTTACAACTCTGATGTACTGCGCAGGCGCGCAGTACATCAGAACTGCCACGGATGCCAGACATCTGCGGAAGGGCAGTAAACAGGCATTATACTATGCCATTATTTAAGAAAAGTAATAGTTTCTTTTCTTAAATAATGTCATGGTATAATAGCAATAACCCACGCCTGGGTGTGGGTAATGCTAAATTTACCCACGGTTGGCTTTGTTTGGTCCCTCGGGCTTCGCCCTCGGGACCAAACCATGCCAACCGTGGGTAAATTTAGCATTACCCACACCCAGACGTGGGTTATTGCTATAATAAGGAATGGTTAAGTTTATTAAGATAAGCAACCATAAACTAGTACTAACAATAACAAACAGCCAAACAAAAAAAAAGAAAGAAAAACTTGTAGAGCATCAGAAGTTAGACTCACCCAACAATGAAAAACATTTGATAAATGTGCAGACGCGCTTCAAACCTGATTTAGATTTGAAATGACTTTCGGCTGCTTATAATTCTAGTGTATCATGAGTATAGCAAATCATTTCTTTGCTCTACTCCACTTTAGATATTTTCCATCTTCTCAATATCAATTCTAACATTAATGTCACCATCTCTATAATAAGTGGAAAGTCGAGGACATTATGAAAAAATGTTTAACTTAGGCAAAAGGGCAGGGATGAATAGAACACTCTTCTGTTCTATATGTAATATATAACACCATTCATCTGCATATATTTAAAAGTAAAATATGTCTAAATGAAAATATGTACATTTGTAAATAAATAAAGCACAGTGTTCCTTTGCAGAATTATTTGGAGAGTGAAAAGACAAGCAGAAGTTGAAAGATAGAGGATGACTGTAACTAAACTGAGTGATGAAGGGCTACCTGTGTAAATGCAAATACTTAAAATGTATGTCTAGCCACATTACATGGTTGAGGGTTAGGAAAATGATTAAGGTGTTTCCTCCCAAACAAGAGGTACAGCGTTTGAATCTCACTAAAGGAAATTGGCTATGCTTAATATGTATGGCCCACAAGGGCAGCTAGCATAGCACTTACCTATGAGGAATGAGCTGATGTTTTTATTTGTTTATTGACATTTGATTATCATAAAAGTCTGGCTGGGTAGGAGCCCATCTTCAGTGGTGGCCCAGGGAGAAAAGCTCCAAAGTATTACAAAAACATTTTAAGAACAATAATTTTACAGTCTTTAAAAATAATACAAAAAACAGCAACAGTTTAAATAATTATACCAAATCAGACATACTATGAAAACATTGATTATGAATAGAGACATTTTATACGACAATGATTTCATAGTTAGAGAAATTTTAGCCAGTTTATAGAGAAATTAAAGGTAAGTTAGCATTTTACTATGTGCCAGCATTTCTTGAATACCAGCCTAGGTTTAAAACATTAAAGAATACAGAAGATGGAGTTATAAATTATGGTTCACTGATAGCAGAAATACGAAGGAAGGGGAGAGAAGGAAAATCTAACTAGAAATTCAAAGAGTGGAAAGGGAAGCTTTTAAATGAGGGATATAACAATATTGTGGGGAATTCAGAAAGGCTTTCTGGAAAGTTCCCACATAATAGCAAACCTTTCTGCCTCACAGCCTGAGATACCTCTGAGATCCCCTGGAAGCCTTAAAGCAAGTAGTTGTCTTACAAGGATAGCCACATACTAATTAATACTGCAGCCCATGGAAGTGGCTATTGTTAATTAGTCATGTGCTCTCCAATAGAAATGTCTACAGTTCCCAATTTACATGCTGCATGATTCTCTGAATTTTACTCTGCTAGGAAGATATGAATGACAACCCATTCTCTCAGTTTGGAGTACACCACTGGGGGTTAGGAAAGGGATGTTGAATTTGTGTGTGTGTGTATGTGTGTGTGTGTGTGTGTGTGTGTGTGTGTGTGTGTGTGTGTGTGTGTGTGTGTGTGTGTGTGTAGAGAAGTGCCTTTGCTAACAGAACGGCTGCTCTGGATATTGATAGTGCAGTCAGGTCTGACAGTGCAGTGCTCAGTTCACAGACATGGCAATGAGTGCTCATGAGTTTTTTCTCTCTGTGGCTTTTATATGTTTCTGAAGCAAAGTTTTCTGTCTGTCTGTCACACTTACACTCATATTGGGTAATTAACATGGTCAGAGTGGAATTCTCTGAATTCTAGCGATTCTTGTTAAATAATAGTTGTATGAATGACTTTTTCAATGGATAGAAACACATGAACCAGATTCAATTTGCTTACAGGATATAATATTTAAAATAATAAAAAAGAAACAACAGAGAAGGAATTAAAGCAAAATCAGAAGATGCCCTTTGGTCTTTTAATTAGAGTATCTTGGGCACTAGTAATAATGATTTCTTGAAAAAAAGAGTATTAACATTTTAAATATTGTTGTGATAGCAATGAGAACAGTATTAATGCAAGATTTCTGAATGGAAGATGAAGACGTGACGATGTTTAACGTACACGTTCCTGTAAAGGAGACAAAATGAGGAGAATTGTTTAAAGAGAGAGAGAAGCCTAATTATTAATATCAGAGCCTGTACGTTGCATAGGATCGGAATATTTACTTTGAAGGAGGGAAAAGAAAGAAGGAAGATGTGAATTTAGGAATCTTGAGGGAGTTATTAAAGAGAACAGATATGCACGCAGCAGACAATAAGAGCTATGCAAACAGTAAAAAAGAAAATAGATACAAGTTTTAATTATTTTTCATAGGTTCATAGACTCTTACTAGGTTATTGATCCTAGAAGATCTTTAGAAGCCTAGCCATGCATTCAATGCTTTTTTGACTTGTAATTCAAATATGAAATAACTCAGAGCACAGGAACATTTACATGCTACCCCTTTCCATAAGGGAGAAGTGGGGGGGGGGGGCTACTCCAGGGATGAATTTGGGGTTTCTCATCCATTTATCCAGATTACATTTAAATAGACTAAAAGAAGTACTTTGTTTTATTTGTAGAGGAAGATGATTCCAAAGAAATGGAATTCTCTGTGATGCACATCTGTTCCACCAATATGCTTTATTTATTTTCCAGAAGAGATTAGGATTTTTTGAGTGGGCATTTATGCCATCGTTGGACTTGCAGATGTGGAACAGGTCTGTGAAGATAGGATCTGCTGAGGATCTGTATGCAAAGCAGAGGTCATCCCACCAGCAGATACTGAGAATAGGGTTAAAGGCTTTCAGATTTTCAGTGTAGTTTTTAAGAATTAGGCTGTTGAGTTTCTTGGTAAGAAAATGCTGTGGGTATCCAAGTTGTATCAGGTGTTTTGACAGGTACCTGCTTAAAGGCTCATCTATCTAATAAGTGAAAATACAGTGGAATGATAACATCCCTGGACCTGGATACCATATCTTTACAAATATGGTATGAAGTGGAAAAGGACTTTCTTATAATAGTGGATAAATGGTGATCCCAGATCCCTACCGACTGGATCGATTTTCAGGGATGTGTTGTCAGTGCTTCAGCTGTAAGGGATGCTGTGCTTGCCAAAGGATACTAGAATACATTTTCTGGCATTTAGATTTAGTGTATGGTTTTGACAACAGCTATTTGTTTGGAAAAGGCCCTCATGGAGGATCTTGGTGTCCTCTGGGGAGTTAATAGTGACACTTCATTTACAGTCATCAGCAAATTTGGTCAGCCATAAGCCCTTAACATTGACTTTGACCCTTGAGAAGGAAACGCTAAAGAAGAGTGGCCCAAGTACAGAGCCCTGTTGCACACTGCTGGTGACAGCAGATGATGGTTGGGGGTTGGTATAATGGGTAGGGTGTTTGCCTCACAAACGCAAGGTACAGGGTTTGGTTATCTCCTTTAAAGGGGAAATTGGCTAGGCTTAAAATGGCCCAGAGGGGCAGCTAGCCTAGCATTTACCTATGGACCTATAATGAAATGGTGACCGCAGGTGTTTCTCAGGAGTAGCTGCCACCCACCCTAATTTTCTGGGTTCTATTGGACAGCCAGTTTGCTATGCAGCTATTTGCTTAGGGATTGAGATGATACTGAATGCCTTATTGTCCTTCATTCATTGCTTCAGTAACCTTCTAGAAGAGGCTGACCAGTTTGAGTAGGCAGGATCTGCCCCTGAGAAAGACGAATTGTCTTAAATTAAGGGTATTAATTAATTCCATAATGATCATTGTCAGACCAATGGGTCTGTAGTTTCTTGAGCCAGTTGATTCACCGTCCTTGGGTGGGGGGAAGTAATTGTTGCTGTCCTCCATTTATCTGACACATAGCCTGTTTGGTGGTTGATACTTAATAATTTCTGTAGTGGGTTTGACAGGTCCTGTTTCAGGCTAGCTAGTAGGCATATTGTTATGCTATCTGTCCCAACAGAAGCAGTGTTCTTCGTGTTGGATAGTACTTTGAGAACTTGTTCATGGGAGATTTGTGTATGTTTGTGTGTGTGTGTGTGTGTGTGTGTGTGTGTGTGTGTGTGTGTGTGTGTGTGTGTGTGTGTGCTTGGATACAAGAATGTGATCTGGTAATGCTGTGGGGAGAGTGGTGAAGTTTGAGATAAATTTATCCACTAGTAGATGTCCTCATGGTGTGAGTAGATGGTATAATTTACGATTAGCTCTGTGCAGTGCTAAGCATTGTTTCTGAGGTTTCTAACAGTTAAAGATGGCTTTGTGGTTGATTCTCACCTGGGTGGCTATATTCTCCTTAAATCTAGCTTTGGTTAATTTAATCAGGGTCCAAAGTTTCTTATTTAGTTCAGCATTTTTGGCTTCTAGAGAGTAAGATTTATTTCCGCACCCAGTGATTTTTTGCTTTTATTATAAAGCCTGTTTAAATTATGGCTCTACCATAGGGATTTATTATTGAATTTGGAATTATTTTTATTTCTGAGGGTGACAGATGTGTCTATGCAGCAATTTATAGGTGCATAGAATTGGGCAGTATAGGAGTCTTTATAAGCAGTGGGATTGTTGAATTGGAGAGGACTTTTGAATTTAGCCAGTTCATCACTCAGGTTTAGAAAATTGGCCTTCTCATAGTCTCTGAATACTGAAGTCATGGAGGATTCTTCAAGCTACAGTCTTATAGTGGATGTGTCTGACTCCTGTCTGATTTGACCAGAGAGAAGGCTACAATTGCGGAGGACTTCATACTGTAGGACCAAGTACAGGATTTTATCACTCCTTGTTGGGGTGGGATAACTGGTCCAGAGAGTTTGTATTTATCACAGGATCATAGGAGATTACTAGTATTGATCATAGGATCATAGGAGATTACTAGTACTGACCATAGGATCATAGGTGATTACTAGGCTATTGACCTATAGGTAATTTTAAGCCTAGCCATTTCAACCCAATGTAATATCATAGAAGTACTAGTCAATACCCAAGATTGCATTTAGTGATGACTTCCCATGCCCAGAAGGGTTGTGGGTGCTATGCCTGGTAAGAATGAGCCACTCATCCAGGTTCCTCTTGAACAGTATCATAGAGGTGCTCTGTTTCACATGATTTGGTAGCCAGTTCCCTCCAGCATGTCCTATTTAAGTCACAGATCATATTTAAGTTCCTGGAATGGGTAGCCCTAGACCCATTTGATTTACGGATATGCAGTAAGGTCATTAGGTTTGGGTCTTCTGTTACTCTGTAGGCCAGGCATAAGTCTCCCCTAAGAAGTCTATATGATATGGAATATAGTGACAGGGATTTTAGTCGGTCCTTGTAAGGTACATGCTGGAGGCCCTTGATCTTCTTTGTTAGAAACCTCTGAGGTCTCTTTAATTGCTGTAGGTGATTGCTTTACTGTGGTGGTGTCTGGCACTGCTTATCTGCTTGTTATTTGCAGTGGCTTTGTAAGAGAGCTGATCCTCTATTGACATCATATAAGTACATCTCTCACACGGTTTACTATCAAAATCAAGAATCACAGTTCTTCATGTATTCATTTTGCAGAAAATAAATGTCAGAAATAAAAAAAAGCTATTTCATCAAAATGAAGACAGTGATAATGTTGATAATTTGTAATTCGATATTACTGACATTACCCATGTTGCCTTGACATCCGGTGATATTTTACTTATGTTTTGCAGGGAGCAAGCCCCCCTGCGCCACCAACACCCCTCACATATAATATATACAAACTCTGAGAAAGCACTTCTTCTTTTTCATTCATCTGTTCCCATTAGGGGTCGCCACAGCAGATCATCTGTTTCCATTTCTTCCTGCCCTCTGCATCTTGCTGTGTCACACCGACCACCTGCATGTCCTCTCTCACCACATCCATAAACCTTATCTTAGGCCTTCCTCTTTTCCTCTTACCTGGCAGCTTCATCCTTAGCATCCTTTTCCCAATATACCCAGCATCACTCCTCAGCACATGCCCAAACCAATGCAATCTCACCTCTCTGGCTTTGTCTCCAAACCATCCAACCTGGGCTGACCCTCTAATATGCTTATTCCTAATCCTGTCTACCCTTGTCACACCCAGTGCAAATCTTAACATCTTTAACTCTGCCACATCCAGCTCTGACTCCTGCCTTTTTGTCAATGCCACTGTCTCCAACCCATATATCATAGCTGGTTGCACTACCCTCTTGTAGACCTTCCCTTTCACTCTTACTGGTACTTGTCTGTCACAAATCACTCCTGACACTCTTCTCCACCCACTCCACCATGCCTGTACTCCCTTCTTCACCTCTCTTCCACACTCGCCATTACTCCGAACTGTTGATCACAAGTATTTAAACTCATCCAACTTTGCTAACTCTACTCCCTGCATCCTCACCATTCCTCTATCCTCCCTCTCATTCACACACATATATTCTGTCTTAGTCCTGCTGACCTTCATTCCTCTCCTCTCAAGAGCATATCTCTACCTCTCCAGGGTCTCCTCAACCTGTTCCCTACTCTCACTACAGATCGCAATGTCATCTGCAAACATCATAGTGCACGGGGACTCCTGTCTGATCTCGTCTGTCAACCTGTCCATCACCACTTGCCAAATGAGATATGCGGAAAAAAAAAAACTCTGAGATCACACTATAGTGAGGAAAAGGGTACATTTTCCAATCCTCACTGTAGTACGATCTCCAATCAGAACATCAACCTCATATGAGTGAATGCACACCAGCATTCGGTAAGGTGGATTTGAAACATTTTCAGATTGGCATTACAGAAACTGGGAACCATGCATTCAACCATCCCAGTTTTGCATAACTACCATTTAACATTTTGATAGTAAATCCTTTCACACACTGGGTCACTTTTGTTAAGTAGTAGGTGGTTGCAGCAAACATGAGACAACTGTTACTTTGTCTCAGAATGCTAATTCCAACCAAGTTGGTTGCAGAGTCAATTGGGAAGTGAAAAAAACATAGTTCCAGATGCTTACTAATGTAGGCTAAATATGTAAATACATTTTTGATAGCATGTGTCAGTAATAAAGTCATACTTTTCAGATCATATAGTAATTATTTATTAACTCATTGGGTACAATAGTGCAGGGGATTAAGGAATGAACTGAGTAAAGTTGATGAATTATTGAACAATTGAAGATGAACATTAATAAGGATAGCTAAGTAAAGACCATAAAATAGGAGAATCTTTTATATTTCTTAGTCTATATAGTGGCCTGCTCTGAAGCATAAAATACTTTGAGAACATGGCTGTTTAATAAATAAAATCAGGCAAAAAGAGAAAAAGAAGTCCCAGTGGCCTATGTCATGGACGGTGGGTTCAAATCCCATCTGGGGTGATATAAACAGGGTGGGTCTGACTTAATAGTTTAAGTCTTCACCTTGTAAACGCAAAGTACAGGGTTTGATTCTGACCTTAGGTTATTAGTGTGGCCTGAAATGGCTCTTCATGAACTTATGAGTATGAAAAGGGGCTTAGAGTTATAGATATGGAAAATAAATAATATTTTTTACCTTTATGGAAGCAGTAACTTTGTGAAAGAAACAAGGAAAGTGTGAAGATTGCTTTAAGAAAAGAGAGGTTTTTGTTTAAAGGGAGAAAAAAAAGTTATCTCCTTTATTAGGGACGAATGTTTAGAACAATTAGCAATATCATGGAATGCACATACACTGATGAGGGTGAACTAGTATATAGCATGGCCATGTTTGAGTTCACCAAGTAGTGAAGGAATGTAGTGACCCCACTCCCCCCATTTGGAAGCCTATGCTTTCAGAAATCCAAAACTGATCAGGAAGATATTGGACATAAAGCTGGGTTCTAATGCACGTACATGAACACATAAAGATAGCATGACAAGAACATTAAATACCAATACTAGCCAGACCAAAGTATGTTACAAATAATAATAATGTACTAGAATGGAAGACATGTTATTATAGGGCATGCAAGTAGCAGATAAATGGACTACCTTGTCTTGAAGGCTGGATGTTACGTTCTCAAATCATTCAAAAATATGGTCCCAAATCATTCAGGCTTACTAAAATGGGAACACGGTAAGCCACATCAGAAAATAATTGCTAACTCTGTGCCTAAAGGCATACATTCACCTACTGGATGCATTAGAGGTGTTTTAAACAACATGATTGATGATACCTTTAGGCAGAGGAAGATGCGACACTTGTAGTGTACTTGGATGAAACAGGAGAAGTAAAGAAATGTGACCAGGGGCAATACTTTCACTGAGGCCACTATGAGAAATCAGCTCCAGACACACTGGATGCAAACTTGTTCATCCAGAAATGATTGAGGATAGCATTGCCAAACCTACACATGGAAATCACAACTAATGTTCATTTTTGCAGCGCAATACGTTCCCCTTATACCTGTCATCTGAGGACTTTGTCCTTTACTCCTCCTTATTGAAAGACACTAACTTCATGATCACAAGGTTATAAGCAAAAGAGAAACTCCCTGTAAAAGTACAAACATCAGGATGACACATAAATTGCAATCACAAAGTAAATTCAAATAAAAGAAATCACAGCTGGGGACAAGTAACTTGAAGAATACAGGATCTGAGAGAAAACATTCAATAAGTTAATTGCTAATCGCATGTATGAAAGTGTTTTCTGACTCCATTGTACAAATAGTTTAAATATTCATTCTTTGACTACAACGTCCCCTTCAGAGACTACAATATAATTACATTTATCCATTGAAACTCCAGAAAGTGGCACAAAAACAAGACAGCAGAAGATCGGTGTAGATGTATTAAATGGAAAAGTGACATCTAATGATCTAAAATGGTGTGTGAGGCATGTGAAAAGGACTGCGGCTGCCATTGCTGCTGCTGATGTAATTAAAAGGACGTGTCCAGATCTGCCAGTTATACATCAGAGAGATTAGTTACATATTTGTTTGTTTGTTTATCCTTTGTTGACTGGGCTATTCCCCCTTAGGCTAGTGACCTCTTTTCAGTGGAGACCCAAGGTGCACTTATACTTCTAGGGGGAATTTGGCCAGGGCACCTAGGGAACTTCCCCTACTCTTTTTGGTAGCTCTTTAATGGATCTTTTACATCTACCTGAACTACCAACCCAAGCCAATGGGTTCTTCTTCTTCTTTCGGCTTTTCCTGGTTAGAGCTCGCCACAGCAGAACTCCGGTCCGCTAATGATTGGCAGTAGATTTTTACGGTGCTGAAGTGCCAGCTCGACGCCCAACCTTCAACGAAGGCAGGCCCATTCACGCATGTCATTCGAATGCCTCTCAACTATGGGGAGGACATGCAGACTCCACACAGAAGGTGCTCCAGCCATGAATTGAACAGGAGACCCTCTTGCTGTGAGGCAACAATGCTACCGCTGCACCACCATGGCTTACGTCTGAAGAATGGCACACTCAGGAGTGCATCGCCCCCTAATGCTGCACTGCAGGGTCAGCAATTTAATTAATCCATATGACCCGGAGTGGGAATAGAACCCACAACCTTCTGATATTATAGCATGCTATCTGTTGAGTCACTAACACAGTAGTCTGTTCTGGGAGCATAGCTAATATGCCTAAGGCACACTGGCTGCACAGGTTTTCTGAAATGGAGCAAAATACAATCCTCAGCCAACTGAAACTGTAAGCTTGCACTACCCTTTTTGCTGTTACTGTTTCTGAGGTTTTGTTGTACCCTAAGGTTAATCTACACCATGTAGAAGGGAACAGTATTAGTACTACTTTATCTTAGTTCAAACTCAGTAGCCTCTTACTTTGTTCAGTTTAGTAATGCCAGCTTTATAACTGTTGTGTTGAACATGTACCATACACATGCTGTAGTCACATTGTATTTTATCAGTTCTTACTGGATATTATTTTTGGTCTTCTTTTTTGCTATATAACTCAGGCACAGCCTGCAATTTGTCATATGTGATTAGTGCTCTAACCTGGCAAACAAACATAAATAAATTAAATAAACCTGCTGAGGTGGAAAGCTGTCTTGCAAGGATAATATCTAGCAGTGGGACAGCATCTCAACATTTTCTCTGCACAGAAATGACAGGTGGCTATCAAGAAAAAGAACTGAAAGTTGGAGTGGCAGTACCAACTGGAAAAAGAGGTACGATGTTGATCACAAAGATCAAAAGGCCAAGGGAATGTGCCCATAAGCTAAAAAGCAGATACGGGTCGCTCTGCAGAAGGTACAGAATGGAGCTCCTGGGCAGTCTTTCGATGGATTTTGGCAGGCTGTTGCCCAGATGGTGTCAGAACATTGCTTATTCTTGACCATGACTGCTATAAGGGCAGAGCTGTACGGTGCAGTCATTCTGTGACTAGTAACCCTTGATTGACAAGACAGAAAAGGACACAAGGCAAATGATTCTTGCCAGGACAGGATGGATTATAACAAGGCTATAGACTTTTACCTGGCTAGTTGTTGGGAAGTATTATTTTCTGACCAAACAGACATGAAGGCATTACCGATGTTCAGTTTTATTGCCTGTCCAAACTGTTAAAGATGGAGGCATTTCTGGTGGGAAGTGTCTGACAAAAATGAGGTAAAAGGACTCTTAATTGGTTAGGTCAAGAAAATAGTTGAAATGACAAAAATCTCTTACATAGAAAGGGTCACTATAGGTACATATTAGTCATATTAGTACATATTAGGTACATAGGCCACTATAGGCTTTAGAAATTTCAGACACAGATTATTCTACAATAGAAAATAAAATGACAAATAATTACAGGTGTGCTGTAGTTTAATGAAGTCTGTAAAAATCTTATATAACTAAAGAAAGAGGTGTTGCTATGCCATCCATTAGAAAGTTGTCCTGACTCTAACAGACAGAAATGTAAGTGTGATACATAGACAGATAGATAGATAGATGGTGCCAGAAACATGGCCTCAAGCTGAATACAAAAAAAAAAAAAAAGCATCATCATCCCCTTTGGGGAAAGTGATGTCCCCACAAATTGTCAAATTAAAAACAATGTCCTAAGCATGCAGTCAGTTGCGAGGGATTTAGGCACCCAGATTGATAGCAACCTGACTTTTGACCACCATGTTGCTTCCATTGTATGGAAAGCTTTCAACATGGCCCACCTCATAAGTAAGGGTATCTCATCCAGGGACAAGGAGGTCATAACATCCCTGTATTCTTCCCTTATAAGTCCCATTATTGAGTACAATGGCTCATTCGTCATGTACCTTGCAAAGAACATGCAGCAGCTGGAGAGACCAAAGAGGTTCCTCACCAAGAAAATCCAGGGCCTCAAAAATCTTCCATACACAGATAGGCTAAAAGCCCTACTCCTCTACTATGTTTCATACAGACTCTACAGAGGTGACCTCTGTCTGGCATAAAAGGCAATCTCAGACCCCGCCTTGATGGGACTGCTGCATATCCGCAAGTCAAGCTCCACTTGAGTAACCCACACACACGGCGTCAACCTGGTCTGTGACATCAACAGGACTTGTTGGCGGGACAGATTTGTGTCCCAGAGGCTCCCCCATCTGTGGAATAGACTCCATCTCCACGTCAAGCAGAGTACCTCTTTACCCCTTTTTAAGCACAACTTGGATAACTGGATGGGAAATAGAAAATACATCCCTGGGATTCCACCCATGTCCCTGCTGGACAGGGGCATTGGGTGCTAATTTGTCTATACATGGGCTAATCCCTTGGCTAGGCTTATAAGGGCCTCAGGGCCAATAGCCTCGTAACTTCCTATGATGGACAGACAGACAGAGGGAACAGGTGGGGGCAGACAGAGAAATATGAAAGAAAGAGAATGTAAGTTCATTGTCTGTTTTCTGCTGCAGAAGTGTTTTACTTTCTACGAATAAATGAAGAGCAAAAAAAGTGGTCTGCTGTCTGCAATTCAGTTCATAATAGCAGCAAGGCCAGTGTTAGAAGCACTTCATTATTTTCTGTTAGTTACAAGAATTCTTTCAAAGAATTTGCAACTTAAGTTTCTTATGCATGCAGAAGATTTGTTGAAAATAAGTATGAATATTCAAGTACTCATAAAAGCAGCCTTGCACTCTTTATGACATGCAATCAGACACAGAGATACAGAAGAGAGAGCTCTAATGTGTTGAATGGCCAAGAAAGAAATACAGAAACAAAGTTTGGAGACATGCAGACATAACAGTCATGATAAATATTCAGTTTAAACAATATTAGTCTGTATATGGCAGAGTAAACTTTATTAAAATATTCATTCTACCATCATTGCTGTTTCTGATGGGAAAAATCTGATTATTTATTTTAAGGTAAAGTGGTTACTGAGGTTTAAAGCAATTATAAATTAATTTCTGTGGAGAGGTGGATCTTCTAAAACTACAAAGGACACAGGTTTCCTTTTCAAAGAGATTTACACAATATGGAAAAGTATATGCATGTATTAGGGCTGTTGATTAATCAAGTTAACCCGTATAATTAGTTAAAAAGCCTGGAGAGTGCTTTCCTAACTGTCAGATTAAAAACATCAAAATGTAATCTTAAAAATTTAAATTAGACTGCAAACAGCATGTGTTTTATTGTATTTAAAGGTCTTGAAATAAAGAGCTAAAAACATTCAGATTTTACGTTATGCTTTGTTCAAATTTCTTTGGCTTGTTTTGCATACTGTGCAGTGCAAACACTGTGGTGATCATAAGCGCCAGAACCATAGAGCTAGGGGGAGGGGGTGCTCCCCTACTTTTATAGCTGTAAGACCTATAGACGGACCCCATGCATGCATTGCACGCTAACATTAAATTTAAATACAAAAGTGCATGGAAATGTATTCCACATCAAGCCTGCTGCTTCAAATCAATCCTGCTGCCAGAGTCACAGTAAAGAGAGATTCCCCCCCCCCCCAAACTCTGTTTATGTGCTGGAAGGAAACTCTGGTTATGGTCAGGTCCCGTTTTAGTTATGCAGGCTGAGGTGTGTTGAGGTGTGTGAGTGTGAGGTGAGGTCTGTTTTAGTTATGCTAGCTGAGGTGTGTGTGTTTGAGATGATGTCCATTTTAGTTATGCTGGCTGAGGTGTGTGTGTGTGTGTGTGTGTGTGTGTGTGTGTGTGTGTGTGTGTGTGTGTGTGTGTGTGTGTGTGTGTGTGTGGTGTGCGTGTGTGTGTGTGTGTGTGTGTGTGTGTGTGTGTGTGTGTGTGTGTGTGTGTGTGTGTGTGTGTGTCTGTCTGTCTGTCTGTTTGAGTGAAAGTGTAAATACTTTACATGTATATGTATAGGTAACCACTGAATGATTCTAAAATGTGTTTTGGATATTCAGAAAATTAGCTGAATGGTAGTTGACTCCATTCTTCAAAGTAGCGTTGCATTCAGTTATTGCTAACAATATATTCTGAATGCTGTCATTAATATGAACTGTTCAGAAACACATGCTGATTTATCACACATTTATAATGGCATGAAATCATTAATTTATTTAATTAAATCTATATGTACTGAATGAGACAGTCAAGGTATAAGAATGTCAGTCAGTCATAAAATGCTTACATTTTTCTTAATTAAATCAATGATAAAACATGTTTTTATATAATCAGATTGTATTCCTGCATTTGTTAATTGAAGTAATCCACTTAAACAATAAGTATATATGGAATTTTGTTCTGCATTTTTTATATTCTATATTTAACACATGCCATTTAAAATTGTTTAACTGTACCAATAAGCAAACATATACTTTTTCTATATGCATATTATAAATTAAAACGTAATAGGCAGAAATATGTGGTTTTTCAACATGCTGCAGCTACTACCTATTGCTTTTACAGAATATTTTCTTATAAAAATACTCTGTGCCATATACAAGATATTGGAAAGCTGACTTAAAAGCTGTTTGGTGCAATCATTTATTGTGGATTCTGACTCTGTTAACACAGTCCTCACACAAATATATGGAATTATCACTAAGGTTAAGCACGTTGCAGTGACACTACAAGCATTAACTTTTGTCTTTTATATGATTGTCCTTCAATTTGAAGAAAACCCACAATCTCATGCTGAAAATGAAGCTCAGATGCTTTATCCATTAAATGTTTGCATTACCTCTTCATAGGTGGTCCTCATATTTAAAGTTGCTGGCGATAATCTTGCTCACGTCAATGTGCAGAGTTCTTTCTGTGGGAATTTTCAGTTTTATCTTTTTATCATTTCTACTCTGAAATGCTGTTTGGTCCTAAAACCTAACCAGATATCTTGTTGATATTTTAACCAATTATTTGAGTGGGATGTTAAATGTTCTAATAAATGGCTTCAGGAAGGGCTGAAATATGCACATACCCGGCATACTAAAAATAGTCTCAAATTAAATGCAAAAAGCGCAGTATAGTAGCATTCAGCAAAAAAGCTGCTCCCACCTCATATGCTTTAAATGAGAGTTCAAGCTCCTTGGTAGCAATACATTTCCATACAGCACATTTCATTAGGAACACATGGCTGAAGGGTCATTCAGCTGTAGAGACATATGGGTGTTGCAAATTCCATGTGGGCAAAGAGAACTATGCAGCAAAATGCCCACAGCTTCAATAATCAAGTCTATTTGGGTAGGGGAAAGTAATGTGTATGAAGGTAAAACAGTTCACACCACATTACCTTGACCTGGCCTAGCCTTTTGACACAATCCCCTACTCAGGTGCAGTACAAAAGATGAATAATGTAGGAGCAAACACTTACATCACCAGCTGCATTGTCAGCTTGACTCACAGGATGCAGGAGATCAAAATTGGGGAAGAGACCAGTCACCAATGGAGTCCCCCAGGTTTCGGTGCTGAGACTTTTTCTGTTTGGCATAAACATCTCAAAAGTAAAAGGAAATACCAAATGGCTTTGGCCAGCTAAGTCTGAGATGACTGCAAGCTAGGAGCAGTTATTAAATCTCCAAATGACTTAACCATCATGTAGGAAGGTTTGTCAATAACAATAAATGGTGTCAAAATCATGACAATGTCCTCTGAGAACTGACCCAATTATTTGGCATTTGGGAACTTGTGTGTACAGTGACCTAACTTTTGAACAACATGTGCCCAGAGTCATAAGAAAGTCTTTCTATATTGCACAGCTTATAAACAAATCGATTGTGACTAGATCTGCAGATGTTGTCCTCCTTTACAAAACCTTCATTAGGTCAATCATTTTGTATAGTGCTCACCTTGGCATGTATCTGTCCGGTCCCATGCAACAATTGGAATACCTTCAGAGATACCGTACTAAAAGGATACAAGTCCTAAACAATAGGTCTTGCATGGACCACCTCAAAGATTTATCACTATACTCAGTATCCTACAGAGTGCTTAGAGGTGACATGTCTGGCATACAAAGCATCCTCCGACCTAATACAGATGGACCTACTGAACATCAGCAAGTCAAATAGCATCAGAAATACTCAGTCCAGGTATCTAAACTGTATGTTGTGGAGAGATGGATGTATATCACAGAGGCTACCACTGTTCCAGAAGAGACTATCCATAAAAATACAACAAAGTTTATCCTTCCATATTCAAATGCAACTTGGATCCAAGGATGGCTAACACAAAATGTACTCCAGGATTGCCCCTCATGCCACTAATGGATAGATGCAGTTTCTAAATGCTGCATCCCTTATATGGGTCCCCTCAAATTATCTATGGAATGATCACAGTTATTCTCACTAGGACTAATATAGAATTATCAGCCATGGGATAGGTAAGACCAATCAGAAAATGTTAATTCAAGCACCAAAAGGGAATTGGTTAAGCTTAAAAAGTCCTCCAAGTGAACCTATGTTGTAGTAACAAACAGTTATAAAAAAAATTGCTCTTTTTAGATCACTATGTGCCCCTCTCACCCCCCCCCCCCCAGTCTTCAACAACTTCTGGTGCCTATGGCAGTGATAACTCATGAACCTCCTTGTACTTTGTAATTTCAGGAACTGACTTAATTCTATACAAATTCAGTTGGAAATATGCATCCTAGGTTCTCCCATAAAAAGGGACATGAACTCAAAGATATTCTCTGTCAACAAAATCAACTAAACAAATAAAAATTAATATTCATTTATATAAGCTATCAATTTAAAATGTGTCCCTATTATTTCATCAAAAGGCCACATTGACTAATGTCATTTTATTGGAAATGCTGTTCATTGAACTGTTCTGATTGAGATCGTATTATAAGGAAGGATCAAGAAATTTGCCCTTTTCCCACTTGTAGTATGATCTCAGAGTTGGTATATATTATTAGTGGGGGTGTGTGGGCTATAATGAACCCCATTTTTGATGAAATGCTATTCAACAATATGGCCGTTCAATGCAATAATATAGAACCATATAAAATATTTAAAGGAGTTTTTAATAACTTCTAAATTCTGACATCATTATAAAATCCAGAGGTAACACTTAATAGTGTAATAAAAATGTTTGTCACATTGTATACGAAATGCCTGAAATTAATCAATAGGTAATAGTGTAACACGAAAAATATTTCTGTTTTAGTGGGCTAGTTTTTTGGAATTAAACACCAGCCAGAAACATGGAAGCAGTAATGT
This sequence comes from Protopterus annectens, assembly GCF_019279795.1. Classification (NCBI taxonomy): domain Eukaryota; kingdom Metazoa; phylum Chordata; order Ceratodontiformes; family Protopteridae; genus Protopterus; species Protopterus annectens. The sequence goes on from NC_056739.1 coordinate 844,392,284, forward strand.
CAGTTTAAAATGGACTGATTCACAAAACTGTTATTTCCAAATCTCATACCCAACTTTATTCATTTATTACATTTAATTATTTGTTAAATGTAATGCCATGTACTGGGACATCTGTATTATTTTAGTAAAAGCGATCTGGACTGTTCTCTACAACTATGTCCTGCACGTCAGTGAAGCTTTGGCATTGTAAAGCTAGGAAGATCCAGGGAAATACCGGTTAGTGACCTGTACTTGGAAGTTCAATTCTCCAGAGATGTTTGGCCTTCAAATGATTTAAAAAATGAACATTTTTCAAATAACTAAATACAATTTACTAGACTAATTTCTCTTACTATGAATCATATTTTCCTTGATAAATGGAAAGCTCCATTGTTAGAAAAAATTGACTTACAACAACAACATAGAAAAAAAGGAAATTGTGGGAACAGCACAGAATAGCATTTTGGAGGAGGAATGAGATTTAAGGGAAGGCAGGAATTGATCAATTAATGTAATGTTGGATTGATAGTAATTGTTTAAAAAAATGTATGTGATGTATAACGTTTGTAACTGTGAACATTTTTTTTCATTTATAAAACTGTATGCTTGTCTGTGTCTTAAGTTATAATTTAATAAATGTGTTTAAAAAAATAATGTTCAATTACAGTGAGCATGAAATGCTACAACACAAGAATGTGTATTAAAGAATAATTAAATAACTAATATATATATATATATATATATATATATATATATATATATATATATATATATATATATATATATATATATATATATATATATATATATATATATATATATATATAGGTCCACTGAAGGAGATTTTTATGCTATGTCATAAAATGAAAGGAATAACACTTTTGTGTGAATATAATGAAGGATATGACTTGTCCATTGTTTACATTTATGTTTGATGTGTGTAACACTATTAGTTAAAATAAAAAGGAGACTGTTGTTCTAGCAATGACACTTTTTATGAATGATTTTTGTCATTGTTAATTAAACTAAATGACAGATTCAAAAAACAGTTTTTTAAAAACTCTAATTCATTTTAAGTGATAGTTCATAGATTAGTACTTGGCTAACTGCCCTTGTGGGCCATTTTAAGCCTAGCCAATTACCCCATGTGAGAATCAAACCCTGCTCATTGTGTCTGTAAGTAAATACCTTAACCATTATGCCAACCTCCCACCCAATTTATTTATTTTTTTGTATTTAAAGTGGCTTGTGGCTGTACTTTTATTGTTCTGATTTTCTCAATAGAATACCATTGGAAGACTTGGTAATTCAATAAAAGCAGTATCTGCCCATTTTAAATGGTGATACATTGGTGGAATTGTATATTTATTTAAAAGGAGATGCAAGGTACGGAAGGATGAAGCCCGGACTATGACCTAGGCAACCAGACTCCAGTTGCTGGGCTCTGAAAAACACTGTGAAGGAGAGGGTAGGATTGAATAGCTTACCTTAATTCTCACATCTGGAAGGGTGGAGGCTGTGGTCCTGTTTGGCCAGAATTGCTCCCATGCATGTCAAGGCTTGATCAACAGCAGCAGCATTCTAATATCATGAGGCATTAGCTTGGCAAGCCAAACTAGCTTTCAAAGGCATGTGTGTAGTGAAGTACAACACATCAGAATAAACCATAGAATGCTACTGTGATAATCTGAGGACTGATGTCAGCCACAAACCACACAATTGTTGTGTGCATAATATCACCAAGAAGTGAGAGAACCTATGATCTGCAGGCAATAGGGTTGAAAGGTAGTACAGAAAAAAGTAAAGAGTGCCAGTGTGCTTGCTTCCTCTAGGAGGAGGGACCCATAATCATTGTTTTCTCTGTAAGGATTTTAAATGAAAATACATTTTGTCATGGAGATCCTATCAGCTGACCGAAGATGCAAGTTAGCAAATGTGACTTGGTCGAGCTGTAAATGCCGAAATGGCAAAATATCGAAGTGGCATGTAAGTGAATTCTTTCCCTGGGAAAGAATTCGCTTGGCCGCTTCAGTAGTTTGCTGTTTTCGGCACTGTAGTGCGGTCTCGGAGTTGGTATATTTAAGTAGTGGGGGGGGGGGGTGTCTTAATATCATGTATTAAGGTGCTTTCTTTTTTTTTTTTTGGAAAAAAAATCGCTGTTCTGACAGTTTGGTTTTGTAAGCTTTCGCTTACATGGGGTCGATTAATCACCGCTCGCTAACCTAAGCATTTGGTGATCTAATATAGACCCTTGTCATGGCATAGCATAGTTTTGGTCATTTTGTTTCACCCCAGACTATTCATTGTAGTTGGACATGGTACCATGATATAAAAATAAGTATGACTAGAGTGAAGAGAAAATGATTTAGATAGTAACAGACGTGGGATGAGAAAGGCAGGACTGAGGATAGGGCAGAACAAGAAAGGATATGGACTGAAAATGCCAAAAAGGAAGTCATACATGATTGGACATGGGTAGAAAAACCCACAGTATAAGTTGAAGCAAGGGAAGGATGAAGGAATGCCAACAATTAGTGGCAACTTAACTGATATGACTGACTAATATACCCCATCATCAACAGTATCCTACTCAGTGAAACTCCCTTTGTGGAATGTTTTGTGGCCTGTGTCCCTACAGAATATGCAATTCTGAATAGCACTTTGAATTTTATGTTTCCATTCAAAATCACAATTTGACAAAAGTTCCTTGTCTGGACATTGTAGATTCCAATAAAAAAATGGAGACAAGTACTCCTGTGTCTATCAACATGAATGGCTGCCATAACAGCACAACCCAAATTGTGATCTGTTAATGTTCACGGGCTTAATATGGATGCATATAAGTATGCATGCACTTAGGGGTGGGATGACAATATAAATGCTTTCCAATGAAAATAAACCTTTTGGTCTGTATGTAGTGATGAGAACAAAATCATATGATAACACGAAAGTCATAAAACAAAACAAAACAAACAAAAAAGCATTAAAACTATATTTACTACTATAATTCAAGGGAGAAAATGCTTTTTCAACAACTGTTTATGTGTCCTAGAGTTATTTTAAGTACCTTTAATAAATCTTCACATCTCAAAAAATTACATAGGTTATGTACATAGTAACATATTCAGAAAGAATGAACCTTTAATGATGCATAATTACATCTTTGTTCAGTTTAAGAAACATTCATGTAATGTGGTTAGGCATCAACTGCATTTCATTGTTGAAGATGTCATCTGTTGTGTGATGTAATTTTGTTTTAATTCATTTGTGCCCTGGCTTTTCTTGTACCATATGGTTAGCTCAGTTAACAAAAGCTGTGAGTATGTTATATCTGGTAAACTTGTGATATGTAAAAGACTAGAGTCTGTAAGGAGTATAGGAACAAGCAATCACAGGAACCATAAGGGTCTGAGCCATATACACATTTGGATAAATACACATAAAAATTCTTGCTACCCACTATGAGTACTTAACAGTGCCCATCTCCCAAATCAGGCATGGCCATATATGATGATCTTGGTGCACATTTCTGACTGCTCATTCAGTCATCAGGACGATCCTTAAAGGCGAGACAAAGATTATTGCTTGACCTGGAGTAGTATCTTATTCAACATATATTGGAATGTTTAGAAATGTATAAAATTTGTGTACTCTGTTTTATTATTGCAGATATCATCTTTGTAAAATAAATCTCTTAGAAACATACTGAAATGCTTAGAAATGTATAAAAAATTGTATACTCTCTTCTATTATTGTGCATATCATCTTTGTAAAAATAACATTTCCGTAACTGGAGCTTTTCTCCTCGGGCCTCCGCTGAAAATGTTTTATTGACCCAGTGGACATTTCTTGTCAACAAATGTCAATAACTAACTAACTAAATAAATAAATAACAGTGGGAATATGTTGAGTTAGGCAACTATTCCTCCAGCAAATCTTGTTTAGTTGTTAGTGTAAATGTAGGTCCCTAGTACAGGTGTTTGTAGAGACACTGTTTTTGAGAAGAAATAGGTAAATTATTAGTAAAACTCCTCCCAGTTAGGGAAATATAGCTAAAGTGTTGTAGATTATTTCACTATGACATTTTTGTATACTTGACAACTAACACTAATATTTTAAACTTTAACCCATCTGGAGTATGGATAGCTTCCTAACTTTGCATAATTCCTTCACATTTTGCATCCTTTTTCTCCAGTTCCTATGAATGCAGTTTCATACTTCATATGTTGAAACAACTTGCCTACAGTTTTATCAAATTAAGAAACTGGTACAAAAGAAAATGTGGGAATTATATAACTGCATTGTTTTTTATAAGCAAGAAAATAGATATGAGAGTGGGATGTTTTTGTACATTTTGTTCAGTGGAGTTTATCACAATCCAACAAAAAAATATTTGTAGATATGAATTTTTGCTAGGTGTGCCTTACTGAGATAAAAATTACATTTTGTTGAATCCTCCCATTCTAATATGTATGTGTGTGTGTGTGTGTGTGTGTGTGTGTGTGTGTGTGTGTGTGTGTGTGTGTGTGTGTGTGTGTGTTTGAGAGATGCTTTTCTCATGGCCTGAATATTATGTTACTGGGTTGTTTAGTATGATTCATGAGACTTACATAAGACAAACAATTACAGGAAAAAATATGATCTGCAGATTCATAAGGTCATAGTTCTTTTTTTTTTTTTTTTTAATAAGCTTATGTATTAAGGAGACCATCAAGAAGCTCAGTGACATCACGCAATTTTGTGGGAGACTAAAAATGCCCCCATTAAACAAACTTTCTCCATACATCACTGGTGAAAATTTGCAATCACCTATCCCGTCATCCAGAGTGGTTTTGAAGGTTGCTAGGGAAGTCGTCTGTTTAGTAGATAATGTCAGACTATTCCAGAAAAGAAGGATCCTTTGCATTAGAATGAATTCTTAGGCAAAAGTGTTAGGATGGATTTCTTCAACTAGAGCTATTTCTGACATTAGACTGCCACTATGTCTTACAAGTTAAAATGGCAGAACATAACTGTTCTTTCGAATATGGATGTGGCAAACACATGATAGCAGAAGCAAAAAAATGTGGAAAAGGGTTAATATTGTGCAATTGATGCTACAATTGCAGATACTCTGCTTATTAAGTATGTTGTCAGGCAGTACAGGTAATGCAAGTCATGGGACTATATACCTCCACTTCATAGTTCTCAACCTTGTAGCACAAGAAATCTGGACAAAGCCTAAAATAATGGGGGGACAAAGGACCAAAAATAGGGATGGATTTTAAATATTGCTCTTATAAACTTGGAAAGTTGCTAGAATAGTAGGTTTTATGTTAGCATCCATTTTCTAAAGGATATAAAGTCTGAAACTTAAATGTGTGTTATAATATAGTGCCAGAAAATCACACATTTTAAGAGGAATAGACCTAAAATACGAGGCAAAAAGCTGGACATTCTATGAAAATCTGGACATTTGAGAGGTATGGTCCACTTAGAAAATATTGCAAATAGAGAAGAAAAAGCTTCCAGAATAGTAGAAGGCCTTGAATTGTCATTAGATGTGGAGTGAAAGTGCATTCGACATGTCAGGAACAGTGCAAATGTCATTAGATATGGAACAAGACTTTATTGGATGTGAGATTGTAAGAAGTAACTCTCAACAGATGGGGAACAAACTTTACTGGACATGAAAGAAATAAGGTCCATACATCAGAAATGGAAAACTAGTTACGTTAGGAAAAGAAAATAAGGCATAAGGAAATCTTTGGAGAATATTCCACAATATCCACTCATCCTGACAGATAACAAACTGCTGATTATTGTACTTTTTGTTTATAAAAATAACCACAGCTTGCTATTGTGCAGAATTTTTATTCTCAGGATACTGCTACATCCTGTTCAGAAATAAAATTGCTCAGCTGTAACATGTCTTTGTCTACAGAAAACTTCTTTCAGCTCAATGCTTTGGGTTAGGAATCTATCATGCTATCTGATGTTTCTGATGAGGTAGTATAGGTTTAGGCCTCTAAAATGGGTGTTAACTTTAGGTACAGGGGTTTCAAGAATGCTGGGCCATTTATAACCCAAAAGGCTAAGCACAGAGAGACAGGGCTTTTAGTCTATCAGCTTTTATGTCACAGAAATACATTTACCAAAGAGGAGTGGACCGAGGGCAGTGCTCTAAGGGACACCACTAGTGACATTTTTTTGTCTAAAGCAAATACCCCCAATCTTAACTGCAAGTGTTCTCTCAGACAGCCATATTACCAACTCTGTGAACTATGTATGAGTTAATGTTGAATTCGGAGAGTTTGCCAATAATTCCTGAATAGGAGACAGTGTCAACAGCATTGATAAGGTCCAGATAAGCAGCGTGGACTGTATAACCCTTATTTGTGGCCTCAGTAATCCTTTCAAATAACTCACCCAGGCTGAGCAGGCATGATCTGCCTTTTACAAAGCTGAACTGGATCACCTATATCATTTATTTGCTCAGTTGTAATATATTCCATAGTCTTCCAGATAATACTAGTGAAACTAACATATTTGTAATACCCAGGGTCAATAGAGAGACTGCTTTTATGCAAGAATACTACAAATGCCGTTCTCCACATCTTGGGGATATAACCAGTGGAGAGATTCAGCTTAAGCTTCCAGTCTCCACACCTCAGGGACATAACCAGTGGAGATACTCAGACTGAGTTACAATAATATTGCAAAAAAAAAAAAGCTTAAGAAATAAAATAAGTCCATATATATGAGAGTCACTTTACCTCTGTAATCAGTGTAAGATTATACACTTATACAATGCAGAAACATAATGCATAATAAGGAATTTTTAGACCTATAACTTACACTCTAACCTAATTCCCTTGCAAAGTGTGATACATAATGTAGCCATGAAAAACTGAACCGCTTTCACAATGTTTCAGAAGAAAAACATTTGGAATACATTTATAATACAATGGTTTTAAACAAATTTTCTAATTTCCTTGTTTTAAGTTAATTTGTAATGCTCTTCATATGATATTAGTTATGAAAATGTTATGCTGACATAATAAAAATGCAAGAAATAATATACCAAAATTGCTAGTAAAGCAACTTTAACACATAATAAGCAAAACACATTTGATTTTGTACATCAGCCTGAATTAGCACTCATTTTTATCACTTAGATGTCCAAAACAAAATTTAATTGCACCAAAATTTAACTGCACATTCTTTTTCATACATTATCACCTAAGGACAGGTCACATATATGGGGGTGCCTAGCAATGATGAATACATAACAAAATGTCTTTGTGGGACTGACACAGCTATGACAGGACAGACAATAATATACATAGACACAGCTGTTTTTTTTCAAAAGGAAGACAACATATTTTGACAAAAAGACACCAAGACAGGACTTGAACAGCTCAGTACTGCTGCCCCATTGTCTTCTTTTTCTCAGCTGCTGAAATAAAAACAAAATCTTTATTTTTCAGTCCCTGTAACAAAAAAGGTTGACAACTGCACTGTACAAAGGGTAGTGTCTTCAGAAATTGATACCAGTTATAACAAAAACTAGGAAGGAACCAGCTTAATGTAGACTGGGTTGAAAATATAGAGAAGTAACCTACATAAGTATACCAAAACCATGCATTTTCTGCAGCATCATATTTATTGGGCCTTATACTTGAATATTTATCCTGCTCTTATATAAGTATCTAGATTGCTTCACATTCAGGCTTAAGGTTAAAGACTCACAACCTGGATTTCACTCCCTCTTGCTGTAACCTTTCTCCAGAGTTCTCTAGCCCTCTAGGGAAAAGAAAGACATCAGTATTCAGATACAACAGAACAACATGCGGAAAAAAAACAAGCATGACATTTGACAAAAGGGATGAAAAATATCTTATATTTTTACAAAACATTAAATTCTACTCTTTATCAAATATTAGCAACATTTTCACTTTAAAAGCTGACTAATATTTCTCAAAACATATTTTAATTATTTTAAAACTCCAAGAAACTACTACTTTAACTTTTCCCAGTCCTTCAGCAATATTTTGTTAAATATTAATAACGGACCGTATAATTCTAAAATAAGTAGTAATCTGCTGATTACTATGTTTCCTTTTCCCCCATTGATTTGTCTCCGCAAAGTAAATAACTAAAACCATAAAGTATTAAAATCTAATGGTATGGGACTGTACACATAAAATAAAAATAAACTTTATCCTTAGAATTATAGAAAACATATGTTTTGGCACACCACTTAAGATGTGTAAGTAGTAAAAGGAAATTGTAGGAAATGGTCTTAAAGCACTGAAAACTAATTTTATAATGAAACATTTAATTTGATGCCTCTGCAATCATATATTTAATTATATTTATTTTAAAGTTTTGTCAGCTGCATAATAAAACAAATTAACACTGCTTTTTATACAATAAATCAATATTTTCAAGCTAAATTTATTTTAAATAATTAATCCTTTCTAGATGCATATATTAATCTTATTTTTACCAGAATTGTTTGTAAAGTTAACCACAAATAAATGCAAATCTTTAAACCTAAATTTGGGTTGCTCTCATAATTTTCACTATAAATAATGCAAGGTAATGCATAACAGGAAGGGCCACTTATTAGCTTCTATTATAAATATTTTCAATCTTATAAAATATAGTGACTTCTATTATAAAAATCTGCAATTTAAAAAAATGCACTGCTTTAGTTTTACCACAATCCCTATGGATAAAAACACCATTCCCTTTTGTGATAATATATGGTTTTCTTTCCACATATTATTTTACCAGTCAGGCAAAATCAGCCATGAATTTGGAAACATCTGCATTTCTATAATTAAGATTGAAGTGGCTGAGGCATAGATTCCTTTAAATGAACAAAGTAATCATCTGTTGTTAACAAGTTCTATGAAAGGGGAAAAATGGCACTCTAATTTGCAAAAGGGCTGTCTGTAGTAAGGATTAAAGTGAATGAAACCTGAATTTCTAACAACACTGATTTACTTCTATGAAGCAATAAACACTGAGAATAACAAAATTAGGAATAAAGGATCAGACTGGGTATTAGGGTTAAGAAGGTATCTCTGTTGATCTGATGCACTAAGAATGCACACTCACGCCCAGGTGTAGCAGCCGTTGAGCTGGTAGGAGAGGAAAGAGCATTGGATAACGATACATGACTAGGACTAGAAACATTGGTTATATCCTGGTGCTGGCTTGTGACGGAGGACTGCCGTCTTAGAGCCCCCTGAAAGGAAGTGCCACTCTTGAAAGTATTGACTACCTCGATCTGCAATGGAGGAAATAATGACACAAATTGCTTAGAAAATGAACAAACATTACATAACAAGTACAGAAGGAATGACAAAACACTGTCATTTGTTGGACTGACATACAGTATGCATACTTGGATGATATGATGTCTCATCAGCTGCCTTTTGCCTTAGTTGCCTTATGCTCACAAATGTCCTCTTTTCCATGACATATTATACAAAATAAAAACAGTGGCAGTCAGTCATTTGGCAGTACACTTTATACATTTAATGGCATGATTATTACTCACAGTAAATCATAACTTTTGGTATAAAAGACATGGTATACAATGTGAATTGCATGGGGACTAACTGCTATGCATTTGTTTACATTGTAGAAACCTGACATAAATTTTATAAAGCTGAAATCTTTTTCACAAAAGCTTAGACATAGATGTTAGATTTATCCAGAGTGCAATTTTTTTTTGGGGGGGGGTGACAATTCTATGGCTCATTCATTCCTCTCAGGTGAAAGGGCAGCCAGCAGCAGGAGCAGTAGTGTTGCTATCACCCTGTTTGAGGAGTTGGAGAGAATTTCCACTTCAGCAGTACTAGATTCCCATTGTTCTTGCCTATGAGATATCTAGTGAGTGAACACAAGGGGGATATCTCTTGTTTCCGTGAGAGGTGTACCCTCGAACACCATGCCCCCTCAAAAGCAGGTGACCTCAGCTTGACCATGGACTTCCCCATTGAAAGAAGGGCACAGCTAGTAACCCCTGAGGTCCACCATAGATTTTAATGCAGAGTCTGTACTCTACTGAGGGTGCTTCATGTCATCATTCTGCTGTCTGTCTGTCTCTTTCAGTCTCTGCATATCTCTTCCTCTACTGGGTTCCAGTTGTATTTCTGAAACCCAGTAGTGCAAGCCCTAAAAATTGGAATAATTAAGCACAATTAGCAGGAAAAAGTTACTCAGTATGAAATTACTGTATCTCAGGGAATTTTCCCTTCTTCAAGGCACAGTAATCTCAGATTTAATATATATATATATATATATATATATATATATATATATATATATATATATGTAGCAGATGTGGGGATACTGTCCCCCACGTCAAGGCATGCAAGAGGGCTTGTCTCACTCTGTGACTACGGGTAACAACAAATTTCACATTTTGCTATTTTTACCTGCAGGACTGTCTTTATTTATTCATAGGTTCATAGGTTCATAGGTAGGTACTAGGCTATCGACCCTGGGGCCTATATAAGCCTAGCCAAAGGTACCCTGCCTTTCGCCACCCAAGAAAATTATTTTCTTGTGCCACTGTCAAGCAAAGCCACAGAGATGATCCCCGGGGTGAATTTCCTATTTCCCATCCAATCATCAAGATTTTTCTTGAAGAGTGCTAATGAGGAGCTTTGTTTGATATAGATAGGTAGTTTGTTCTGGAGTATGGGAAGTCTCTGGGGCAGGAATCTAACCCTCCAGCATGTTCTGTTTATTGTGGTGACAAGGTTTAGGTCCCTAGAGCATGTAGCTCATAGGGATTGGGATTTCTTTAAGTGGAGCATGTCTAAAAGCTCTGGGTTTGACATAGCTTTGTGGGTTAAGCAGAGATCGCCTCTGAGTAGGCGATATGCAACCGAATAAACCTGGAGTTTTTTGAGACGGTCTGCGTAGGGCATCTGTTTGAGGCTGATAATCCTCTTTGTGAGGTATTTCTGTGGCCTTTCCAGTTGTTGTAGATGTCTTGTGAGGAGTTTCAGAACTCTCACTGGCAACTGAACTGCCCTCCTTTGGCATCTGGATTACAAGTAGAATCTTGGTCAGTTAGTTTGTAATCATGGCTTCATCCCTCTGCCACAGGGCCAGAATTTTGCAATCTAATGAAGAAGATGCATATCCTTCTTAGCTAAGAGATTTGTCTTCTGTATCCATACCAAATATAAACTTCTGTCTATACATTACTTCATAAAACATATCACCAAATGCAATCTGTGGAATTTCTTCAGGAACACATTTTGAATTCCTAATTTAAGGAACAAGAGTAAAATTTAATATATATAAAGCACTTTGTCTATTCAGAATCTTCAGAAATCTTTTTCTGTTTAAAAACTTTCATAGCTTGTTGTCTTAGGCTATTGTATAAACTGAAACATTTACTCTGTGTAATTATCTCTTGGCTAGTGGGGGCTGGTTCTTTTGTGTTCTTGTAAAAAAAAAGTTGTGTTTCTGGTCTTTGGTGCAGGCTGGAGAAGTTGTTTGACCGCAACTGAGCTACAAAATATAAGTATTTTTTGATTATTTTAACAGATTAGTGTTTTTATAATTTAATATATATAAAGCACTTTGTCTATTCAGAATCTTCAGAAATCTTTTCTGTTTAAAAACTTTCATAGCTTGTTGTCTTAGGCTATTGTATAAACTGAAACATTTACTCTGTGTAATTATCTCTTGGCTAGTGGGGCTGGTTCTTTTGTGTTCTTGTAAAAAAAGTTGTGTTTCTGGTCTTTGGTGCAGGCTGGAGAAGTTGTTTGACCGCAACTGAGCTACAAAATATAAGTATTTTTTGATTATTTTAACAGATTACTGTTTTTATAATTTAATATATATAAAGCACTTTGTCTATTCAGAATCTTCAGAAATCTTTTTCTGTTTAAAAACTTTCATAGCTTGTTGTCTTAGGCTATTGTATAAACTGAAACATTTACTCTGTGTAATTATCTCTTGGCTAGTGGGGCTGGTTCTTTTGTGTTCTTGTAAAAAAGTTGTGTTTCTGGTCTTTGGTGCAGGCTGGAGAAGTTGTTTGACGCAACTGAGCTACAAAATATAAGTATTTTTGTTTATTTTAACAGATTACTGTTTTTATAATTTAATATATATAAAGCACTTTGTCTATTCAGAATCTTCAGAAATCTTTTTCTGTTTAAAAACTTTCATAGCTTGTTGTCTTAGGCTATTGTATAAACTGAAACATTTACTCTGTGTAATTATCTCTTGGCTAGTGGGGCTGGTTCTTTTGTGTTCTTGTAAAAAACGTTGTGTTTCTGGTCTTTGGTGCAGGCTGGAGAAGTTGTTTGACCGCAACTGAGCTACAAAATATAAGTATTTTTTGATTATTTTAACAGATTACTGTTTTATAATTTAATATATATAAAGCACTTTGTCTATTCAGAATCTTCAGAAATCTTTTTCTGTTTATATCTTTCATAGCTTGTTGTCTTAGGCTATTGTATAAACTGAAACATTTACTCTGTGTAATTATCTCTTGGCTAGTGGGGCTGGTTCTTTTGTGTTCTTGTAAAAAAGTTGTGTTTCTGGTCTTTGGTGCAGGCTGGAGAAGTTGTTTGACCGCAACTGAGCTACAAAATATAAGTATTTTTGATTATTTTAACAGATTACTGTTTTTATAATTTAATATATATAAAGCACTTTGTCTATTCAGAATCTTCAGAAATCTTTTTCTGTTTAAAAACTTTCATAGCTTGTTGTCTTAGGCTATTGTATAAACTGAAACATTTACTCTGTGTAATTATCTCTTGGCTAGTGGGGGCTGGTTCTTTTGTGTTCTTGTAAAAAAAGTTGTGTTTCTGGTCTTTGGTGCAGGCTGGAGAAGTTGTTTGACCGCAACTGAGCTACAAAATATAAGTATTTTTTGATTATTTTAACAGATTACTGTTTTATAATTTAATATATATAAAGCACTTTGTCTATTCAGAATCTTCAGAAATCTTTTTCTGTTTAAAAACTTTCATAGCTTGTTGTCTTAGGCTATTGTATAAACTGAAACATTTACTCTGTGTAATTATCTCTTGGCTAGTGGGGGCTGGTTCTTTTGTGTTCTTGTAAAAAAAGTTGTGTTTCTGGTCTTTGGTGCAGGCTGGAGAAGTTGTTTGACCGCAACTGAGCTACAAAATATAAGTATTTTTGATTATTTTAACAGATTACTGTTTTTATAATTTAATATATATAAAGCACTTTGTCTATTCAGAATCTTCAGAAATCTTTTCTGTTTAAAAACTTTCATAGCTTGTTGTCTTAGGCTATTGTATAAACTGAAACATTTACTCTGTGTAATTATCTCTTGGCTAGTGGGGCTGGTTCTTTTGTGTTCTTGTAAAAAAAGTTGTGTTTCTGGTCTTTGGTGCAGGCTGGAGAAGTTGTTTGACCGCAACTGAGCTACAAAATATAAGTATTTTTGATTATTTTAACAGATTACTGTTTTTATAATTTAATATATATAAAGCACTTTGTCTATTCAGAATCTTCAGAAATCTTTTTCTGTTTAAAAACTTTCATAGCTTGTTGTCTTAGGCTATTGTATAAACTGAAACATTTACTCTGTGTAATTATCTCTTGGCTAGTGGGGGCTGGTTCTTTTGTGTTCTTGTAAAAAAAGTTGTGTTTCTGGTCTTTGGTGCAGGCTGGAGAAGTTGTTTGACCGCAACTGAGCTACAAAATATAAGTATTTTTGATTATTTTAACAGATTACTGTTTTTATAATTTAATATATATAAAGCACTTTGTCTATTCAGAATCTTCAGAAATCTTTTTCTGTTTAAAAACTTTCATAGCTTGTTGTCTTAGGCTATTGTATAAACTGAAACATTTACTCTGTGTAATTATCTCTTGGCTAGTGGGGGCTGGTTCTTTTGTGTTCTTGTAAAAAAGTTGTGTTTCTGGTCTTTGGTGCAGGCTGGAGAAGTTGTTTGACCGCAACTGAGCTACAAAATATAAGTATTTTTGATTATTTTAACAGATTACTGTTTTTATAATTTAATATATATAAAGCACTTTGTCTATTCAGAATCTTCAGAAATCTTTTTCTGTTTAAAAACTTTCATAGCTTGTTGTCTTAGGCTATTGTATAAACTGAAACATTTACTCTGTGTAATTATCTCTTGGCTAGTGGGGCTGGTTCTTTTGTGTTCTTGTAAAAAAGTTGTGTTTCTGGTCTTTGGTGCAGGCTGGAGAAGTTGTTTGACCGCAACTGAGCTACAAAATATAAGTATTTTTGATTATTTTAACAGATTACTGTTTTATAATTTAATATATATAAAGCACTTTGTCTATTCAGAATCTTCAGAAATCTTTTTCTGTTTAAAACTTTCATAGCTTGTTGTCTTAGGCTATTGTATAAACTGAAACATTTACTCTGTGTAATTATCTCTTGGCTAGTGGGGGCTGGTTCTTTTGTGTTCTTGTAAAAAAGTTGTGTTTCTGGTCTTTGGTGCAGGCTGGAGAAGTTGTTTGACCGCAACTGAGCTACAAAATATAAGTATTTTTTGATTATTTTAACAGATTACTGTTTTATAATTTAATATATATAAAGCACTTTGTCTATTCAGAATCTTCAGAAATCTTTTTCTGTTTAAAAACTTTCATAGCTTGTTGTCTTAGGCTATTGTATAAACTGAAACATTTACTCTGTGTAATTATCTCTTGGCTAGTGGGGGCTGGTTCTTTTGTGTTCTTGTAAAAAAAAAGTTGTGTTTCTGGTCTTTGGTGCAGGCTGGAGAAGTTGTTTGACCGCAACTGAGCTACAAAATATAAGTATTTTTTGATTATTTTAACAGATTACTGTTTTTATAATTTAATATATATAAAGCACTTTGTCTATTCAGAATCTTCAGAAATCTTTTTCTGTTTAAAAACTTTCATAGCTTGTTGTCTTAGGCTATTTTGGTGGCTACTTGGTGGCTTTGCAGTTGCCCGCCCCTACTGTGACACACCTCCCAGTCTAGTGTCATTAGCTCATTCTTCTTAATACAGAGAGAACATTTGATAAGGCCTTCTGTTCTTCCTTTTTACCTTTTCAAAAAGTAAAACAAAACTTTTTTTTCTTCTTCGCCTGAACCTTCTTGTGTTCTGACTGTCCTTCTCAAACATATTGGAAATATACAGTATATTTCAGAGCATTTGTTATAACTGTATTTGCTATAACTGATTTAAGTATTTTTTTCTGGCTTTTTGAATATTTACTGCTTAGTGACTGCATCTTAGCCTGTTTATACAGCTCTGCATTCTATTTAAACTGTTTTTGTGTTGATTAACTGTTTTGCACTCTTAAAAGTTATTTGTTGCTTAATTTTACCTGTAGGCTAACACACTCAAGTGTGCTAGCCACTTAAAAGCATTTATAGCATTTACTGTCTGTTTTTTTCCTTGTCTCTGTAAAAAAAAAAAAAAAAAAAAAAAAATCTCTTGTTTTCCCACCTTACTGAACTAGAGTAGTCCAGTTTCAGAGTTGCTGATCCCTGGGCTTTGTTTTTAGTTCCTGTTACTGATCCATTGCCTTATTAGGAAGGAGGGAAGTTTCTTTGCTTACCAGTGGGAGTGGGAAGCACTGAGCAGCCTTTTGTCCGAATTGGTGAAGTTTCAGCCAGAAACTAGTAGTCTATTGGTCGTTTTGGGCCAATTCTAGCTCCTTTCAGCCCCTGCTATAAAACACACTAAACACGTGTTTTCCAGCTTGTACCAACTCTGCACAGATCCTCGTGGTGGCCTGCAGAGTGATCCAAGCAGCAGAGAGCTAAAAGAGTGACTTTCTACCAGATATAAGTATTTTTGTGGCTTTCCCACTGTTATTAAGCTAGCGACTGCATTTCGCCTGTTTTACTGCTACTTTAAGTGATTTCTGCATTTTACACTGTTTATTGCACTTTAAGTTACTAATTGTTGCAAATTGTTTCTGTAGGCTACACACTAAAGTGCTAGCCGATTTACAGCATTTATAGCATTTACTGTCTGTTTTTCCTTATCTCTGTAATAAAACAAAAATCTCTTGTTTTCCCACTTTACTGAACTAGAGTAGTCCAGTTTCAGAGTTGCTGATCCCTGGGCTTTGTTTTTAGTTCCTGTTACTGATCCATTGCCTTATTAGGAAGGAGGGAAGTTTCTTTGCTTACCAGTGGGAGTGGGAAGCACTGAGCGCCTTTTGTCCGATTTGGTGAAGTTTCAGCCAGAAACTAGTAGTCCATTGGTCATTTTGGGCCAATTCCTAGCTCCCTTCAGCCCCTGCTATAAAACACGCTAAACTGTACTGCTGATCTAACCAGCATATCCTATAACTGAAAAGTTCATCTCTACTTGATTCCCAAGTAGACTATTCTCTATCTGTAAAGCCTAGCACTTACTCCTACAGTACTTGCACCTTGATAAAGCACTCTTATTATAGATAGTACCCCACCAGCCCAAAACCCACTTCCCGAGTCCTTTGAAAGTTCTTTATCTACTACTTCTAGTATGTCGAGGGATCAGTTGCTAGTGTCCTCTCCAGCTCAACTGGTGAACCTGGGAATATTGAGGCAATGTTACAATTGCCTCATGTACTGAACAATCCCTCCTTCTCCCACAAAACACAAATACATGCGAGAGATGCAACTATACGGCCAAACTGGAGGCTGAGCTCTCTCAACATAGGACTGGCAAGACCAGACAGGAGGAGAAGGCAACCACGCACAATACATACCCAGTCACACATTGTACCATCACAACTTCAAATCATACACATACTCACACAAAGACATACTCGGAGGCTCTGGTCAAAAATTTACCAAAACAGCAGAGGCCACCAAAGCAGACACCCAAACAACTACCACCTCACGACCCAACACATGCAACACATAGACCACACAGTCAGAGTGTCAAACAGTCACAGCCCTTAAGGCCAAACAAAATGCCAGACACACTTGTCATTGGTGATTCCATAGTCAGGCACACTGGCGTCCCGCTCACCAGACTGAGTAAGGAGAAGGTCACAGTAAGCTGCCTGTCGGGTGCTAGAATCCGCCACATAACGCAAGCACTCAGGTCTCTCAACAGCAGGTACAAGTGCGACTCAGTCATTGTCCACGCTGGTGTCAGCGACCTGAGGCGCACCTCCTTGGACTACATGAAAGGGTCGGCGAGGAGCACACTGATTATGTAGCCCAGGCAGGTCTGACCCTGACCTTGTGCAGGAACCTAGGTTCACCTAGGATGATGCCACAAGACAGTGATAAGATGATCAGCTTTAATAATTGGCTTAAATTCTGGTGTCATTCAAAGGGATCAATGTCTGTCTGCCTGGGATGACATGCTGGACAAGCCACGCTGCTTCAAGGGGCGGCTTGCACCTGTCACCCTGGGCTTCGGATATTGGCAAAGGCTCTTGCCACCCCATAGTGCCTTTTTAGGCAAGGCTCAAATTCTAAACCTATCACCCTAGAACACCAAAAGGAAAAAACTAAGGGTAATGCTGCTCAATGCCAGAAGTCTCAATCTCAAGATGCACTTTTCGAGGCCCTTCTCAATATGGAGAACATCGATGTCTGTGCTGTGACAGAAACCTGGTTCAAGGCTCCTGAGAGCACCCCAGCACTAACAGGTTTCACCTCATATCATACGTTCGGCCCCAAAATCCGGACAACACCAAGAAAGGAGGGTGTCCATATTCATAAAGGGCACCCACACCTCAAGGTTGGTGGCAACGCGATGCATCGGAGACCATCCAGGTGCAATTAACCATAGGCAAGACTGCTCTGCAATTTGTAGCATGTTACAGGCCACCCTCTCAAACTCAGGAACCTCACATGGCCTTCCTGAAAACATTGGAGGGATAAATGTATCTCCAAACACCATCATACTAGGTGACTTCAACTACCCTAATATAGACTGGGAACACTACTCAAGCCCGAACACTCTAACCCAAAGATTCCTGGAGTTCATAAACTCAAATGCCATGGAACAACTAGTCACCATCCCCACAAGAGGTGAAAACATACTTGATCTCATCATCACGAACATGGGATCAAAATGTTCAACACCGAAGTATACCCCTCACTGGTGAGATCAGATCATAAACTAATCTCGCTGGAGGTCCTCATCCCGCCCCACCTGAAACAAAAAGACCACAGTGAAAAACTTCTCAAAAGCCGATTTCACACTTCTAAAAACTAGTGTGGTCTCCTTTAAGGCCCCTGAGCCAGTGGTAAACATTACTCAAACCGCTGAATCACTTACAAATGCCTTCTACCAGCACCTACAGGACTGCATGGATCAGGCAATCCCAAACAAAACTAAGACTCTCTGTACCAAAGGCAAGCGTCCAGTCTGGTGGACCCCAGCCATAAACAAGCTCTACAACAAAAGGAGGAAGCTACTACAAGATAGAGCAAAATCCTTGAAAGGTAAGACACCTTTGATCATTATAAGTAAAAACTAAGAGCTCTCATAAAATCATCCAAGGCAAATTTTGAGAGAAAAATCGCCAAGGACTCTAAAGACAATCATAAGGCCTTCTTTAGCTATGTTAGAAACCTAGGAGGAAACTCCCAGATATGCTCAGAATTAGTTCAAAATGATGTGAAAATTACTGAACCTACACACATTGCTAACATACTGGCTGACAGGTTCAGTGCAAACTTCTCCCCAAAAGGAGAGATATCTATTCCAGAGGATTGTAGCCCCCAAACATCTCCAACGCCCAGGTGAGAACTGCCCTCACTAAGGCAAAAACACAGCATCCATGGGACGGATGGTGTCCCCGGCTGTGTGCTTCATGAACTCAACGAGGAATTAAACCCACAGTTAGGACAGCTGTTTAATCTTAGCCTCACCTCAGGATACGTGCCCAAGGAGTGGCGCCGGCGACTGTGGTCCCACTTCATAAGGCGGTGCCTCCACAGACCCTGGAAATTACCGCCCATTAGCTTGACAAGCCTTATCTGCAAAGCCATGGAGAGGATCATAATGGAACTCATAAATAAAGACATAGGGAACTTGCAGACTTTGGATCCAACCCAGTTTGGCTTTGTCAAAGGCAGATCCTGCCTCTTAAACTTGGTTGACTTTTTCGAGACAGTCACCAAGGCCATTGATGAGGAAAGGCAGTCCATACAGCCTACCTCGACCTGGCAAAGGCCTTGACACAATACCCCACTCAGGTATCATCGAAAAACTCATCAGCTTGAATGTAAACCCATACATCACAAGATGGGTTGCAAACTGGCTAGCGACAGAACCCACAGGGTCAGAGTTGCTGGAGCCATGTCAGACTCAAAGCCTGTCACAAGTGGTGTCCCACAGGGCTCAGTCCTGGGTCCACTCTTGTTCGGCATCTACTTTTCTGAAGTACAAGCAAACACAGGAGGGTTATGGCTGACAAAGTTTGCAGATGACTGCAAACTGGGCGCCATAGTCGAAACACATCTGACACAGATATCCTCCAGAAGGGCCTCACAGAAATGGATAACTGGTGCCAGAGCCATGGCCTGAAGTTAAACGCCAAAAATGCATAGTCATACCCTTCGGGAAAAACAAGGTTACCCCTAGCTACCATATAGGTGACAATCCACTGAGCACAGAAAAGTCATCAGGGATCTGGGGACCCAAGTTGACAGTAGTCTTTCGTTTGACACTCATGTTGCTAAAGTAGTTAGGAAAACCTTCTATATCGCCCACCTGATCATGAAGGGATTCACATCTAGATCAAGGGAGGTCATCGTCCCCTGTACTCATCACTCATTAGACCTATGATTGAGTACAATGCCCGTTCGAATGTATCTGACCAGACACCTGATGCAGCTTGAAAGGCCCCAAAAGTTCCTCACCAAAAGGATAAAGGGTCTCAAAAATATGTCTTATGCTGCCCGACTGAAAGAACTCCAGCTTTATTCAGTCTCATACCGCTTGCTCAGAGGTGACCTGTGCCTGACATATAAGGCCATGTCAAACCCAGATTTGATGAATATGCTTCACCTCAAAAATCTAGATCCCTCAGAACCACAAGGGCGGAGACTTAAACCTTGACACAGTTATAAATAGAACGTGCTGGAGGGACAGATTCATCACCCAGAGACTCCCTATGCTGTGGAACAAAATCCCGGTACATGTGAGGCAGAGCACCTCGCTGGCCTTGTTCAAGAGGAATCTTGACCAATGGATGGGAGATCGCAGATATACCCCAGGGATTACTTCAGTGTCACTGCTTGACAGAGGCACAGAAAAATGATAGGCATAGTTTTTATTCAAACTAAAGGGGTGGCGAAAGCCACATAACTATGGGCTAGGCTTATAAATGCCCTTGGGCAGATAGCCTAGTATGAACCTATGAACCTATGAACCTATGTGTTCAAGAAAACTTTTCATGCATATGCCAGTACTGTCACTCTGCCTGCATTTTAACATTTTATATAAATTGGGGGGGGGGGGGGTCTGAGGTTTACATAAGCATATTATCTGTCATAGATCTTCCTTAAAATCAAAACACCTTTTTACAGAAAAAATATTTTTGATTTTATGCTAATAAGTATCTTCAATATCTTAAGAGCTGTCAAAGCCTGTAATAATGGATATAAGCTAAAACAGTAATTTGTTTTCTGTCTTACACATTTTAGGGAGGTATTCCATGACATTTTTAAATGAATCGTGTATTTTTCTTTTTTTGGGGTGGGGTATGTTCTGGCAAGAAATACTGGCTTAATAAGAAACTTATTATAAATAAATATTGCTAATTCTGTTGAATGAGACTATATTGCTACCCAGAGATTGCACAGTTTTCAAACTTCACTAAGAAGCATTCCTGTTGTAAACCAAACTGAAGAATAAACTGTGAGGCAGCAATGGAAACCACTGCACTTAAGAGCTATTTCTAAGAGTAGATCAATATTTTTAGTTATTGATGGCAGCCTCCCGGGCAAGGCTCATGATTGTTGCAGTGTAGTCCCAAGGGGGTCTGAAAATGCTGCACATTTGTTTTTCTTTTAAGCATAGCCACTCATCCCAGATTTTTTTTAAGCACTGGAAATTGATTAAAATGATAAATACATGACCCTGTCAGTAGTATTTTGTTAAGGTGATCATTGCAATGCATATACAGCCCGGCAGCCCTGGGTGCAATCATGTTTTGTAAACTGCTGATTATGACAGAAGAAATTTAAGGCAATTTTAAAAAGCATAATGGAAATAGCATGAGGAAAGTATTAGTCTGCTGATGACCTATTATACTATAAGAAACAGCAACAGAGAAAAAATGTTTAATTTGAAGGTGGGAAAAGTAAAATAGTGCAATGTACCTAGTAGAGAGGGCTCTGGTGCAAAATATTGGTGTAGATCTTTAACTCAGTGGTATTTATTGTTACTTCACAGTATATAATACATGTAGGTAGGAGTGTGTTTGTGTGTGTGTGTGTGTGTGTGTGTGCACCATTTTCAACTGTAGGTGTAAGTAATGTTATCCCTAGGAGTTCTGTCATATATAAATAAATATTCTAGGTACCTGGTTCATAGAAAGACTTTCTTATATGTTTGCATTACATATCCATTGGTTGCTGTGTGTATATATATATATATATATATATATATATATATATATATATATATATATATATATATATAGATATATATATATATATATATATATAGATATATATATATATATATATATATATAGATACATACATACATACATACACATATATATATATATATATATACACACACACACACACACACACACACACACACACACACACACACACACACACATATATATCTATCTATACAGGGTTCAATATTAGTACCACTACTTTTTTCCATTTTCACTAACAGCCTCCATACCTTCACCCAAAATGCCTCACTCATACAGTACGCAGATGACACCACTCTCATCTGCTCTGCACCATCACTCACAACCCTTCAAAAACTTACTCAAGACTCCTTCACCTCGGTAGAAAACTGGATTACCCAGATTCAACTAATCCTTAATCCCAACAAAACCAAACTACTCATTTTCTCCTCTAACAAATCTAAATCTATCAACCAACCTTTTACAATCCCTGCCAAAAACGGTATCAACATCTTACCCACAAACCATATCAAACTCCTTGGCGTGGTAATAGACAAAAAACTACTGTTTGATGTGCATATAGCACAAACCATAAAAAAGGTCCACAAAAAATCGGGGATACTATATAGGCACAAAAAATTCCTAACTGACCAAGCTCATGTGACACTTGTCCAAACACACCTTCTATCTGCTTTAATGTATGCCGCTCCGATCCTTACCCACATAAGAAAACAGGATCTTGAACAACTTCAGTCATACTACAATAAAATCGCCAGATTCGCTTCTAAATCCAACTACAAATCACACCACTGTCATGCACTGTGCAAACTGCAGTGGCTAGAACTACCTCAACTACTCAACTATCATCAACTAACAATTGTCTACAATATTTTGAACTATCTCCCCAAAACCCCATCTCTTAGTCAGTTACTAACCAAGCACACATCAAATTGTCCCCTACGCTCTTCAGAAAAAACACTATTGTCTATCTCCAAAGCCAACAACTCTGCAGGACTAGCCCTAGTCTCCAACAAAATAGCAAGAAACTGGAATAACCTTCCCCCTACCCTTACCTCTGCTACATCGGCCAATATTTTTAAAACCTCTCTTAAAAGTCCACCTCATGAATAAATGGATATGCCCATGCATCACATAACATTTAAACATATCTCTTGTGATGACAATTTCTATTCTCACTGTCTGATATATATATATATATATATATATATATATATATATATATATATATAGTATATTGTTTGACACTGTATAACAATTATTTAAATCTGCTGAACTTTATTGTGAATTGTACATAATCTATGTCTGAACATTTGATGTGCTGAACTTATCATAAATTGTACATAATCTATGTCTGAACATTTGACGTGTGAACTTATTGTAAACTGGACTTAAAATGTATGGAGCTTTTCTCCCCGGGCTCCGCTGTAAATGGACCTGTGTCTAGTTGGACTATCCCGGTAAACAAATGTAAAATAAAAATAAATAAATAAATAAAATATGTATGTGTGTGTGTGTGTGTGTGTGTGTGTGTGTGTGTGTGTGTGTGTGTGTGTGTGTATATATGTGTATATATATATATATATATATATATATATATATATATATATATATGTGTGTGTGTGTGTGTGTATATATATATATATATATATATATATATATATATATATATATATATATATATAGGTCTACCTCTCTAGACTGAATTTCCATGTAATCGATTTTTACTTCATTGAGATGACAACACCAAAATTGCACTAAACCAAAAGTACATATTACTGAATTATTTTACAGGGAATGGAGACACTTGGCCATGTCTGAACAAAAAAACACAACACGGTATGTCAAACCCACCCAGGTGGGGGGGCTACCTCCCAACTAAATATACCAACTGCAGGATCGCACTACAGTGGGGAAAAGGGCAAATATCCCCATGCTGGCCAAGTGTCTCCATTCCCTGTAAAAAAATTCTGTAATGTGGAGTTTCGGTTTAGTGCAATTTCAGTGTTGTCGTCTCAATGAAGTAAAATTCGGGTAAGTCTAAATTCGGTTTACAGAAGTAGACCCATATATATATATATATATATATATATATATATATATATATATATATATCCCAATCAGTTGACTGAGTTTTCAGAAACTCAAAATTCATATGGTTGAGACCATATGATCGACTTTTTGAAAACTTGGAGCTTTTGAATGAAGATTGTGGTACAGCAAGGATCAGGAAATTTACCCTTTTCTTCACTGTAGTGCGATGTTGGAGTTGGTATATATAATTTGAAGGGGGTTTGGGGAGGGATGCCCCCCCCCCCACATGGGGGTACAGGGGGGGCTTGCCCCTCCTGCATAAATGTAAAGTAGATTTTTTTTTCCCATGTTCGAGTTTTAGGAAACTCGATCATATGGTCCCGTCCATATGAATTTTGAGTTAATGAAAACTCTATCATCCAACATAGATCCATATATAGATATATATATATATATATATATATATATATATATATATATATATATGTATGTATGTATGTATAGATATATATGTATATGTATGTATATATATATATATATATATGTATATATATATATATATATATATATATATATATATATATATATATATATACATATATATATGTACCTTTATAATACTATATTCCAAACTTTAGTATTTCAATATTCAGAATACAAATCTTTTAAATTAGTTGCAGAAGATATGTTAGCAGTTGATGAAAGCATACCAAGTGTAATGAAGCTAGATTAATTGGTTCTAAATATATAAAAAGCAGCATAAACAGAATAGTTCATGACAATACTGACAATTTTATGAATAAATACATTTGTTTGTTAAATTGTCACTATTATCATGAACTATGTGGCTTTTTATATGTTTTTTGAACAGTTAGTGTTTCCTAAGAGGTATTTATTAGATGTTTTAAATATATGGATTGCAAACAGTCCGAAGCAGTTTCTCAAAATAAGTGAGAAACTGTTAAGAAGTTATTGCTGGGTAGCATAAACACTTACTAGATCATATTATTGAGAAATGGGGGTTCAGTTAGAAACTGAATTGCCTAAACATATCTGCTTAGCATATTGTATAACATAGAATAATAATCTTCAGTCATGGCAAATATAATACAGACACATCTTAAACAAAATCATTAAGGGACTTACACAATAAAAACAAAATGATATACCTGAAAAAGCATTTGTAGGGATATATAAAGTCTTTCAGGCAAATGGTACTCATTACCTTACCAAATCAGTCCAACTTTTTCATAAGTCCTTAAGTCTTAAGTCTTTTATGTTTATCTTCCTGCCTTCGCACAGATGAGGGTTCAAGTCCCTAGCCTAGAAGTGGCACAGATGAGAGTTCAAGTTTCTAGCCTAGAAGTGGACTACTGTCAGCTCAGCATCCAGATCCAATAAGCAAGATATCTCTTACAACCTCAACAGCACTGACTTTGCATCTTACATTCCCTTATCACACCCAAAAGCTGCTACTTCAGCTAAAAAGTGGTCAACAAGAAAGCATGATAAATACAAGAATACCCTCTACTGCATCCCTCTTACATGGCTACAATTGCCACAGAAACTCTCCCTTTTCATACAGAGATGCCAACTGAACTAAAACAAACTTTGGTTTGCTGTATTTCCTCTCAGCCAAAAATAACATTAATCTGTACTCCTTTTTTAATTACCAGTCTGTATTTTAAAGCCAGTCCAGAGTAGCATTTTGGTTTTAACAAAACCCAGGAAGTGTAAGCCCTCTTCTCCTTTAGCAATACTGATCAGTTATGGATTTTTCTGTATCATCTTGTTGTCCAAATTTACCATTTGTTGCTTACTATATACTAAATAATCAAACACATCTAATATTTTATCTAAAATTTCACCAGCAGCCTTTTTCAATGACGCAAATGCTTCATGCTATGCTTTAACCATTTCCACATCACAAGTTAAAAGTTTCCAAGGATAACTATTCAACTAATCAGCTGGTTAACATAATTCATACATAACCCCATCTATAGTAGCATTAGCATTCACCGGGGAAAGTATTTTTGCCGCTGATTTAGCATTACCACCATTAATAGGCTGGAAGTTACTCAATATCACTTACCACAGTTTTACCTAAAAAATATGTTTTTGCCATATTCTGCAAAATCAGATGACGGTACTGCATCACTGATACCTCCACATGATAGCAGCATTGGGCTTGCTCTAAATAAAGCGATTCAGGCAATACTTTTTTTTACCAAAAGGCTGGCCTTATAATACAGAGAGATCAAGCTGAGATATCCATCCACCAAGCAGTGTGCATGTGCCTCTCAGATTCTTTACTTCATTTGACAGCAATGACCAAAGGTTTGCAAAGCCTATCATCTCTACTAGAAATGCATTTGAGAAGATCTATTCTGAAGCTGTTGGCATTAAGGATGGTACATGTGCTCAAACCCTGGAAGGCTTTTACCATACGATCATCAATGCACCAAACAATGAAGATTTCCATAGGTATAAAGTTAAATGTCATTACGCTGCCTGATACATTTGATACTTTACTGAGAGCCTGTCTGGTTAATTTAGCTTTCTTTGGCTCTTTAGGTATGCATTCTCATTTCTTTTGGTAGCCTGTTGCTTTTGCAGATTAAGTAATACACTTCTATCTAAATGCCAGACTGTATTATTTCTGTGGATTATATTGTGGCATGGCGCAGCCTTCTTTGAAAATGAGGATTAACAAAAGTTAAACCAGATGCATGCGATTTTAGCATACCATTTCCAGAAGTGATAACTCTGCTAGTCTGGCAGATAGAACAAATGATTATGACACTTAAGATGTTTCCTGTAGTATAAAGTATAGGGCATTATTCCGTCCACCTCCATTTTAATAACATGTGACTCTGAGCAGGTTACTTTACTAGATGGTGTTCCCAGATCACTCTTGAAAAGGCACATATCTTCAGTGGCCTTCCCATTTAAAAAAATAAAATAAAAATACAAAACAGTTCAAGCAGCTGATGTTGAAAGGTAGAAGGAGTTTGTGTTTATTTTATTAGTATCATTTTGGTAACCTTAGGTACAGTTTCAAACGACACAAGCATTACGATGTGGTATGGCTTAATTTCCTTTTGGCTTGTTCATACACCATAAAATTTCACTTTGGGTTTCTTCATGCAACTTGCCTTTTGTGTTTTAATATAGAAGTGTCAACAAGCGATTACAGTTTTCACCTGGTGTTTTTACCATCTGTCATTTTGTCCAGCTTCAAATCATTCCATTTCTTGAGCAAATAACACATACATATGTAGTTGTCCTAATTCAAGAAAACAACGTCAGCTGAAGATGTACCATAAAGGGAAGGTTGATAAGTATTAGTCATTCCCCACTGGATTTTGTTGCAGGAACACAGAACATTTCAGTTTCTGCCCCTGGTTGTCTGGATTGCCTGGACTAGACACTGCCATTTTAAATTGCTATCTCAACCTTAAGTTTAAAATAAATATATTTTAAGTGAGATTATACTTCTCAGACACCACTTTAAAATGTATTTTCATTTGCAGTCTTTCAACTTTGCCTTTACTGTTAACTTTGTTATTATTTTTATCTTTTTGAAGCTTAGGGTTGGGAGGGTGGCTTAATGGCTAAGGTGTTTGCTTTACAAACACAAGGTGCAAGGTTTGAGTCTCACAAGGGATAATCGGCTAGGCTTAAAATGGCTCGCAATGGCAGTTAGCTTAGTACTAACCTATGAACTCTGAACCTACGCATTTTCAGTTTCTGACTCCTGAACATACTACTGTATGAATATGAATATGAAAAACACTAATAAGATGTGAGTACACTATATGGGAAGGGCACCAGGGTAAAATAAGGAGGGAGACAAATCAGAGGAAGAGATATTATGTACCAGTCATTACATGCTAAGTAATGCCATTAAGCATTACTGGGTTTAGCAAATAAGAAGTGAAGAAAGAACAGAGCAGGTGAAATGGAGATTGAACCAGCAAGGAGGCGTAGGGAAGGGTGTACTTATATCTTCTGTAAGAGGGGTGGAAGAGGTGGCAGGAAGATACAGTGATATAAGTGATGGGGATAGGTTGTAGGGGAATACAAGACCATCTGTGGAACACAAGATGTTACTGGACAATGAGAGAGAGAGAGCGGGAGAGCAGCAGAAGAAGAACAAGTTTTTTTAATTTGTTTATGGGAAACTGAATAGTTATGAGCTGTAAGCGAAGAGTTTGAATTAATATATGGGGAGTGACTGAAACATACATGGGTTGTAAAAGAGATCTAGGAATAAACTATGAAACAGAGCAGGAAATGCACATATTAATGAATAAAACATAATGAAATGATAGCTACTAAAAGCAATTTTTTACTCCTATGTGGGAAGGCTGCTTTTGTCATTCCCTCCGGTAATTACTGCAATTATCGTCAAGGTTATTACATAAATGAGGCAGATACTTGCTTTCTTTTCTCACAAAAAAACAAAAAAACAAAAAAACAAAAAACTAATAATTGCCTTTCTTCTTTCTTAAGCATTTTTAAAAGGCAAATCATCTCCATTCAAAACACTGTACTGGAGTCTAGATATAACACTTGTGTTCAACACAAAAGTACATAAATACTGTAGGGATGACAAGGAGAGGTAAAGGAAAGAACAGGTGCGGGTGATCACAGATTGCATCACATGATGGGTGTCAGGTGATATTAAAGGGGTTACAAATATAATACAGAAAGATACCATGGGGGTGAGGATGATGCTGGGAGGACTATGAAAATGGAGGACAAAAGCAGGATGTGATGAAGTAAATGGAGGAAAAATACAGCAAAGTGTGTGATAATGAAGAGAGAGGACCAAGTTTGGGATCAACAAATAACTATACCTCTCAAATGTCCAGAGTTTTTCAGACTGTTTAGACTTTTGCCTCATATTTTTGGTCTGTTCCTCATAATATTTGTGATTTTTTTTTTGCGGCAAATCAGTGATCAGGCATTTGAGTTTCATACTCTATATCCTTCAGAAAATGTATGATAACACTTTCTAAGTTTATAAGTGCGATATTTAAAATGTATCCCAATTTTTGGGGCTTTGTCCCCCCATTATTTTTGGCTTTGTCTAGATTTTTTGTGCTAAGAGGTTGAGAGCTATGCAGGGGTTATTACTCAAATAAGGATGTCTGGGAAAGAAATATTTCATTCTGGAGATATGGACAAGAATGTGTCAGGATGCTGAATATATTCTATGAATGGGCTTGGTAGCATATAGTAAGGAGTGATAAGGGTTTATGAAGAAAGGACGGACGCTTGTATTGTGAGGTATAGGATACATATTGTGAAAGTGGAAGGAAAAAAAGATGAAGATGGAGGAAGAATTGGAAGGCTGGACCAGAAGTAAAACGGAGGGAACCTGGGAGGGATGAGTAGCAGCTGCAATAAATCAGTGTGCAGGTGTAGAATATGAAATGTGTAAGAATGGGTGGGCAAGTTAATAGGTTTAAGGACATCTGGGGGAAAGAAAAAAAATGACAAAAGATAGTAAATGCATGAAGGACAGAAAAAGGGAAGAACGAGGTATACATTTTGAATAATGTTTTAAAGTAATTTTGTACAGATAATATGCAAACTATTATAGGCACACCTTTGTACCTCTCACATGTTTTTGAGTCTCCCTTTTAACTGCTTGTTTGTAATTATTAACCAACATAAACAGTGAGCATGATTAAAAAGGGGGAGTATGCCATGATACTTTTTTCTGTGGAGTGACTTTTACTTTTCAGTGTCTTGTTAACCTTTTGCTAAGTGGTGGAGCCTCATTCAGTTATTGTTTTCCCCATAACCAGGATCAGTTTTTTTGAGTCTCTTCCCAGCATCCTTTATATTTCCTCCCCCTGCATGCAGTTATAGAATTTTAGACTCCATGCGCTATAAGGAGTAGAGATACAGTATGGCAATTCCTTGGATTGAGACAGTAAAACATGGACAAGCATCAGTTTTGGTTCAAGATGAAAGCTTTCATGTCTGCAAAGGCATGGTGTCATACTTGCAGGGCTGGGATATTATCAGCTGGTGGGATATAACATCTCAAGGCTTCAAGCGTTTGTGTGTGTGACTATAGCTATCGGCACCACTGAGGTAAGAAAGTGAGAGACTTATCCTTAAATTAGTTTGCACAATGAAAGAAATGAGAGCAGAAATAGTAAATCCTGCAAATCAGTAACAACAATGTGCACCACTGTGCTCACATTACTCAATACAGAAAAGCCAGAACAGAATTCAATATAACAAAAGACTCCAGTAGAAACCTAAAACAAAAATGCATGATTATATGCTCTGAAGAAGAGACAGACACATTTGTCTATCTCCAAATCAAAATTTATGCAGCAAATTAATCTAGTAAGGGAAGAAAAGAGGATGTGGAAAAAAGTTTTCAAGAGACATTCATATATAGATAAAGCACTCCTTAATAGGAAAATTGTTTGCCCTTTAAAAGATCCACAGCAAAACACCTTGGCAGACAAGAGCTGGGGAGTGGCATACATAGCAGAAACAGATTTATTGCAAATGACCCAATTTCTCAGCATAAAATCTAAAGAAATTAAAACATTAAGGTTCATGCAGTAACATTTTATCTCTTTATCATAATCCTAAATTTCATATATATTCATCCTCATCTCAGTTACCCCTACAGACTGATCCAAATGCATTGTTAAAAAATAATTACATTTTTTTCAGCAATATTCTACTGATTACTAGATATACATAGTTGCAAGGAGATTTCTTCTTCTTCTTCTTCTTTTTTTTCAGCTGCTCCTATAAGGGGTCACCGCAGCGGATCATCTGTTTCCATTTTTTTCTGTCCTCTGCATCTTGCTCTGTCACCCCAGCCATCTGCATGTCCTCTCTCACTGCATCCATAAACCTTATCTTAGGCCTTCCTCTCTTCTTCTTACCTGGCAGCTCCATCCATCACCCAATATACCCAGAATCCCTCCTCAGCACATATCCAAACCAACTCAATCTCGCCTCTTTAGCTTTGTCTCCAAACCGTCCATCTCAAACTGACTCTTTAATATACTCATTTCTAATACTGTCCATCCTCATCACACCCAGTGCAATTCTTAACATCTTTAACTCTGCCACCTCCAGCTCTGACACCTGTCTTTTTGTCAGTGCCACCGTCTCCAACCCATATAACATAGCTGTCTCACTACCATCTTGTAGACTTTCCCTTGTACCCGTCTGTCACAAATCACTCTTCACATGTTTCTCTATCCACTCTCATTTGAAAAGCATAAAATATAAGGTGATGAGGAATAAGTTGACCTGACACCATCAGTCCCATAGCCTTGGGCTCCACAGTACCCATATATGCATAAGTTGGGAAACCCTGTACAAAATCAGATTGCATTTGCTAACAAACACATTCACTTAATGATATGCAGAAGAGTAGCATAACAATTAATACTGCTACACCACAATGCCAGGCCCTCCATTTTAGTTCTTGCATGGAGTGCCTTTTGTGTGGAGTCTATATGACCACAAAGGCATTTTTAAGCATAGTCAAGTATTCCGAATATCTGACAAGTTCTGGTACTCTTCATAAGTGTAAGCAGGGGCTTGGGAGGTGAAATATTTACAAGCTGTGGCTGGGTAGATGAACCATCTACAGTCTGCCTGTGTCAATTAGAGACATCGGTACCAAACCAAGGATGGATTTTCTGTTCCCCATCCAATTGTCCAAATCACTCTTGAATTGGGTTAGGGAGGAGCTCCATTTCACATGGATGTGGAGCCTGTTCCAGAGAAGGGGTAGTCTCTGTGATACATACCCATCTCTCCAGCAGGTCCTATTTATATCACAGGCGAGGTTTATGTCTTTAGAATGGGTAATTCAGGTGCTGTTTGTTTGGCAGATATGCAGGAGCTCCATCACAGTGGGGTCTGACAATGCCTTGTATGCCATGCATACATCTCCCCTCAATAGCCTGTAGGAGATAGAATACATGGATAGAGCATTGAGGTGGTCTGCATAGGACATGTTACTTTTGCCCTGTATTCCTTTAGTTAGGAACCTCTGTGGACATTCCAATTGTTGGATATGTCTGGTTAGCTACATACCAAAGGGGACATTGTACTCAATGATAGTTCTGATGAATGCTGAATACAGTGGAACAATGGCTTCCTTGTCCTGCATGTACCTGCATGGGTTTTCAGTGGATACTGCAGTTTCCTCTGACGTCTCAAAAGTTGTGCCATAGGTTAATTGGAGGTCCTGTAAATTGCATGTAGGTGGGTATGCTGTTAAGTCAGTCATTATACATCTGTAGAAGGGTGGCATCCAATTTAGAATCACTTACTTTGCCTTGTACACAATGAGGATTTCTGGCTTTTATGACCCTGAGCTGGATTAATCAAGTAATCAAAGAATGAATGAATCAGTGAATGATTACTGCAATAGGCAACATCACACAGAAAAAGTGTGAAAACTTTTTCACAGGTATTTCAGATGTAATTGAACTGTAGAGTTAGGGAGAAAATTGATGAAATAGAATGTGGGTGCTGATGAGAGGGGAACAAAGACTGATATCTTGGACCTTAAACTGGGAAGACACATCAGGCTGTAAAGCCCTACTATTCTAATTTTTTCAGTATGTTATAGTCTGAAGTGAACCACAGCTGGCAAATTCTTGTACTTCTTTTTATAAATCTCTCCCTATCATTTTAATAATGGTGACTCTTATGACCAAGGGTTAATAGGAAGTCTAATCAGAATGAATACCTCTGTGTCCCAAACTATAAAGGTTACACAATTGGCCCTCTTCCTTGTGCCTCTGACTATCCTGCCCACTCACTGAGGCACAACTCATATGTAGCATATACAAGAAATAAGGTTGTGACTCGATCAAAATGATCCCAGATGAAAAAACACAAAAATATTGAAGTACGCAAACATCCAAACAACTTAAGCTAAGCAAAAAAATCTTTAATCAAAGCCACACATATCTGGATATGCTTAAACCAGATATATACAAACCAATATGTAAATAAATAAAAACAGCAGCACTAAATGTGGGCACTCAAAACAAGAGCTTACATACATATAAAAACATCTAAAAATATACATATAAACAACACATATATATATATGTATAAACCTAAATATATATATATATATATATATATATATATATATATATATGTATAAACCTAAATATATATATACATAAAACTGCACATCTACATACTAATACTAACACCTTGTATATATTATCTACAAAAATTCCTATTCTTCAATTTAGACCCCTATAAGAACAAACTGATGCAAAAAATGGACTACTGTATCTGGTTTAAGCATATCCAGATATGTGTGGCTTTGATTAAAGATTTTTTTTGCTTAGCTTAAGTTGTTAGGTCCTTTAAGTAACAATTATTAAGTTCAATTGGGTCTGATTGGTGTTAATGGGATAGCCTGTGGTTTGTATTATATAAGATGTAACTGCATACTTGTTTTATTTAATGGTCTGAAGAAGTGGGAGTTATTCCCATGAAAGTGCTTACCTAATAAAAGACATATTTTTTATTCAGTTTATTGTTTGAAGTTTGATTACAAATCTGCTTTGTCTATGATCCTTGGATGTTTGTGTGCATATGTAGCATATATTTACTTAGTTATCTAAATATTTCTCCTTGTTCAACAGGCAGATGAACTGGCCTGAAATATGATGAATTTCATCCATGTCAAAAGGAGGATATAAAGCAAGTAAAATAAATTTGAAGAAGTCACATTAGCCTGCAAATATCATCCATCAGTGCCACAAAGTTCTGGGATGGAATTGTAAAGAGCAAGGCCTTGGTCATCCTCTTCATGGAGAAAGAGTGAAGGGCAAGGCTTAAGTCCCCATTCTCATAGAGACCGTAAGGGGCAAGGCTTCAAGCATTCATTTCAGGGAGTCAGTAAAGGGCAAGGCTTTGAGTTCCCTCAAAATGAAGAATATGAACAGCATGGTATTGGGCACTCTACACATACCACCTATAGTCTTTGTAAAGAGCACAGTATTGGGCACTCTCCATATACCCCCCATTGTCTTTGTAAAGAACACAGTATTGGGCACTCTCTACATACTACCCATTGTCTTTTACTCCTAATGTAGGCCAGTGGCTATAAGCTAACTACACACCACATAATGCATTAGGAAAATGGGCAGTGTTTGCATCCACTGATTAAATATGCATGTACAATATATATATATATATATATATATATATATATATATATATATATATATATATATATATCTTGCCTCATCAAAAAGTGAATGCTCACGAGTGAACAAAAAAATATATACAAAGATCAAATCACAAAATAACACCCTCTCCACAAAATGCTGCACCACCACAACTCCTGCTAATTATATATATAAACTCTGAGACTGTCCAACAGTGGGGAAAGGGCAAATTCCCTGCACTCACTGTACTATGATCTCACATACACAGCAGATGACATTAAGAGCCTTTAGAATGTTCACTCTTCCAATCAGAAAGATGGCAGAACTACAATAATATAATAACCAGCATTAGTGAGCTAATCAAAAGATATAATAAAATGTTCTTCACAATGGAGGATAGGCTCTCTTTAATTAAAATGATAATTTTACCTAACATTTTGTTTTATATACAGTCATTGATACTACCCCCTCCCAAAAACCTATTTAAAAAATAGATTCCATGCTACTTAAATTTTTAGGGTTCCCCTTAAAACCTAGGATTGCACATAAATGGTACATTAGAGCATGGAACAGTAATGGGATAGCATTTCCTAGCTTAGATCTTTACTCCAAATCAGTTATAATTAATATAATATTACATTGGATCACACCTACCTCTATATCTGGCTGGAAAATAATACATGAGATTCATATAACTGATGTCAGAATTATAGAAAATCAATTTAAGGAACAACACAGAATAAGTTGAGTTCATTGGCTTTTATGTGAATTTTGTTTATTTAATAAGAAGTTTGATCATTTTTCTTATGGCATTAATCAAATATTTAATAACTTTAAAAATATAATTGATTGTAATTACAACATTAAACAATTTCTATTTCTTATATTCCCTATTCCATACACCCTGATTGGCTAGACTCTTTCAACATCAATGCAATGCAAAAATTAAAGGAAAATAACTTGATATTCTGACATCAGTTTATTTAAAATAATAGTATTAAACCACTAAACTCTCTTTTATGTAGTTTTGATAATAGTCAGGACGGTTGTTTATACACTCATTACTGCAGTTTATAGAAAACAAAATGAGGGTATCAATCAACCTAGAGATTGAATCCATACCTAGTTTGATCCAGCTTTTTATTAGGTATCTTAAAAAGACAGATGATCAAAAATTAAGTATCTCACCTATCTATAAGATACTAAGAGAAGACACTCTAAAGTCTGACTCAGATTTTTAGAATTACTATGTAAAGATTAATGGAAAACAAATATCTGATGAATCCAAAAATTGTTATTGAAATCTACATATGGTACCTCTTTTTCATTATACTGGAGATTGTATACATGGAAATTTATGAACAGGAATTTCTATACTCCATATAAATAAATGTTATACTCAAAAAGAGTGAAAGTAAATGTTGGAAATGTGATGAATTACTAGAGGCCAACTGGGTTCACATGTTCATTGTTCAGTACTGGAAAGGCTTCAGATATTTTGTAAATGCTTTATGGTCTGATATTTTAACTCATTCATCCTGTTCAATATTCTTATACCTAATGTAATGCCTAAATCTCAGGTTTAGTTACTCTGATCAATTCTTGCAATTTCCAGAAAAGTTATGACTTTGAACTGGAAAAGTAAACAAGATTTGATGTTTAAAGATTTTATTAATTTAGCAAAAGTTGTTTGTAAAAAAATAACTGCGACCCATTTATTATAGAACTCATTACTCATAAAAATAGCATGACAAAACCTGGAAAACCTTTTGAACAAATACTGATAACTTCTCATGGGTAAAATGATTGTTTATCATGGATGAATGTAAATATTGTAAATAGTTTTGTTATTGTTTTATTGTATTTATTATATGTATATTTGCTTATGTTTATGATGAAAATAAAACAAAAATGTTTTTGAAAAAAAAGAAAGATGGCAGAATTAATTTTGAAGAGGTTAACAGGAAGCAGTCTCTGTTTAATACATGTAATGAAGATGCTAATATCTAATTTTAGATAAATTAATATCTAATTTTAGATAACTCTTCAGTGAGAAGCAACAATGACCAAATGCCACAAAACCAGGTCACCAGTAACAGGAGGCATATTGACATTATACATATTTCAAAGAATAACCTGGTTGTCTACATATTGAAGACCTTGGAAAGAAGCTATATGTGTAGGTAGAACAAAGAGGGAGACGCATATATGGTTAATGTTAGGTATGTTGATTAACATTAGTGAAATGTTCTGCAGTATAAGGAAGACTGCATCATTTTTCTCTTTTGTTTTCAGTATCCTGTTTGATAAAATTCATTAGTTTTTTGGTTTTTTAGAGATGTTTATATCCTGCTTTTCAGTTATGTAGATTTCCGTTGTTTAAATCTGATGCTCTGTAATTTGTTTTACTCATTGTTAAAAAGTTATTGAAAGTTAGCTACAGACTGTTGGTACACTGATATATACTGCATGTAAGATTATTTTCTGTTGAACTGCTGCAATTATGTTAAACCTAGTAAAACTAATTTAAATGCAAATATACAAAGTGAACAGAAAAGGTTCTGGCACAGAGGCTATGACACACCTTCATAAACTGTCATAGCAAACCTGAGTATGAAATTTCAAAATCTAAGAAGAAAACCATTTTGGTAGCTCATGGTCAGACCACTAGTAAGCTGACTCTTTTTTCATCCTGTAATAATCCCCTCAGCAACAGCACCATCAAATCAATATGGAAAGCTTTAGCTACTAGGGATTTAATCAGATAGGGTAGTCATCAGAGTTCAAAAAAATGACTAAAGGTGTGCTGTGTGCAAGCAAGAACTTCCTGTTTGCTAAGGTCATTTTGTAGCTGCAAAGGAACCAGCTAGACATGGAAGGAGTGAATGTGTGTGTGTGTGTGTGTGTGTGTGTGTGTGTGTGTGTGTGTGTGTGTGTGTGTGTGTGTGTGTGTGTGTGTGTGTGTGTGCTTGTGAGAGACAGAGAGAGAGAGAAATGTGTGTACATGTGTACTAATGACTATAGACTGTACCTTAGGCAACAATACAACACAATCAGTCCATATTGACAGGACTATCACTTGTAATACAGAAACAGGGAGTGGAATGTATTCTGCATCCTGTTCAAGCTAACAAAATTTTGATTTGTGACTTTCTTGGGGAAAGTCACTTGCTCTTCAATGATCATTAATATGAACAATTATGATCCCACCATTAAAACACAACATTTAAATTAACTTTTTAAAGCCTTTGATTTTCAAACTAATTTGGACAATTCTAATATAATGTTAGACAAGCTCAGTTTAAATGTTGAGCCAAGATGATGTTAAAATTAACAAAGCATGACTACAAAATGTTATTATACCTCACATTCAAATTATTACAGCTAGAAAAATTGTTACTCGCTAAAGTCATGGTTCTTACTTCTGTGTCCGACATATAGAAATTTAAATTTTTTTTTTATGAAATGTGATTGCCTTTGACTATATTATAGGTATATGTTTAAAGTTTAGTTTTGGAACATACACTAATAGCCACATGCTCTAAGCTGTTCACGTAAAAACCTTAACTGAGTACTGCAATGTATTCATTTTAGAGTCTACTATGATATATTATGAACAATTGTGTGTTGCTCAAGCTGTTGCAGAGACACTGACTTACTGCCTGTTGTGATATTTAGAAAATATACGAGTTTATTCTCAATTATCATCTGCACTTTTGATTTAATATTTCTGTAATCTGTACAACTGTTTTTACTCTCCTTTTTGTTGTGTGATAGAGCTGAATATCTGTTAGTGTTGACCTCAGTTTGTAGTGAAATTCTTTGATCTGTTTTCTTAGTGAGAGAAAGTGAACAGAACTGGTTTAATCTAGCCAGGGCATTCCTGCAACTGTTATTGTTTGAATAATTGGTCTGGTTTCTGTGCGTTAAATAGCCTGTGTTTTAGATCAGATATACCTGCTGCTCAAGCTGTTGCAGAGAGACTGACTTACTGCCTGCTGTGATATTTAGAAAAGATACGAGTTTATTCTCAATTATTGTCTGCACTTTTGATTTAATATCTCTGTAATCTGTACAACTGTTTTTTGTTTCCATCCACCCTCCCAGTTCCTGTTGTGGTCTTTTTGTCTTGGTGGCTTTGAGTTGCCCGCCTCTGATATAAAGTCGATACTGGACACTCCGCCTCAGTCAGATTACATCAGCTCATTCTACTGTTAATAGTGAGAACATAACAAAGGCCCACCCCTTTAGCTTCTGCATACTGAATTATCTCATTATCTTCTGCCTCTTCACTTTCTACTAAAAAAAAAAAAATACAAAAAAACAAAAAAAAAACTGTTTCCTGCCGTTCTTGGAAATGGTGTAGTCCAGATACAGATTTGCTGTATCCAGGACTTTTTGTAAGCTTCTGAGTGGTGCTCTTCAATTTTTCCCTTAGATCTGCTAGTTCTCTGCTCTCCTGAACTTTTACTAGCTTATTAGTCTAGCACTTTACCAGACTTCTTGTAGCAATTATTGTAGCACACAACAGTGTGTGCTACCAGCACTAAACATTCTACAAGGAAATAGCTCCAGTACTTATTATTAATGCCCACCTCTCCAGGCATGTCTAAAGGACAGTTCTCTGTGCTTTCTCCTATTAGCCTAGTGAGCTTGGGCATCCTGAGGCAATGTAGCAACTGCCTCATGTACACTGACAACCCTCTACTCTTACCTTCCAATACTCAAACTTGTGAGAGATGCACTTATATATCCAAATTGGAAGCCATGCACTTTGCAGCCAAAACCGGAATAGCTGGTCAAGAGGAGAAGGTCAACACTTGCACCACACCACATGGAACATACAGCTCTCCAGAACACACACCAGCATTGCCTTTACATAAAAACACAAACCACACACCCACCTTTGTGGAGGCTCTCGATAAAAATCTACACAAACAGCAGAGACCTCCAAGGCAGAAACACACTCGACCACCATAACACAACACTAATCATGAGACACATTACTCTCCTAAACAGTGTGCCACTCAACCAAAGCCCCTAAGGCAAAAGGGCATGCCTAACACACTAGTCATAGGTGACTCGATAGTGAGGCACACTGATGTCGCACTCACTAGGTTGAATAAGAATAAAGTAACAGTCAGCTGCCTGTAAGGTGCCAGGATCCACCACATAATGCACAAACTCAGGTCCCTCAACAACAGGTACAAATATGACTGTCATTTTACATGTGGGTGTGAATGACCCGAGACGTGCCTCCCTGGACTACATGAAAAGAGACATGGAGGGGCTCTCGGATTATGTAGCCCAGGTGGGTATGACCATAGCCCTGAGCAGCCTCTTACCATCACCCAGAATGATACCACAGTACAAGCAGAAAATGATTAATTTCAACAATTGGCTAAGTTTCTGGTGTCATTCTAAGGGGATCCAGTATCTGTCTGCCTGGGATGACATAATTGACAGACATAGATGTTTTACCAGAGATGGCCTGCATCTGTCACCCCTGAGCTTCCGGATACTGGCCAAGGCTCTTGCCACCCCTATAGTGCCTTTTTTAAGCAGTGTTCCAAAGACCAAATTACCACTGTAACAGCTACAAACAAATGCAATTTGAGGGTTATGCTGCTCAATGCTAGAAGTCTAAATCTCAAAATGCACTCACTGGAAGCACTCCTTAAAATGGAGAACATCGACATTTGTACTGTAACAGAGACCTGGTTCAAGGTAGCAGACAGCACCCCTGTACTACCAGGCTATAACTCATTCCATACCTTTCGGCCCCAGAACTTCTACCGAAGCTCCAAAGGCTGTGGTGTTTCCATATTCATAAAGGATGCACATACCTCCAGACTGATAGCCCAACATGATGCATCAGAGATACTTCAGGTGCAGCTAACATTGGGTAAGAGAGCGATTCAGGTCGTAGCCTGCTATAGGTCCCCATCCATGACCCAAGACTCACACTCCACGTTCCTAAGCACCCTGGAGAATATTAGAGTCCAACCTAACAGTCTCATATTGGGTGACTTCAACTACCCCTCCATTAACTGTGAAAACTACTCATGTACCAATACACTTGCCTAACGTTTCCTGGAATTCATTAATTCCAATGCCCTGGAGTAGCTCATTCTTACCCCCACTAGAGGTAGCAACATCCTTGACCTGGTCATTACTAACATGGGTGACCGTTTCTCTGTACTAATAGTCAATTCCTCCCTGGTTAGATCTGACCACAAACTAATCACCTTGGAAATCCACATCCCCCCACCCCCGCAAAGGTAACCACCAAGAAAAACTTCTCCAAAGCTAACTTTGGGCTGCTATGAACAGAGGTGGCTAACATCACAGCACCCATACAATTGGAGAACAGCTGCATATCTGCCGAGTCATACGCTAATGCCCTGTATGAACACGTACACAAAGGCATGGATTTTGCCATAGCCAATAGAACCTAGACACTCTCCTAAAAAAAAAAAAAACCAATCTGGTGGTCCCCGCCATAAACAAACTCTACAACAGAAGGAGGAAACTGATGAGAACTAAGGTGAAGTCCCAAGACTGGAAAAATTCCCTTATCAGCCTCAACAAAAAATTGAGATCCCTCATCAAATTCTCTAAAGCTAGCTATGAAAACAGAATTGCAGCAGATAGTAAAGACAACCACAAGGCCTTCTATAGTTATGTAAAGACTCTCCACGGCAATACCCAGATTTGCTCGGAGCTGTTGCACAGTGGCACCTCCTATACCAAGCCAACAGATATTGCCAATAAACTGGCCGACAGATTCAGTGCCAACTTTACCCCTCTCTCCCCCACCAAAGGACCAAT